>NC_041392.1:459634687-459749928 GCF_002162155.2 Triticum dicoccoides | reverse complement strand
AGGATTTTATAAACTCAGGCGAGTACTGAACTGCAGCTAAGCCCCCGAGTGGGAGGATTGCTCACCACTCGGTAGGATTTTTTAAACTTAGGCGAGTACTAGACTGCAGCTAAGCCCCCAAGTGGGAGGATTGCTCACCACTCGGTAGGATTTTTTAAACTTAGGCGAGTACTGGACTGCAGCTAAGCCCCCGAGTGGGAGGATTGCTCACCACTCGGTAGGATTTTATAAACTTGGGCGAGTACTGGACTGCAGCTAAGCCTCTGAGTGGAAGGATTGCTCACCAATCGGTAGGAGTTTTTAAACTTAGGCGAGTACTGGACTGCAGCTAAGCCCCCGAGTGGGAGGATTGCTCACCACTCGGTAGGATTTTATAAACTTAGGCGAGTACTGGACTGCAGCTAAGCCCCCGAGTGGGAGGATTGCTCACCACTCGGTAAGATTTTCTTTCAAACTTAGGCGAAATGGATTCGCGGCTAAGCCTCCCGAGTGAGAGGCTTGCTCATCACTCGGTAGGATTTTCTTTCGAACTTAGGCGAAACGGATTCGTGGCTAAGCCCACCCATTGGGGGATTTCAGAGGTAAATAAAAACAACAACAATCGTGCGAGAAGACTGTAAAGCTCTTGTATTTGATAAACAAATTACAAAGGTACTTCTTATTACACTTTATTCGAACAAGTACTTAAGTATAAAAGGGGCGGAGTAGCTCTACATTCCAAGCTCGTGGCTCGTCTTTCTGATGCTCGACACTATAAAGATGGTATGCTCCATTGTGGAGAACTCTGGTGATGATGAAGGGGCCTTCCCAAGCAGGGGCGAGCTTGTGTGGCTTCTGTTGATCCACTTGAAGAACCAAGTCTCCCTCTTGAAAGGCTCGACCCCTCACGTTTCTGGCGTGGAATCGACGCAAGTCTTGCTGATAAATGGTCGACCGGATCAAGGCCATCTCTCTTTCCTCCTCTAAGAGATCGACTGAATCTTGCTGGGCCTGTTTTGCTTCTTCTTCAGAGAAGAGCTCGACTCGGGGTGCGTTGTGGAGCAGGTCACTTGGTAGAATAGCTTTGGCTCCATAGACCAAAAAGAAAGGAGTTCGTCCAATCGACCGATTAGGAGTTGTCCTCAAACCCCAAAGAACTGATGGAAGTTCATCGACCCAAGCGCATGTTGCGTGTTTGAGATCATGCATCAGTCGGGGTTTCAGTCCTTTGAGAATTAGGCCATTTTCTCTTTCTGCTTGTCCATTCGACTGCGGGTGAGCGACCGAAGCATAGTCGACTCATGTGCCTTGAGAAGCACAGAAAGCTCTAAACTCATCAGAATCGAAGTTCGACCCGTTCTCAGTGATGATGTTGTGTGGAACTCCATATCTGAATGTCAATTCCCTGATAAAACTGACAGCGGTGCTGGCTTTAAGATTCTTGATAGGTTTAGCTTCAATCCATTTGGTAAACTTGTCGACTGCTACGAGCACATGAGTGAAGCCGCTCCTACCAGTTCTCCGTGGTCCAACCATATCTAATCCCCAAACAGCAAAGGGCCAGACGAGGGGAATGGTCTTCTGGGCTGACGCTGGCTTGTGAGACATGTCAGCGTAAAACTAGCAGCCTTCACATCTGTCGACTATATATTTCACCATTTCATTTGCTCGTGGCCAATAAAATCCGGCTCGGTATGCTTTAGCCACGATGGCTCGAGAGGACGCATGGTGACCACAGGTCCCCGAGTGGATGTCGTTGAGGATCATTCGACCTTCTTCTGGCGTTATGCATTTCTGACTGGCTCCAGTCACACTTTCCCTGAACAGTTGTCCTCTTATCATAGTAAAGGCTTTGGATCGATGGACGATCTGTCGAGCCTCTTCTTCATCCTCTGGGAGTTCCTTCCTAAGGATGTACGCAATGTATGGCACTGTCCAGTCAGGAGTAATGACCAGGACCTCCATGATTAGATCGACCACGGCTGGGATCTCGACTTCAGTCGGATCTGTGGCGCTCTTAGGCTGCGGGGCCTCTTCCGTGAAAGGATCTTCCTGAACTGTCGGTGTGTCAATATATTCCAAAAACACATTGCTGGGAATGGCTTATCTCTTGGAACCTATCTTTGCCAAATCATCGGCTGCTTGATTTTTCAGACGGGGTATGTGATGGAGCTCTAACCCCTCAAACTTCTTTTCCAACTTCCTCACTGCATTGCAGTAACCAGTCATAGCTGGGCTTCTAACGTCCCATTCTTTCATCACTTGATTGAACACCAAATCTGAGTCACCATAAACCACGAGGTGACGGACGCTGAGTGAAATGGCCATACGTAACCTAGGAGTGCTTCATATTCTACTTCGTTATTGGAGGAATCAAAGTGAATCTGGAGAACGTATCTGAGCTTGGCTCCTCGGGGGGATACCAGTACCACCCCAGCACCAGAACCATTCAGCATCTTGGACCCATCAAAGAACATGGTCCAGTGCTCCGAGTGAACTTGAGTCGGCAGTTGCTGTTCGATCCACTCGGCGAGGAAATCTGTCACTGCTTGGGACTTGATAGCTTTCTTTGCCTCAAACTTGATATCTAAAGGAAGAAGTTCAATCGCCCATTTTGCCACTCGACCAGTTGCATCTCTGTTGTGCAGAATCTCCGACAATGGAGCGTCGCTGATGACTGTGACAGAGTAATTAGAGAAATAGTGTGCAACCTTCTTCGTGGTCATGTAAATCCCATAAACAAGCTTCTGATAGTGTGGATATCTCTGCTTTGACGGAGTCAGAACTTCAGAAACATAATAAATCGGGCGCTGAACTTTATAGGCTTTTCCCTCTTCTTCCCGCTCGACCGCAAGTACTGTACTGACCACTTGTCCAGTGGCTGCTATATAAAGCAGTAAAGGCTCTTTGCTGATTGGGGCAGCAAGCACCGGCTGGGTGGAAAGCAGGGCTTTTAGCTCTGCAAATGCTGCATCAGCTTCAGGAGTCCACTCGAACTTATCTGATTTCTTCATTAGTCGGTAAAGAGGCAGTGCCTTTTCACCAAGGCGAGAAATGAATCGACTTAGGGCGGCCAAACAACCAGTAAGCTTCTGGACATCGTGCACACGCACAGGGCATTTCATCCGGAGTATGGCACCCACTTTCTCTGGGTTAGCGTCGATCCCTCGTTCGGAAACGAGAAAAACGAGTAATTTTCCGCCTGGAACTCCAAACGTGCACTTTGATGGATTAAGCTTGATATCATACCTTCTGAGGTTGGCAAAGGTTTCAGCAAGGTCAGCCAGTAGGTCAGAACCTTTATGTGACTTGACCATAATGTCATCCATGTATCTTCCACATTCCGACTGATCTGAGTGAGCAGGCACTTCTGAATCATCTGCATGAATGTGGCTCCAGCGTTCTTCAAACCGAATGGCATAGTGACATAACAGAAGCACCAAATGGCGTGATGAAAGCTGTTTTTATCTCCTCGGGTCCGTACATATGGATCTGGTGGTACCCAGAATAGGCGTCCAAAAAGGACATATGCCCGCACCCCACAGTCGAGTCGACTATTTGGTCAATGCGAGGGAGAGGAAAGTGATCTTTCGGGCAGGCCCGATTGATATGTTTGAAGTCGATGCACATGCGAAGTGAATCGTCCTTCTTTGGGACCATGACAACATTAGCTAACCACTCGGAGTGGTAAATCTCATGGATAAACTCAGCTGCCAGAAGCCGAGCCACCTCTTCGCCGATTGCCTTCCTCTTCTGTATGGCGGACCGTCGAAGATGTTCTTTGACTGGTTTCACTTTTGGGTCGACTCGCAAACGATGCTCAGCCAGTCCCCTGGGAACACTTGGCATGTCTGAAGGTTTCCATGCAAAGATGTCCCAGTTCTCACGGAGGAACTGGATGAACGCTTCTTCCTATTTGGAGTCGAGTGTGGTTGAAATGTGAGTCGGAGCAGCATTGGGATCTGTCGGGTGAATGTGAATCGACTTTGTTTCGCCAGACGACTGGAATGCTGAATCCGTGGCAGGCTTCTTGGCTCGCAACAAACCACTAGGATCTGCATTTTTTTTGATATTCTTGCAATTCTACTACGGCCATCTGTGCATCGGCGATCTTTGAGCCCTTTTGGAAGCACTCTTCCGCCTTCTTCCGACTACCAGTGATAGTGATCACCCCTTTGGGACCAGGCATCTTCAATTTGAGGTACACGTAACATGGTCAAGCATAAAACGTGCATAAGCTGGCCTGCCCAGAATAGCATGATAGGCACTCTAGAAATCCACAACTTCAAATGTCAACTTTTCTTTGCGGTAATTTTTGGAATCGGCGAAAACCACAACGAGAGCAATTTGGCCGAGTGATGTAGCCTTCTTGTCGGGAATGACCCCATGGAAACTCATATTGCTTTCACTGAGTCTGGACATCGGAATGCCCATTCCTTTCAATGTCTCTGCATACAGTATATTCAGGCCACTGCCACCATCCATCAGAACCTTAGTCAGTCGGGTGCCTTCGACTACTGGGTCGACCACCAACGCTTGCCTCCCAGGGGTGGCTATGTGCACTGGGTGATCAGACTGGTCGAATGTAATGGCATTCTGGGACCACTTCAAATAACTGGGTGTCACCGGAGCAACCATGTTCACTTCTCTTTTGATGACTTTCAATCGACTTTTACTCTCAACGTCAGCGAAAATCATCAGAGTGGAATTCACGTGGGGATAACCAGTATCATCCTCTTCCTCGTCCTCAACCTTGTCTGCTTCTTTCTCCTTTTCCTTGGGCTGTTTCTCTCGCAATTGCTGGATTAGTAGTTGACACTGTCGAGTGGTATGCTTCGGGTAAATGAAATTACCCTCTTCATCTTTTTTGGTGTGAATGTGGCATGGTAAATCCAGCACATCATTTCCATCTTGATCTTTTACTTTCTTGGGGTTCCACGGCCCTTTGGGCTTCCCCTCGAACTTTCCTTGAATCACGGCTAAGGCTTCACCAGGAGTGGCTGGCTTGGCTTTGTGCTTCTGCTTCCGACTGGAGTTTCCTCCTCCGGTTTCGTGGGCGACTGTTTTGTGCTTGCCACTCCGGAGTCGGTCTTCTTCTTCACCGTTGGCGTACTTGGTGGCAATTTCCATCATCCGAGTTAGAGTCATATCTCCTGTCCGACCGAATTTCATATTCAACTCCCGATATTTGACGCCTTCTTTAAAGGCACAAATTGCCTGATGATCAGACACATTCTCCACCGTGTGGTGCAATGTGATCCATCTCTGGATATAATCTCTCAAAGTTTCATTCAGTTTCTGAACACAACATTGTAATTCTGTCAGCCCCGCCGGCCGTTTGCAAGTACCTTCTAATGTTCTAACAAATACTCGGGAAAGATCTTCCCAAGTATAAATGCTACCAGGTGCTAACTGATTCAGCCACGCCCTGGCTGAGCCCTCCAACATCAAAGGAAGGTGTTTCATGGCCACCTCATCATTGCCACCACCGATCTGAACAACCACTCGGTAATCTTCAAGCCAAGTATCAGGCTTGGACTCACCAGTGAACTTACTGACTCCAGTCGCCAACCTGAAGTTGGGAGGAATCACCGCAGCCCTGATGGCTCTGCTGAAGCCTCTGGACCTGAGACACGTGCTCTGCTGCTGGTTGGAAAATCTCTGTCGGGACCTTCTCTGTGAGCTCTGTTTCTGTCGACCAGACCCTGAACAAGAATAGATCTCGCGTCACTCCATGGGGTCGACTGGAATCCTTTGCCCACCACTATGAGGGCGTCTGTCATCCTGTTGCGGGGGCACGTACGATCCACTCCTTGGGGGTGGCGTGGGCACTCGACGACGATCGTCGTGATCGAGTCGGTGATCATACTGCTCGCGGCCTCTGTACTGATCTCGTCGATCTCCACGTCCCTCACGCCTCGGGGGCGATCTTGGGATGTGAGCCGACTGGAATGTGTCTGCAACCACGGATCTGCTGTGAATCCTATTCCGCGACTGAGATACTACTGTGTTCTGCTCACCCGTGGCTCGGAGCAAGGCCCGGATCTGCACTAGACCCTGACCAGCTTCTGACTGGGAAGGTTGAATTGACTCCGCTATTCGGGCTGCAGCTGCGAGATTCTGGATTGGAGTTCGGTATACCTGAGTCGGAGGCGAAAAAAGTTGACGTCGACTGGATTCAGGAGCACACCACCTAGCACGCTCGTCGAGTGCACGCTGGAGGTTCTCCAGTCGAGTGCACTCAGCCAAGCTGGCCAGGCGAGCCTCCTCCCAGGCCTGGGCCTCAGGGGTTTCTCCAATGATAGGAGTGTGAAGTGCATCCATGTTCCGGCGGCAAAGTTCCTATCTCCGCCACGAAGAGAGGGGTTCGGGGCGGTACTCTTCATGAACACGCGACAGACCACCGCCCCCATTGCCTCCGTTTTCACGGGTGAAGCCAGGAGGACTGCGTGGTCCATTGACCATCAAAACTTCTGCCGCAGGGTCGCTGTTGTCGCACTCGGATGCAGTCTCTACGGAGCCAGTCGACAGATCAAACAGGCTGTAGAGGGTTTCGTCGGGCTCGATTGCCGCGACTTGGAGGGTGGCCGACTGGCGAGCTACCGCATGCTTCACCCACCGCTGAAGCCTCGATCGACCAAAACATTTGCTCCAGCAGGCCGCAGGGAGGGGGGGAAGCTACAGGAGCCGACCGATACTGGGTCGACGGCTGCCGTAGGAGGACGCCGCGGACGCATGCGTGAAAGTGCGTCGCCCCACGGACGGGGAGTGCGTCGACGTCGAGTGGAGCCTCCTGAAACCAAGCAGAGTCGTCAGCGATAAACACGAGCGCGCCGAGATGGATCTCGTGGCCCTCAGCCAAACCTCCGCCTGAAACCATGATGAAGGGGATCGGAAAAATTGCAACTTCTCCAACAAGTCGCTAAGACACCTGCCCCAAGGTGGGCGCCAACTGTCGTGGTTCTAAGTCTGACAGTAGAATGGGCGGTAGGTATGTAGAGGCAAGATCCTAGCTTTGGAGGAGTTGTACACACGAGTTTTACGAGTTCAGGCCCTTCTCAGAGGAAGTAACAGCCCTACGTCTCGGAGCCTGGAGGCGGTCGACTGGATTATATGCATGTGTGTTACAGGGGGTGCGAACCCTTGTCCCTGAGGAGGGGGTGGCTTATATAGAGTTTGCCAGACCCCTCCCGCCCTCAGTTACAAAGGGTTTAAGGTACATAAAGATAGAGACGTTACTGGTAACGCCTGTAATAAAAGTACATAATGACCATTAAGGCTATGACTTAAATCCCGACCATTGCAGAGTGGAGTGGCTCTAGATCTTCTGGTAGTTGAGTGGTTGTCCGTTCGATCGAGTGTCTTCTAGACTGTCGAGTGGAACATGACTTCATGGTCGAGTGGATGATGATTTTTTTTCGAATGCTCCTGGCACCTTTAGGGATGTCCTTGGGGAGGGTATCTTGAACAGATCCATGACCCTACCCTAGGTACATAGCTTCATCAGCCTGCTCCTTGACAGCTTTCCCCTCGGTTTCGGCCAGGGCCTTTTTAAGGGCCTCGACCTCGGTCGTCGCTCCTACACATATCATGACACTACTGTCAATATACATCATTTATTTTTTACGAATATATAGCGAGTCATTACATACCTTGCTGGTCTTCCAGCTGCTTCCTCGCTTGGCCGAGCTCCTCCTCGGCCCGCTCCAGTCTCTGCTTTAGTCCAGAGACTTCGGCAGTGTGTGAGGTCGCGGCCAGCAACGACACCTGCTTATTCACATAAGACACATTTAGTTAGTTTCCTGCGAAATTTAATTGATCCTCTGTCCGGCTTTTCTTTCGAACACCGGACAGTGTCTCAGGGGCTACTGTTTATATTGGGATTTTCTCTTTTGCGTCGTTTACCTCAAAACCTGCCAGCAGGCCACTGCAGGCTTCGGTCAGTCTTCTCTTGACGGACTGAACCTTCTCAATCACCATACCAATAAGGATACGGTGTTCTTCCACAATGGAAGCGCCTCATAGCACTTCCAGTAGATTATCCGGCGCCTCTGGTTGGACAGAGGTCACCGGCGGGACGGGCATGCCTCCTTCTCTTGAAGGAGGCTGCTTGTTGGATTCCGGATCCGTACGGGTCTCCGGATCCATGCTCGGATGGGGGTCGAACTGACCATGCCCCCCATCGTCAGTCTCCATGGGGGTCTGTTCCCCCATGTGTCCGGCGGCCGAGGTTTCGCCCTCCGGCGCCACCATGACAGCCTCCTGAACCTCTCCCTGGCCTGGGAAGGTCCTTTGGGACAGCACCTCATCGTCTCCCTTGGGCTTGGGAGAGTAAGCGGCCGTCGGTGACTCGCTGGCCATCACCTTTGAATCCAACGAGCCTCTTGATGAGGATTGCTGGGAGCTGTCGTGGGCCGGACTACAATAACATGATTAACCATATTAATACCATAAAGTGGAGAGGCTGGATAATGGATGCGTGCGGGTTCTTAGTACTCACGATGCAGCCAGGGGCTTGTTCCGGGGACATCGCTCTAGACTGCTGTCGATGTCCCACGCGGAGTTATCCGCGAGATGGCCTTTCCCCCTCTTGGGCGCCTCCGCCTCCAGATTTGTGGAGGCCACCCTCTTCTTCCTCCCCCCATCAGGGGGAGAGTCGCTCTCCTCCTCCTCGTCGTCTTCGGCGGCAAGGGAGTGGGTCTTGTCTTCGGACGTCACGTCCGAAGCACCCTTGCGGTGGGGGCCACTCCGGACCCCCTTGGCCTTCTTCTCCAGTGCCTTATAGGGCACCGGTACCAGCATCTTCGCCAAATCCGCTTCCTCAGGCAGCGGAGCCGGACACCAAATCCGCTTTGCTCTCTCCGTCCATACCTAAAATAATAAAGTTTAGATATCCTCCTTGAAACAAGCAAGTAGAGGATGCGTAAAAAGGCTTACCTCGTTGGCGGAATGGGTAATGTCGTGCCCGTGGTCCGAGTCTATGGCTGGCGGCGTCTCGTTGCCTTTAAAGAGCAACTTCTAGGCATCTTCTTGAGTGGTTCCGAAGAGCCTTTCCAAAGTTTGGTGCTTCTTCGGTTTGAATTCCCATAAAGGGCGGCTTCGGCTTTGGCATGGGAGAATCCGACAAACTAGCATCACCTGGATTACGTCGACGAGCTTAACGTTTTTATCCACCATGCTTTAAATGCGTGTTTGTAGCGCTATCAGCTCGTCTGACGAAGACCAATTTGGACCCTTCTCAATCCAGGAGGTGAGCCGCATTGGAGCTCCGGAGTTGAATTCGGTAGTCGCGGCCCAGGTGTGGCCGCGGGGCTCTGCGATGTAGAACCACGGTTTCTTCCACTCCTTGACAGTCTCCACGAAAGTACCTTTTGGCCAGGTGACATTGGGCAGCTTGCTCACCATGGCGCCTCCGCACTCTGCGTGCTGGCCATCCACCACCTTCGGCTTCACATTGAAGACATTGAGCCACAATCCGAAGTGGGGTTGGATGTGGAGGAAAGCCTCACACACGACAATGAATGCCGAGATGTTGAGGAAAGAGTTCGGGGCTAGATCATGGAAGTCTAGCCCGTAATAGAACATCAGCCTGCGGACGAAAGGGTGGAGTGGAAACCCTAGCCCGTGGACGAAATGAGGGATGAATACCACCCTCTCGTTGGGCTTCGGTGTAGGGACGAATTTCCCCTTGGTCGGAAGACGGTGGACGATTTCCTTCGCCAGATACCCGGCCGCTCGAAGCTCAGTAATGTCCTTCTCCTTGACGGAGGAGGCCATCCACTTGCCTTGACCTCTAGATTCGGACATGGTTGAGTGCTTGCTCGAGTTGGGAAAGATGAGAACTTGGGCGTTGGAGCTCAAGAATGGAAGGGCAGAGGAAGAGAGAAGGCGTTGGAGAAGAAAGGGAGTCCTTATCCCCTTATAAAGGCAGTGGATATCGAACGCCTCCCCACTCACCCTAAAACTTGCCTATTCCCAAGGGCTGTGCAAATGGCACGATTGGATTACCCACGCCCGTATTGATGAGAATCCCGCAATAGGGGGACACTATCTCTGCTTTGACAAGACGTGCCAATGGAAACCGCATCTTGAAACGCAGAATGACACACAAAAATGGTTCGATATAATGATCGGACAGGCATGATGTCATCTTGCAAAAGTTGTCAGCAGATGGGACTCGTGAAATATTATACTCTCTACGGCTGTGTGTGCGGTACTTGTTTTGCAGATCCGAATACGTTCGTTTCATCCGAAGACTATCTTGGAGTATTCGGAAAGGGGAACTCGCCTTGCAATGCCGAAGACAATCTGCGCATCAGACACCTCATCATTGAAGCCTGGTTCAGGGGCTACTGAGGGAGTCCTGGACTAAGGGGTCCTCGAGCGTCCGGCCTGTTGGACATGGGCCGGACTAATGGGCTGTGAAGATACAAGATCAAAGACTCTCCCGTGTCAGGATGGGACTCTCCTTGGCGTGGAAGGCAAGATTGGCGACCAAATATGAAGATTCCTTTCTCTGTACCCGACCTTGTACAACCCTAGTCCCCTCCGGTGTCTATATAAACCGGAGGGCTTAGTCCGGATCAATATATATTCAATCATAGTCATACATGCTAGATGATATGTCTCCAACGTATCTATAATTTTTGATTGTCCCATGCTATTATATTGTCTGTTTTGGATGTTAATGGGCTTTATTTTACACTTTTATATTATTTTTGGGACTAACCTATTAACCGGAGGCCCAGCCCAAAATTCTGTTTTTTGCCTATTCTAGTGTTTCATAGAAAAGGAATATCAAACGGAGTCCAAACGGAATGAAACCTTCGGGAGCGTGATTTTTGGAACAAACATGATCCAGGGGACTTTGAGTGGACGTCAAGCAATCAACGAGGCGGCCAGGAGGCAGGGGGGCGCGCCCACCCCCCTAGGCACGCCCTCCACCTCCACCCTCATGGGCCCCTCGTTGCTCCACCAACCTACTTCTTCCTCCTATATATATTGACATACCCCGAAAACATCCAGGAGCACCACGAAACCCTATGTCCACCGCCGCAACCTTCTGTACCCAAGAGATCCCATCTTGGGGCCTTTTCCGGAGCTCCGTCGGAGGGGGCATTGATCACGAAGGGCCTCTACATCAACTCCATGGCCCCTCCGATGATGTGTGAGTAGTTTACCTCAGACCTTCGGGTCCATAGCTAGTAGCTAGATGGCTTCTTCTCTCTCTTTGGATCTCAATGCGAAGTTCTCCTCGATTCTCTTGGAGATCTATTCGATGTAATCTTCTTTTGCGATGTGTTTGTCGAGATCCAATGAATTGTGGGTTTATGATCAAGTTTATCTATGAACAATATTTGAATCTTCTCTGAATTCTTTTATGTATGATTGGTTTATCTTTGCAAGTCTCTTCGAATTATCAGTTTGGTTTGGCCTACTAGATTGATCTTTCTTGCAATGGGAGAAGTGCTTAGCTTTGGGTTTAATGTTGCGGTGCTCGATCCCAGTGACAGAAAGGGAAACAACACGTATTGTATTGTTGCCATCGAGGATAAAAAGATGGGGTTTATATCATATTTCATGAATTTATCCCTCTACATCATGTCATCTTGCTTAAGGCGTTACTCTGTTCTTATGAACTTAATACTCTAGATGCGTGCTAGATAGCGGTCGATGTGTGGAGTAATAGTAGTAGATGCAGAATCGTTTTGGTCTACTTGTCTCGGATGTGATGCCTATATACATGATCATGCCTAGATATTCTCATAATTATTCGCTTTTCTATCAATTGCTCGACAGTAATTTGTTCACCCACCGTAACACTTATGCTATCTTGAGAGAAGCCACTAGTGAAACCTATGGCCGCCGGGTCTATTTTCCATCATACAAGTTTCCAATCTATTTTATTTTGCAATCTTTACTTTCAATCTATATCATAAAAATACCAAAAATATTTATCTTATTATTATCATCTCTATCAGATCTCACTCTTGCAAGTGGCCGTGAAGGGATTGAAAACCCCTTTATCGTGTTGGTTGCGAGGTTCTTATTTGTTTGTGTAGGTACGAGGTGACTCACGCGTGGTCTCCTACTGGACTGATACCTTGGTTCTCAAAAACTGAGGGAAATACTTACACTGCTTTACTGCATCACCCTTTCCTCTTCAAGGGAAAACCAACGCAATGCTCAAGAGGTAGCAAGAAGGTTCTCTGGCGCTGTTGCCGGGGAGATCTACGCCAAGTCAAGACATACCAAGTACCCATCACAACTCTTATCCTTCGCATTACATTATTTGCCATTTGCCTCTCGTTTTCCTCTCCCCCACTTCACCCTTGCTATTTTATTCGCCCTCTCTTTTCGTTCGCCTCTTTTCCGCTTGCTTCATCGTTATGGCTAGTCCTTTATCCGCTCCTTTGTCTCCCGAGAATGAAGTTCTTAATTTTAAACAAAGGGAGGGAGAAAATCTAAAAGATGCCTGGTACAGAATTTGCAATGCGCAAAATAGATCTACTAGGAAGCAATCTACTTTCGTTCTTCTTCGCAATTTTTATGTAGGCATCACTCCTTGGAATAGATATATTCTTGATACCATTACCGGAGGAAATTTCTTGGGTAGCCATACTTTTCATTCTTATAATGCTATGATAGATTTGTTTGGCCCATCACCTCTTTTGGTTAATGGAACTATTTTAACTTTGGAACATGTGATGCAACGGTTTGAAATTATTGAAAATAAAGTTGCCACCATAGAGTTAATTGAAAATTTGGATAGAAAGATCCATAACCAAATTACCCAATACGGATCTAAGGTAGGAGTTGCTCTTAAATTTTTTTAAAGAAAAGGGACCTATGGTTAATGAAAAGATAGATCAAGATTCTACTAGAATTGATAAAATTGAGGATATTATTACCAACCTTGGGTCTGCCTTTTCTTCCATGAAAAACACTCCTCCTAATGCTAAGATTGCCAAATTGATGTATGTTCCTAAAAATAAGGGTGAAACTTCTAGTAAGGAAAATGCGGACCTCAAATCCATAAGTGTTCACCCCAATATTCTCATTATCCTTAAGGAACCTTTTGCTACAAATGATTTTCTTGATTTCGTGCCTAGGAGTTTGATAATTAATAAAAAGAAAGAAACTCCTAAAAGTTATAGGTGTCTTATTGAAGAATTGCCTACCAAAGATGGCAATACCTAGATCTATCCTCGCTTTTATGCCTAGCTAGGGGCATTAAATGATAATGCTTGTTGGGAGTCAACCCAATTTTATTTCTATTCCTTGATTTTTGCTCCTGTTTAGTAATAAATAATTTATCTAGCCTATGTTTTGGTTGTGTTTTTTTGTGTTTAATTAGTGTTTGTGCCAAGTAGAACCGTTGGGAAGACTTGGGGAAGTCTTTTTGATCTTGCTGTAAAAAACAGAAACTTTAACGCTCACGAGGATTGCTGCCATTTTTGATTGGAGAGTGCTATTTAGTTAATTATTTTTGAAGATGATTAATAGATAAATTACTCAAGTCCAGAAATTTATTTTAGAATTTTTGGGGTTCCATAAGTTTGTGTTAGTTACAGATTACTACAGACTATTCTGTTTTTGACAGATTCTGTTTTTCTTGTGCTGTTTGCTTATTTTGATGAATCTATGGTTAGTAATAGAGTTTATAAACCATAGAGAAGTTGGAATACAGTAGGTTTAACACCAATATAAATAAATAATGAGTTAATTACAGTACCTTGAAGTGGTGTTTTCTTTTCTTTCGCTAATGGAGCTCACGAGATTTTCTGTTAAGTTTTGTGTTGTGAAGTTTTCAATTTTTGGGTAAAGATTTGATGGATTATGAAACAAGGAGTGGCAAGAGCCTAAGCTTGGGGATGCCCAAGGCACCCCAAGGTAAAATAAAATGACACCAAAAAGCCTAAGCTTGGGGATGCCCCGGAAGGCATCCCCTCTTTTGTCTTCGTTCATCGATAACTTTACTTGGAGCTATATTTTTATTCGCCACATGATATGTGTTTTCCTTGGAGCGTCTTGTATGATTTTAGTCTTTGCTTTTTAGTTTACCACAATCATCCTTGCTGTACACATCTTTTTGAGAGAGACACACATGAATTGGAATCTATTAGAATACCCTATGTGCTTCATTTATATCTTTTGAGTTATATAGTTTTTGCTCTAGTGCTTCACTTATATCTTTTAGAGCACGGTGGTGGTTTTATTTTATAGAAATAATTTATCTCTAATGCTTCATTTATATTATTTTGATAGTCCTTTAGAACAACAGGGCAATTTGCTTTTAGTCATAATAAGAAGCTTTCATATAAGTGCATTGAATACTAAGAGAAGTTTGATACTTGATGATTGTTTTGAGATATGGAGATAGTAATATCAAAGTTGTGCTAGTTGAGTAGTTGTGAATTTGAGAAATACTTGTGTTGAAGTTTGCAAGTACCGTAGCATGCACGTATGGTAAACATTGTGTAACAAATTTGAAACATGAGGTGTTGTTTGATTGTCTTCCTTATGAGTGGCGGTCGGGGACGAGCGATGGTCTTTTCCTACCAATCTATCCCCCTAGGAGCATGCGCGTAATACTTGGTTTTTGATGACTTGTAGATTTTTGCAATAAGTATGTGAGTTCTTTATGACTAATGTTGAGTCCATGGATTATACGCACTCTCACCCTTCCATCATTGCTAGCCTCTTCGGTACCGTGCATTGCCCTTTCTCACCTTGAGAGTTGGTGCAAACTTCGTCGGTGCATCCAAACCCCGTGATACGATACGCTCTATCACACATAAACCTACTTATATCTTCCTCAAAACAGCCACCATACCTACCTATTATGGCATTTCCATAGCTATTCCGACATATATTGCCATGCAACTTTCCACCATTCCGTTTATTATGACACGCATCATCATTGCCATATTGCCTTGCATGATCATGTAGTTTACATCGTATTTGTGGCAAAGCCACCATTCATAATTATTTCATACATGTCACTCATGAGTCATTGCACATCCCGGTACACCGCCGGAGGCATTCATATAGAGTCATATCTTGTTCTAGTATCGAGTTGTAATCGTTGAGTTGTAAATAAATAGAAGTGTGATGATCATCATTAATAGAGCATTGTCCCAATAAAAAAAGAGAAATGCCAAATAAAAAAAGAAGGCCCAAAAAATAAAATATAATAAAAAGGGGTCGTCGGTGTCAAAACCGGCGGATCTCGGGTAGGGGGTCCCGAACTGTGCGTCTAGGCGGATGGTAACAGGAGGCAGGGGACACAATGTTTTACCCAGGTTCAGGCCCTCTTGATGGAGGTAAAACCCTACGTCCTGCTTGATTGATATTGATGATATGGGTAGTACAAGAGTAGATCTACCACGAGATCAAGGAGGCTAAACCCTAGAAGCTAGCCTATGGTATGATTGTCCATACGAACTAAAACCCTCCGGTTTATATAGACAAGGGAGAGGGCTAGGGTTACACAGAGTCGGTTACAATGGTAGGAGATCTACATATCCGTATCGCCAAGCTTGCCTTCCACGCCAAGGAAAGTCCCTTCCGGACATGGGACGAAGTCTTCAATCTTGTATCTTCATAGTCGAGGAGTCCGGCCGAAGGTATAGTCCGGCTATCCGGACACCCCCTAATCCAGGACTCCCTCAGTAGCCCCCGAACCAAGCTTCAATGACGACGAGTCCGGCGCGCAAAATTGCCTTCGGCATTGCAAGGCGGGTTCTCCTCCAAATTCTGTGTACCTGTTGAATAATGTCCGGTTTCTTGTAAATGTAGCGCTCCTTGGCTTCTACGCCCAATAATAGCCGTCTTCCACGTGTCAAACGAATACGAAAAGTCAGGGTGTTTTTATATTTACACCCCTAGCCGCGTGAATAAGCCACCTATTTAAGGAGACGAGGATTTAGATCCAAACCACACCTTCTCCCCTCCGGGAGTATTCATTAGAGCGTATCCGACAGAGGTCCATTCTATCATGGCCGGCCGCCGCAGCTCCTCCTCTCGCCCTTCCAGCCCTCAGCCTGGAGATTGGGAGAGATGCTCCATCCCGCACAGCGAGCTAGTGACGCTCCAGACCAAGGGATTTCTCCCCCCGGCCTATATGGTCCCGGTTCGAGCCGGACTTGCCACCTATAATGGCGGAGAGCAAGCGGAGAGCGCCCCCAATCCCTCCAAAGGAGAGCGGGTATGCCTTGTCCCTTACTTAATAAGAGGGCTCGTATTTCCAATTCATCCGTTTCTCCGGGGGCTCCTGGAGTTCTACGGCCTCCAGCTGCACAACCTCACGCCTGCCTCCATATTGCATATCGCGGGCTTCGTAGCCCTTTGCGAGCTGTTTTTGGGCTGCGAGGCTCATTTCGCGCTGTGGAAAAGGCTATTATGCCTTGTGCGCCGTTCTCAGAAGGGGTCAATATATCAAGTGGGCGGAGACGAAGTGTGGCGCATCGCCAGGACTGGATATCTATCTAGAACCCCAAAGAAGGCGTCTGAGGACTGGCCTTCGGAATGGTTTTATATAGAGGACGTCCCGCTGCCGGATCCTGTCCGGATCGGCCTCCCTGAGTTCGACAGTGCGCCCCTAAAGAAGTGCCTAAGCTGGCGTCCACGGAGCCCTCAGAGGGAAAGCGACAAGGACGTTCTTTACCTGGTGGACCGGATAAGATTGTTAGCTCATTTCGGACTGACCATGATCGGGGTCATGGCCGCATGCATCATGCGAGGGGTGCAGCCGCTCCAGTATAGAGGCCACCCCATGTGGGACTTCAACGGGGAGGACGACGCCACCCGTCACGGACGTAAGGGGCCGGATTCGGCTGCCACTCTAATAAAGATCTTGTCCACTTTGTACAAGGGAGAAGAGGAGGAATTTCTCCGCGTCAACCCACGGGGTGGATTTTCTATGTACAATCCCCCAAGTTGGGTAAGTGGACACTTTTACTTGCCCATCCGTTTTATATTCCCATCGTTAAATATTCAGTCTAACGAATTCAACGCAGGAACCGCGCCAGGCTGTTAAAGAAATAAACAGCCCTCCTCCACAACCCGAGGATCCGGGATGGTCCCTCGATCCGGCCTCTCAAGAGGATCCAGACTTATCTATGGAGCTGATTGATGGGGTGTTTCATCAATTGAGCAAGGACAACGCCTTGGTGGCCATTACTGCCGATTACCCAGGGCTACTCCCAGCCTCACAGGTAACTGAGACCGAAGTCCCATCACTTTGAAAATGGATCTATCCTCGCGTGTTTTTGATTGCCATATGACAATCGTGTTTTGCAGGGGAGGTCCTTGAGACGGGAGGCCGAGCCTGCGGCGACTAGCCAACGAGGGGCGGCAAGGCCCCGCGGGCTGAAAAGAAGTGCGGTCCGGACTGAGACACCGGCGCAAAGGTATAGCACGCCATCTTATTCCCAAGTGTTATTCCTTCAAGGCATATTAACGCTCGTGCCCTCTTCAGGACGAAGAGACCTCGCCGGACTATACCCGGAGAGGTTGCCAATCGCGCCTCCACCAGCCAAGCTCCAAAGCCTGGTCCGGAAGTGGAGGTGAACACAAAGCGCGCACCAGACGCTCCTCCGAGAGAGGATGCGGACAGGCTGTCTGCCACCAATTTCGAGGTGGAGAGTGCCATGAACCACAGGCATCGCCGGACAGTTCTTCGCGACGCTTGTTTCTCCCAAGAGGCATTGGATGGATTCAATTCAGGAGATGCGTACCTCCGTGCCGCTCAAAATGGTCTAGCCAGAGCCACGAAGCAATATGTAAAAGACATACGGGTAAGAAAATTTTGGTAATTATATATATACCAGTAGCCCCCGAGACTTGAAACAGTTAGAATAACTGATTTAAGGATCATTTATTATGCAGGTTCTTACAGAAAAGAATGCCCTACTGTCCCAGGAGCTGGAAGAGTGCAAAGCCCAACTTGAGGCCGCACTAGCCGCGGCAGGGGAGCCCAAGGAGACCCCCTCTGGTAATATACGCTTTGAAATATAAGTATTTTGCGAAGTGCGGCATGGGTGCAAATCTGACAAATGAAATTGCAGATGGCACCGGATTAAATCCGGAAAAGCAACAACTCCTACGCTAGCTGAAGGCTGGTGAGAGTGTGCTGACAAAGGTGAGGCGGGAGAAGAACGATCTCCAAGATGCCAACACCAAGCTGGGCATTGAACCGAAGGATGTTCGTGCCCAGCTGTTGGACTCTGTTAAGGAGAATCAGCGGCTTCGACGCGACATATTTAGTAAGTGCTTAAACAAACTTTGAAAAAAGAGTTCGGCAAGGAAGTCGACTAACATAGTAATGTCTGTAGGTATGCTAATAGGTCGTCCTGCAGAGGAAATGCCCGGTTCTATGGGTGACCTTCTTCCCGAGCTCTCACAACTGCACGAGCGAGTTTGGCAGGTGATGTGAGGCGTTGCCCAGGCCTTGTGGCCATCCGTCTCCATGCCCGAAGGCCTTGGAGAGCTTGTAGAGAAGCTGAAGGGAGCGCGGCGACGCTTCCGATTGTGGAAGATGTCGGCCTGCCATCAAGGCGCCAGGGAGGCCTGGGCCATGGTGAAGACGCGGTACACGAAGGCTGACCCAAACCACATGGCCGAGGTCAGACCCGTGGGGCCCGATCAGAAGGAGATCCCTGTGAGCTTAGTATACGGCCAAGTAGAATTGGCCACAAAGTATTCCCAACAGGACTGTAAGCTAGACAACCTATTAGATGGTATTGAAGAGGAATACAATCAGTCAGATTGACTATGTAATTTTAATTAACATGTGTAATGCCTTCTAGCCGGATTGTAGATCGTTTGTCATGGCCGACCTTTTCGCTTCAACCTCGGGACCTGACGGTCCGGAGTGTGTCCGAATACCCTCGCAGTTATATAAGAACCGGGGTATGCATGGAGACCAGGCGTAGGGGTCATTAGTGCTTGAACAGACAAGTGCCCAACTAGTTATGTCATATTTCATGGTTAGTAAGAAACATCTTCCAGGGAGAATAGTTCCGTTAGGGATTCCTTTCCCTCGGAGGCATGCCCTAAAGTGCATGTCCATTCTGCGAAAAGAGACGCAGGAAAAACATCTGGGGGCGTATAGATAAATAAGTGAAAAAAGATCATCTTTAGTTCACCGACCGAATATTCCCTTAAGAACGCTAGCTTTCGGCTTCACCCAGTCTGAGGTACACATCCGGCTGACCCGACAGTAACAATCGTAGAGGTGCTCCCTTTACCTCCTAGCCGAACAATCGGGAATGTAGGGGTAAGCACAGGAGCCAGGCAACCCAGCTTGGCCATAACTTAAGTCATATCAATGCATATAATGGTGAATAAAAGGTACATGCGGAAGTGTGACACATGTGTTGGGCATGAAGCCCGTATAAATAATCTTCTGTTTAAAGAAGCCCCCAGGTTTAATGAGCACAGATAGCGCGTCACTTTATGAGCCTTTAAAGGCTATAAGAGAGAGAGGAGAAGGAGAGAAATGTAAGATAGAAAGTATATAAAAAAATGGACAGAGGAAGGAGACGAACACAGAGTCCGGCGCTAGGCATAGAATCTTCGGAGACGGGCTGCGTTCCATGGGTTCGGCTCGAGTCGGTTATCCGATGCATCTCGCAGGCGGTACGCTCCACCAGTCAGGACTTGGTCAATTATGAAGGGACCTTGCCACTTGGGCTTGAGTTTGTCCTTTTTCTTGTCCGGCAGGCGTAGAACTAATTCGCCAACGTTGTAATTTTTGGCCCATACTTCTCTGCTTTGGTATCTTCGAGCCTGCTGTTGATAGAATGCAAAACGGGCTTTTGCCACGTCTCGCTCTTCCTCCAAGGCGTCCAAACTGTCCCGCCGATCGAGCTCGGCTTCTCTTTCTTCGTACATGCACACTCGAGGTGAGTCATGAATTATGTCGCAGGGCAAAACTGCCTCTGCGCCGTACACCATGAAGAATGGTGTGTATCCGGTGGTGCGATTCGGTGTGGTCCGCAGCCCACAGAGTACGGAGTCGAGCTCCTCTACCCAGTGCGTATTAGATTCCTTAAGGGACCACACTAATCTGGGTTTGATGCCGCTCATGATAAGACCATTTGCACGTTCGACCTGGCCGTTAGTTTGTGGGTGATAGACGGAAGCATAATCAAGCTTGATGCCCATGTTTTTGCACCAGAGTTTTACCTCGTCGGCCGTAAAGTTCATGCCGTTATCAGTGATGATGCTGTGGGGGATGCCGTAACGGTGTACAACCCCGGATATAAAGTCTATCACCAGTCCGGATTCGGCCATCTTAACAGGCTTGGCTTCTATCCATTTGGTGAACTTATCCACCATGACTAGTAAGTATTTTTTCTTGTGGGTTCCGCCTTTAAGGGGTCCAACCATGTCAAGCCCCCAGACCACGAAGGGCCAAGTGATGGGGATAGTTTGGAGGGCAGTGGGTGGCATATGGCTTTGGTTTGCAAAAAGCTGGCAACCAACGCATCGTTGGACTAAGTCCTGGGCGTCTGCCCGGGCCGTTGGCCAATAAAAGCTTGTACGGAAGGCCTTGCTTACAAGGGACCGAGCTGCAACGTGATGACCGCCAAGTCCGGCATGAATTTCAGCCATGAGGTTCCGCCCTTCCTCTTCGGAGATGCACCTTTGAAGGACTCCGGTAGTGCTTTTCTTATAAAGCTCTCCCTCATGGACTTTATAGGCTTCAGATCGCCGCACTATGCAGCGTGCCTCATTTTGGTCCTCGGGGAGTTCCTGCCTAGTAAGGTAGGCGAGGAATGGTTCTGTCCATGGGGCGATGACAACCATTATTACGTGGGCTGAAGGTGTTATTTCATTGGCAGAGCCTCCAATTATGTCAGAGTGTTTGGTGTCGGGCAGTGCGGTTGGGTCCGGGCTGTTATTGCCGGGTTCCCCTTCCCATACTATGGATGGCTTGAGCAGCCTTTCCAAGAAGATGTTGGGGGACTACATCATGTTTTGCACCGATGCATGCTAGGACATCTGCCGCCTGATTATTTTCCCGGGCTTTATGGTGAAATTCGAGCCCTTCGAACCGAGCTGACATTTTTAGGACGGCGTTGCGATAAGCTGCCATTTTTGGATCCTTGGCATCAAAGTCTCCATTTATTTGGGATATTGCGAGGTTCGAGTCCCCGCGCACCTCTAGGCGTTGAATGCCCATGGATACTGCCATCCGGAGACCATGTAAAAGGGCCTCATATTCGGCTGCATTGTTGGAGTCTGTGTACATTATCTAAAGTATGTATTGAACTGTGTCTCCTGTGGGGGACGTCAAAATGACACCAGCCCCTAGACCGGCCAACATTTTGGAGCCGTCGAAGTGCATGACCCAATTTGAATATGTGCCGTACTCTTTAGGGAGTTCGGCCTCCGTCCATTCTGCGACGAAGTCGGCCAAAACTTGTGACTTGATAGCTCGCCGTGGCTTGTAAGTTATGTCGAACGGGAGGAGCTCAATGGCCCATTTTGCAATCCGGCCCGTCGCGTCGCGGTTGTTTATAATATCGTTAAGTGGCACTTCCAAGGCTACTGTTATTGAACACTCTTGAAAGTAGTGTCGCAGCTTCCGGGATGCCATAAATACCGCGTACGCAATCTTTTGATAATGCGGGTACCGTGACTTGCACAGAGTAAGGATAGTGGACACATAGTAGACCGGCTTTTGAAGGGGGAATTTGTGTCCGTCCGTTTCTCGTTCGACGACGAGCACTGCACTTACGACCTGATGGGTTGATGCAATGTATAATAGCATTGGTTCGCCAATGTTTGGCACGGCCAGGACTAGGTTTGTTGCCAAGATGGCTTTTATTTCGTCGAGTCCGGCCATGGCTGCATCCGTCCACTCGAAGTGTTCGGTGCGCCGAAGGAGGCGGTAAAGGGGTAGGGCCTTTTCTCCCAAGCGGGAGATAAAGCGGCTTAGAGCCGCCACGCATCTGGTTAATTTTTGTATTTGTTTGAGGTCCTTCGGGATATCCAATTGTGACAGAGCTTGAATCTTGGCTGGATTTGCTTCAATTCCTCTACCGGATACATTGAAGCCCAAGAGCTTTCCGGCTGGAACACCGAAAACGCATTTTTCCGGGTTGAGCTTGATGTCGTATGTTCGGAGGTTATCGAATGTTAGCCTCAAGTCGTCTACTAGAGATTCGACATGTCTTGTTTTAACGACCACATCATCTACGTATGCCTCTACTGTTTTGCCGATCTGGTTTGCCAGACATGTCTGAATCATGCGCTGATATGTTGCGCCAGTGTTTTTGAGCCCGAAGGGCATTGTGTTGAAGCAGAATGGGCCGTATGGTGTGATGAATGCCGTTGCGGCTTGGTCTGACTCTGCCATCTTTATTTGATGGTAGCCGGAGTATGCGTCGAGGAAACACAACAAATCGTGTCCTGTGGTAGCGTCGATAATTTGATCGATGCGGGGGAGAGGGGAGGGATCCTTTGGGCAAGCCTTGTTAAGGTCTTTAAAATCAACACACAGGCGCCGGGATTTGTCCTTCTTTGGTACCATCACCAGGTTTGCTAGCCAGTCCGGGTGTTTTATATCTTTGATGAATCCGGCCTGCAATAGCTTGGCTAGTTCCTCTCCCATGGCCCATCTCTTCGGTTCGGAAAAACACCGAAGAGCCTGTTTGACTGGCTTGAATCCTTTTAGGATATTTAAGCTGTGTTCGGCCAGCCTGCGTGGGATTCCTGGCATGTCTGAAGGGTGCCAGGCGAAAATGTCTCAGTTCTCTCGTAGGAACTCTTGCAGTGCGGCGTCTACATCAGGGTTTAACTGTGCCCCGATGGAAGCTGTTTTATTGGGGTCCGTTGGATGGACCTGGAATTTGACTATTTTGTCCGCCGGTTTAAAGGAGGTGGACTTGGATCTTTTGTCGAGTATCACATGGTCCCTATTCACCGTGGAGCGCAACACAGTCAGTTCCTCAGCCGCTAGGGCTTCGGATAGCACCTCGAGGGCCAGTGCGGCTGTCTTGTTTTCGGCGCGGAGTGCTATGTCCGGATCACTAGCGAGAGTGATGATTCCGTTAGGCCCGGGCATCTTGAGCTTCATGTACCCGTAATGGGGTATTGCTTGGAAGATTGTAAATGCTTCCCGCCCTAGTAGAGCGTGATATCAACTACTGAACCGGGCCACCTGAAACGTGACTTCTTCGGACCTGTAATTATCCGGCGTGCCGAACACCACATCTAGTGTGATTTTTCCTGTACAGCGCGCTTCCCGACTTGGGATTATTCCTCTAAAGGTTGTGCTGTTTCGCTCAATGCGGTTCCAGTCTATTTCCATTTTTTGAAGGGTTCCCTCATAAATGAGGTTCAATCCGCTGCCGCCATCGATGAGTACCTTGGTAAGACGAAGTCCTTCCACTATTGGACTGAGGACCAATGCGGCTGGTGCTCGGGCTGTTTGGAATTTAGGTTCATCACTGGCGTTAAAAGTAATAGCCGTGTAACTCCATGGGTTTATTGTTGCTACTTGGTAGACTTCAGCAAGGCTGTGGAGTGTTCTTTTTCGCATATTATTTGATGCGAAAGTCTCGAAGACTGTTAATACCGTACTGGTGTCTCTGGGGTGGCTTTCTGTGGCTTCTGGAATTAGAAGATCTTCGCCATTTTTTGCCACCTGCCGGAGTATCCAACATGCTCTAAGGCTGTGGGTTGGTGTGGCGCCCTCTGCACTGTGAATTTTACAGGGTCCATTAAGCCATCCTTCCAGTACGGTTCCGTGCCCTGTAGAGGGCTTTTGCTTTTTGGTATTGAACCCGGGTGTCTGGCGATGATGCACCCTTTTATTTCGGACTGGGTTTGTATTCAGGGCCGGATTGTCCCAAAATTTTATTTCGGTTTTCCAGGCGCTTTCCATCACACAGTACTTTCGTACCATGGACGCCAAGTCAGCGAAGCGTGTAATATCACGGCGACTTATGGCGTTGAGGATTCCCTTGTCCGTGCAATTATTGAAGAAGAATGAAATTGTGTCTTCCTCACGGCAGTCCTTTATCCTGTTCATAACCAGGAGGAATCTGGCCCAGTAATGATGTACTGTTTCTTCGGGCTCTTGCCTAATTTGGGATAGGTCGCTTATGTACGGGTGGGTGGAATCAAATCCGAGACCTCACCCAATCTGAGACCCAGGGGCCAAGGAGTTTCCGAACTTGGAAGTTTGGATTCTTGGATGATGTCCAATGAATCTAGCCCGTCGCCTGACTTTAAGTTCAGGTCTTGAGTGATGTCCTCCCCTCCGCGGGTATCCGGCTTGGAGGGATCGGGAATCCAGACATAGCTAGTCCTTAAGATAGATGAAGGGTCGCCGCACTGTCCCTCTACCACGGCAACGTGATGGGTGACCTGGGGAGAGTTAATCTCTCTTAGATCGGGTTTAGGCCCAATCTGGTCGTAATCCGTAGCGACTCCCAGGGCGGCGATGTGATCCAAGAGCTCGTTTAGGGAAGAGAGCTCCATTGGATCTCGCTGCTCGGCGAATTCCGAGCTGATGTGAAGATTGCTTTCGATGACCCAAGAGGTCATCGTCGGCGCAGCAGCCGAACAGGCAGTCATAAGGAAACCACCTAGCCGGAGAGTTTGGCCAATAGCCAAAGGTCCCTTAGCAATGGTGCCGTCTTTAAAGACGGGATGAGGCATCCTTCCTGATGGCGACGGCACAGAGGAACTCTCAATGAAAGCACCAATGTCGGTGTCAAAACCGGCGGATCTCGGGTAGGGGGTCCCGAACTGTGCGTCTAGGCGGATGGTAACAGGAGGCAGGGGACACAATGTTTTACCCAGGTTCGGGCCCTCTTGATGGAGGTAAAACTCTACGTCCTGCTTGATTGATATTGATGATATGGGTAGTACAAGAGTAGATCTACCATGAGATCAAGGAGGCTAAACCCTAGAAGCTAGCCTATGGTATGATTGTCCCTACGGACTAAAACCCTCCGGTTTATATAGACATCGGAGAGGGCTAGGGTTACACAGAGTCGGTTACAATGGTAGGAGATCTACATATCCGTATCGCCAAGCTTGCCTTCCACGCCAAGGAAAGTCCCTTCCAGACACGGGACGAAGTCTTCAATCTTGTATCTTCATAGTCCAGGAGTCCGGTCGAAGGTATAGTCCGGCTATCCAGACACCCCCTAATCCAGGACTCCCTCAGGGGCAATGCTACTATCCTTTTTCCACACTTGTGCTTCAAAGTAGCACCATGATCATTATAATAGAGAGTCTCTTGTTTTGTCATTTTCATATACTAGTGGGAATTTTTCATTATAGAACTTGGCTTGTATATTCCAACAATGGGCCTCCTCAAGTGCCCTAGGTCTTCGTGAGCAAGCAAGTTGGATGCACACCCACTTAGTTTCTTTTGTTGAGCTTTCATACATTTATAGCTCTAGTGCATCCGTTGCATGGCAATCCCTACTCCTTGCATTGACATCAATTGATGGGCATCTCCCTAGCCCATTGATTAGCCGCGTCAATGTGAGACTTTCTCCTTTTTTGTCTTCTCCACATAACCCCCTACATTATATTCTATTCCACCCATAGTGCTATATCCATGGCTCACACTCATGTATTGCGTGAAAGTTGAAAAAAGTTTGAGATTACTAAAGTGTGAAACAATTGCTTGGCTTGTCATCGGGGTTGTGCATGATGAGAGCATTCTTGTGTGACGAAAATGGAGCATGACCAAACTATATGATTTTGTAGGGATGAACTTTCTTTGACCATGTTATTTTGAGAAGACATAATTGTTTAGTTAGTATGCTTGAAGTATTACTATTTTTATGTCAATATTAAACTTTTATCTTGAATCTTTCGGATCTGAACATTCATGTCACAATAAAGAAAAATTACATTGAGAAATATGTTAGGAAGCATTCCACATCAAAAATTCTATTTTTGTCATTTACCTACTCGAGGACGAGCAGGAATTAAGCTTGGGGATGCTTGATACGTCTCCAACATATCTATAATTTTTGATTGTTCCATGCTATTATATTATCTGTTTTGGATGTTAATGGGCTTTATTTTACACTTTTATATTATTTTTGGGACTAACCTATTAACCGGAGGCCCAACCCAAATTGCTATTTTTTTTGCCAATTTCAGTGTTTCATAGAAAAGGAATATCAAACGGAGTCCAAACGGAATGAAACCTTCGGGAGCGTGATTTTTGGAACAAACGTGATCCAGGGGACTTGGAGTGGATGTCAAGCAATCAACGAGGCGGCCACGAGGCAGGGGGGCGCGCCCACCCCCTAGGCACGCCCTCCACCCTCGTGGGCCCCTCATTGCTCCACCGACCTACTTCTTCCTCCTATATATATTGACATACCACAAAAACATCCAGGAGCACCACGAAACCCTATTTCCACCACCGCAACCTTCTGTACCCAAGAGATCCCATCTTGGCGCCTTTTCCGGAGCTCCGTCAGAGGGGGCATTGATCACGGAGGGCCTCTACATCAACCCCATGGCCCCTCCGATGATGTGTGAGTACTTTACCTCAGACCTTCGGGTCCATAGCTAGTAGCTAGATGGCTTCTTCTCTCTCTTTGGATCTCAATACAAAGTTCTCCTCGATTCTCTTGGAGATCTATTCGATGTAATCTTCTTTTGCGGTGTGTTTGTCGAGATCCGATGAATTGTGGGTTTATGATCAAGTTTATCTATGAACAATATTTGAATCTTCTCTGATTTCTTTTATGTATGATTGTTTTATCTTTGCAAGTCTCTTTGAATTATCAGTTTGGTTTGGCCTACTAGATTGATCTTTCTTGCAATGGGAGAAGTGCATAGCTTTGGGTTTAATCTTGTGGTGCTCGATCCCAGTGACAGAAAAGGAAACGACACGTATTGTATTGTTGTCATCGAGGATAAAAAGATGGGGTTTATATCACATTGCATGAATTTATCCCTCTACATCATGTCATCTTGCTTAAGGCGTTACTCTATTCTTATGAACTTAATACTCTAGATGCATGCTGGATAGCGGTCGATGTGTGGAGTAATAGTAGTAGATGCAGAATCGTTTCGGTCTACTTGTCTCAGACGTGATGCCTATATACATGATCATGCCTAGATATTCTCATAATTATTCACTTTTCTATCAATTGCTCGACAGTAATTTGTTCACCCACCGTAATACTTATGCTATCTTGAGAGAAGCCACTAGTGAAACCTATGGCCTGTTGGGGAACGTTGCAGAAAACAAAAAAATTCCTACGGTTTCACCAAGACCCATCTAGGAGTTCATCTAGCAACGAGTGGTTGGATTGCATCTACATACCTTTGTAGATCACGCGCGGAAGCGTTCAAAGAACGGGGATGAGGAAGGCGTACTCGACGTGATCCAAATCACCGGAGATCCTAGCGCCGAACGGACGGCACCTCCGCGTTCAACACACGTACGGTCAGCGTAACGTCTCCTTCTTGATCCAGCAAGGGGGAAGGAGAGGTTGAGGAAGATGGCTCCAACAGCGGCACGACGGCGTGGTGGTGGTGGAGCTGCAGTACTTCGGCAGGGCTTCGCCAAGCACTATGGAGGAGGAGGATGTGTTGGAGAGGGAGAGGGAGGCACCAAAGGCGTGGATTGAGAGGCCCTCCTTTCCCCACTATATATAGGGAGTCCAAGGGGGGGGGGCGCCGACCCTAGGAGATCCAATCTCCTAGGGGGGTGCGGCCAAGGGAGGAATCCCTCCTCCCCAAGGCACCTAGGAGGTGCCTTCCCCCTTTGGGACTCTTCCCTTCTTGAACCCTAGGCGCATGGGCCTCTTGGGGCTGGTGCCCTTGGCCCATATGGGCCAAGGCGCACCCCCTACAGCCCATGTGGCCCCCGGGGCAGGTGGCCCCACCCGGTGGACCCCCGGGACCCTTCCGGTGGTCCCGGTACAATACCGGTGACCCCGAAACTTGTCCCGATGCCCGAAATAGCACTTCCTATATATAATTCTTTACCTCCGGACCATTCCGGAACTCCTCGTGACGTCCGAGATCTCATCCAGGACTCCGAACAACATTCGGGTTACTGCATATACATATCCCTACAACCCTAGCGTCACCGAACCTTAAGTGTGTAGACCCTACGGGTTCGGGAGACATGTAGACATGACCGAGACGACTCTCCGGTCAATAACCACTAGCGGGATCTGGATACCCATGTTGGCTCCCACATGCTCCTCGATGATCTCATCGGATGAACCACGATGTCGAGGATTCAAGCAACCCCGTATACAATTCCCTTTGTCAATCGGTATGTTACTTGCCCGAGATTCGATCGTCGGTATCCCAATACCTCGTGCAATCTCGTTACCGGCAAGTCACTTTACTCGTACCGTAATGCATGATCCCGTGACCAGACACTTGGTCACTTTGAGATCATTATGATGATGCATTACCGAGTGGGCCCAGTGATACCTCTCCGTCATACGGAGTGACAAATCCCAGTCTTGATCCGTGTCAACCCAACAGACACTTTCGGAGATACCCGTAGTATACCTTTATAGTCACCCAGTTACGTTGTGAGGTTTGGTACACCCAAAGCACTCCTACGGTATCCGGGAGTTACACGATCTCATGGTCTAAGGAAAAGATACTTGACATTGGAGAAACTCTAGCAAACGAACTATACGATCTTATGCTATGTTTAGGATTGGGTCTTGTCCATCACATCATTCTCCTAATGATGTGATCCCGTTATCAATGACATCCAATGTCCATAGCCAGGAAACCATGACTATCTGTTGATCAACGAGCTAGTCAACTAGAGGCTTAGTAGGGACATGTTGGTGTCTATTATTCACACATGTATTACGATTTCCGGATAACACAATTATAGCATGAATAAAGACAATTATCATGAACAAGGAAATATAATAATAATCCTTTTATTATTGCCTCTAGGGCATATTTCCAACAGTCTCCCACTTGCACTAGAGTCAATAATCTAGTTACATTGTGATGAATCGAACACCCATGAAATTCTGGTGTTGATCATGTTTTGCTCTAGGGAGAGGTTTAATCAACGGATCTGCTACATTCAGGTCCGTGTGTACTTTACAAATATCTATGTCTCCATCTTGAACATTTTCACGAATGGAGTTGAAGCGACGCTTGATGTGCCTTGTCTTCTTGTGAAACCTGGGCTCCTTGGCAAGAGCAATAGCTCCAGTGTTGTCACAGAAGAGCTTGATTGGCTCCGACGCATTGGGTATGACTCCTAGGTCGGTGATGAACTCCTTCACCCAAATTGCTTCATGTGCTGCCTCCGAGGCTACCATGTACTCCGCTTCACATGTAGATCCCGCCACGACGCTCTGCTTGCAACTGCACCAGCTTACTGCCCCACCATTCAAAATATACACGTATCCGGTTTGTGACTTTGAGTCATCCAGATCTGTGTCGAAGCTAGCGTCGACGTAACCCTTTACGACGAGCTCTTCGTCACCTCCATAAACGAGAAACATTTCCTTAGTCCTTTTCAGGTACTTCAGGATATTCTTGACCGCTGTCCAGTGTTCCTTGCCGGGATTACTTTGGTACCTTCGTACCAAACTTACGGCAAGGTTTACATCAGGTCTGGTACACAGCATGGCATACATAATAGAACCTATGGTTGAGGCATAGGGGATGACACTCATCTCTTCTATATCTTCTGCCGTGGTCGGACATTGAGCTGAGCTCAATTTCACACCTTGCAACACAGGCAAGAACCCCTTCTTAGACTGATCCATATTGAACTTCTTCAATATCTTATCAAGGTATGTGCTTTGTGAAAGACCTATGAGGCGTCTTGATCTATCTCTGTAGATCTTGATGCCTAATATATAAGCAGCTTCTCCAAGGTCCTTCATTGAAAAACTCTTATTCAAGTAGGCCTTTATGTTGTCCAAGAGTTCTATATCATTTCCCATCAAAAGTATGTCATCTACATATAATATGAGAAATGCTACAGAGCTCCCACTCACTTTCTTGTAAACACAGGCTTCTCCATAAGTCTGCGTAAACCCAAACGCTTTGATCATCTCATCAAAGCGAATGTTCCAACTCCGAGATGCTTGCACCAGCCCATAAATCGAGCGTTGGAGCTTGCACACCTTGTCAGCATTCTTAGGATCGACAAAACCTTCCGGCTGCATCATATACAATTCTTCCTTAAGGAAACCATTAAGGAATGCCGTTTTGACGTCCATTTGCCATATTTCATAATCATAGAATGCGGCAATCGCTAACATGATTCGGACGGACTTCAGCTTCGCTACCGGTGAGAAAGTCTCATCGTAGTCAACCCCTTGAACTTGTCGATAACCCTTAGCGACAAGCCGAGCTTTATAGATGGTTACATTACCATCCGTGTCTGTCTTCTTCTTAAAGATCCATTTATTTTCTATGGCTCGCCGCTCAACGGGCAAGTCAGTCAAAGTCCATACTTCATTTTCATACATGGATCCTATCTCGGATTTCATGGCTTCTAGCCATTTGTCGGAATCCGGGCCCGCCATCGCTTCTTCATAGTTCGAAGGTTCACCGTTGTCTAACAACATGATTTCCAAGACAAGGTTGCCGTACCACTCTGGTGCGGAACGTGTCCTTGTGGACCTTCAAATTTCAGTAGGAGCTTGATTAGAAGTATCTTGATCATCATCATTAACTTCCTCTCTAGTCGGTGCAGGCACCTCAGGAACATTTTCTTGAGTTGCGCCATTTTCCGGTTCAAGAGGTAATACTTCATCAAGTTCTACTTTCCTCCCACTTACTTCTTTCGAGAGAAACTCTTTCTCTAGAAAGGACCCATTCTTGGCAACAAAGATCTTGCCTTCGGATCTGAGGTAGAAGGTATACCCAATAGTTTCTTTAGGGTATCCTATGAACACGCATTTTTCCGATTTGGGTTCGAGCTTTTCAGGTTGAAGTTTCTTGACATAAGCATCGCATCCCCAAACTTTTAGAAACGACAGCTTAGGTTTCTTCCCAAACCATAATTCAAACGGTGTCATCTCAACGGATTTCGACGGAGCCCTATTTAAAGTGAATGCGGCAGTCTCTAAAGCATAGCCCCAAAAAGATAGCGGTAAATCGGTAAGAGACATCATAGATCGCACCATATCTAATAGAGTGCGATTACGACGTTCGGACACACCATTAAGCTGAGGTGTTCCAGGCGGCGTGAGTTGTGAAACTATTCCACATTTTCTTAAGTGTGTGCCAAACTCGTGACTCAAGTATTCTCCTCCACGATCTGATCGTAGGAACTTGATTTTCCTGTCACGTTGATTCTCAACCTCACTCTGAAATTCCTTGAACTTTTCAAAGGTTTCAGACTTGTGTTTCATTAAGTAGATATACCCATATCTACTCAAGTCATCAGTGAGGGTGAGAACATAATCATAGCCACCGCGAGCCTCAACACTCATTGGACCGCACACATCAGTATGTATGATTTCCAATAAGTTGGTTGCTCGCTCCATTGTTCCTGAGAACGGAGTCTTGGTCATTTTACCCATGAGGCATGGTTCGCATGTGTTAAATGATTCATAATCAAGAGACTCTAAAAGTCCATCAGCATGGAGCTTCTTCATGCGTTTGACACCTATGTGACCAAGGCGGCAGTGCCACAAGTATGTGGGACTATCATTATCAATCTTACATCTTTTGGTACTCACACTATGAACATGTGTAGCATTACGCTCGAGATTCATTAAGAATAAATCATTCACCATCGGAGCATGACCATAAAACATATCTCTCATTTAAATAGAACAACCATTATTCTCGGATTTAAATGAGTAGCCATCTCGTATTAAACGAGATCCTGATACAATTTTCATGCTCAAACTTGGCACTAAATAACAATTATTGAGGTTCAAAACTAATCCCGTAGGTAAATGTAGAGGTAGCGTGCCGACGGCGATCACATCGACCTTGGAACCATTCCCGACGCGCATTGTCACCTCGTCCTTCGCTAGTCTCCGCTTATTCCGCAGCTCCTGCTTTGAGTTACAAATGTGAGCAACTGCACCGGTATCAAATACCCAGGAGCTACTACGAGTACTGGTAAGGTACACATCAATTACAAGTATATCACATATACCTTTTGTTTTGCCGGCCTTCTTGTCCGCTAAGTATTTGGGGCAGTTCCGCTTCCAGTGACCACTTTCCTTGCAATAAAAGCACTCGGTCTCGGGCTTGGGTCCATTCTTTGGCTTCTTCCCGGCAGCTTGCTTGCCGGGCGCGGCAACTCCCTTGCCGTCCTTCTTGAAGTTCTTCTTACCCTTGCCCTTTTTGAACTTAGTGGTTTTATTCACCATCAACACTTGATGTTCCTTTTTGACTTCTACCTCTGCTGATTTCAACATTGCAAATACTTCAGGAATGGTCTTTTCCATCCCCTGCATATTGAAGTTCATCACAAAGCTCTTGTAGCTCGGTGGAAGCGACTGAAGGATTCTGCCAATGACCGCGTCATCCGGGAGATTAACTCCCAGCTGAGTCAAGCGGTTATGTAACCCAGACATTGTGAGTATGTGCTCACTGACAGAACTATTTTCCTCCATCTTACAACTAAAGAATTTGTTGGAGACTTGATATCTCTCGACCCGGGCATGAGCTTGGAAAACCATTTTCAGCTCTTCAAACATCTCATATGCTCCGTGTCTCTCAAAACGCTTTTGGAGCCCCGGCTCTAGGCTGTAAAGCATGCCGCACTGAACGAGGGAGTAGTCATCGGTACGTGCCTGCCAAGCGTTCATAACGTCTTGTTCTGCAGGGAGAACAGGTGCGTCACCTAGCGGTGCTTGTAGGACATAATCTTTCTTGGCAGCTATGAGGATGATCCTCAGGTTCCGGACCCAGTCCGTGTAGTTGCTGCCATCGTCTTTCAGCTTGGTTTTCTCTAGGAACGCGTTGAAGTTGAGGACTACGTTGGCCATTTGATCTACAAGACATATTGTAAAAAAAATTAGACTAAGTTCATGATAATTAAGTTCATCTAATCAAATTATAATGAACTCCCACTTAGATAGACATCCCTCCTGTAATCTAAGTATAACATGATCCGAGTTAACTAGGCCGTGTCCGATCATCACGTGAGACGGACTAGTCAACATCGGTGAACATCTTCATGTTGATCGTATCTTCTATACGACTCATGCTCGACCTTTCGGTCTTCTGTGTTCCGAGGCCATGTCTGTACATGCTAGGCTCGTCAAGTCAACCTAAGTGTTTTGCATGTGTAAATCTGTCTTACACCAGTTGTATGTGAACGTTAGAATCTATCACACCCGATCATCACGTGGTGCTTCGAAACAACGAACTGTCGCAACGGTGCACAGTTAGGGGGAACACTTTCTTGAAATTATTATGAGGGATCATCTTATTTACTACCGTCGTTCTAAGTAAACAAGATGCATAAATATGATAAACATCACATGCAATCAAATAATAAAAGTGACATGATATGGCCAATATCACATAGCTCCTTTGATCTCCATCTTGGGGCTCCATGATCATCTTGTCACCGGCATGACACCATGATCTCCATCATCATGATCTCCATCATTGTGTCTCCATGAAGTTGCTCGCCAACTATTACTTCTACTACTATGGCTAACGCGTTTAGCAATAAAGTAAAGTAATTTACATGGCGTTTCTCAATGACACGCAGGTCATACAAAAATAAAGACAACTCCTATGGCTCCTGCCGGTTGTCATACTCATCGACATGCAAGTCGTGATTCCTATTACAATAGCATGAACATCTCATACATCACATATAGATCATTCATCATTCATCACAACTTTGGCCATATCATATCACAAAGCACTTGCTGCAAAAACAAGTTAGACGTCCTCTAATTGTTGTTGCAAGTTTTACGTGGCTGAAATAGGGTTCTAGCAAGAATGTTTTCTTACCTACGTGAAAGCCACAACGTGATTTTTCAACTTCTATTTACCCTTCATAAGGACCCTTTTTATCGAATCCGCTCCAACTAAAGTGGGAGAGACAGACACCCGCCAGCCACCTTATGCAACTAGTGCATGTTAGTCGGTGGAACCGGTCTCGCGTAAGCGTACGTGTAAGGTTGGTCCGGGCCGCTTCATCCCACAATACCATTGAAGCAAGATAAGACTAGTAGCGGCAAGAAAGTTGACAACATCAACGCCCACAACCAATTGTGTTCTACTCGTGCAAGAAAACTACGCATAAACCTAGCTCATGATGCCACTGTTGGGGAACGTTGTAGAAAACAAAAATTTTCCTACGGTTTCACCAAGATCCATCTAGGAGTTCATCTAGCAACGAGTGATTGGATTGCATCTACATACCTTTGTAGATCACGCGCGGAAGCGTTCAAAGAACGGGGATGAGGAAGGCGTACTCGACGTGATCCAAATCACCGGAGATCCTAGTGCCGAACGGACGGCACCTCCGCGTTCAACACACGTACGGTCAGCGTAACGTCTCCTTCTTCTTGATCCAGCAAGGGGGAAGGAGAGGTTGAGGAAGATGGCTCCAACAGCGGCACGACGGCGTGGTGGTGGTGGAGCTGCAGTACTCCGGCAGGGCTTCGCCAAGCACTATGGAGGAGGAGGATGTGTTGGAGAGGGAGAGGGAGGCACCAAAGGCGTGGATTGAGAGGCCCTCCTTTCCCCACTATATATAGGGAGTCCAAAGGGGGGGCGCCGGCCCTAGGAGATCCAATCTCCTAGGGGGGTGCGGCCAAGGGAGGAATCCCTCGTCCCCAAGGCACCTAGGAGGTGCCTTCCCCCTTTGGGACTCTTCCCTTCTTGAACCCTAGGCGCATGGGCCTCTTGGGGCTGGTGCCCTTGGCCCATATGGGCCAAGGCGCACCCCCTACAGCCCATGTGGCCCCCAGGGCAGGTGGCCCCACCCGATGGACCCCCGGGACCCTTCCGGTGGTCCCGGTACAATACCGGTGACCCCGAAACTTGTCCCGATGCCCGAAATAGCACTTCCTATATATAATTCTTTACCTCCGGACCATTCCGGAACTCCTCGTGACGTCCGAGATCTCATCCAGGACTCCGAACAACATTCGGGTTACTGCATATACATATCCCTACAACCCTAGCGTCACCGAACCTTAAGTGTGTAGACCCTACGGGTTCGGGAGACATGTAGACATGACCGAGACGACTCTCCGGTCAATAACCACTAGCGGGATCTGGATACCCATGTTGGCTCCCACATGCTCCTCGATGATCTCATTGGATGAACCACGATGTCGAGGATTCAAGCAACCCCGTATACAATTCCCTTTGTCAATCGGTATGTTACTTGCCCGAGATTCGATCGTCGGTATCCCAATACCTCGTTCAATCTCGTTACCGGCAAGTCACTTTACTCGTACCGTAATGCATGATCCCGTGACCAGACACTTGGTCACTTTGAGCTCATTATGATGATGCATTACCGAGTGGGCCCAGTGATACCTCTCCATCATACGGAGTGACAAATCCCAGTCTTGATCCGTGTCAACCCAACAGACACTTTCGGAGATACCCGTAGTATACCTTTATAGTCACCCAGTTACGTTGTGACGTTTGGTACACCCAAAGCACTCCTACGGTATCCGGGAGTTACACGATCTCATGGTCTAAGGAAAAGATACTTGACATTGGAGAAACTCTAGCAAACGAACTATACGATCTTATGCTATGTTTAGGATTGGGTCTTGTCCATCACATCATTCTCCTAATGATGTGATCCCGTTATCAATGACATCCAATGTCCATAGCCAGGAAACCATGACTATCTGTTGATCAACGAGCTAGTCAACTAGAGGCTTACTAGGGACATGTTGGTGTCTATTATTCACACATGTATTACGATTTCCGGATAACACAATTATAGCATGAATAAAGACAATTATCATGAACAAGGAAATACAATAATAATCCTTTTATTATTGCCTCTAGGGCATATTTCCAACATGGCCCCGGGTCTATTTTCCATTATACAAGTTTCCAATCTATTTTATTTTGCAATCTTTACTTTCAATCTATATCATAAAAATACCAAAAATATTTATCTTATTATTATCATCTCTATCAGATCTCACTCTTGCAAGTGGCCGTGAAGGGATTGACAACCCCTTTATCGCGTTGGTTGCGAGGTTCTTATTTGTTTGTGTAGGTACGAGGTGACTCGCGCGTGGTCTCCTACTGGATTGATACCTTGGTTCTCAAAAACTGAGGGAAATACTTACGCTGCTTTACTGCATCACCCTTTCCTCTTCAACGGAAAACCAACGCAGTGCTTAAGAGGTAGCACTAGACTTCTAGGGTTTAGCCATTATGATTTCGTGGTAGATCAAGTCTTGTAATACTCATATTCATCAAGATCAATCAAGCAGGAAGTAGGGTATTACCTCCATAGAGAGGGCCCGAACCTGGGTAAACATTGTGTCCCATGTCTCCTGTTACCATCGACCTTACACGCATAGTTCGGGACCCCCTACCCGAGATCCGCCGGTTTTGATACCAACAGGGGGGCACCCTCCCCTGCCTTTCCCCGCACTCCAAATAAGGAAAGGGACCCCAAGTAGGATTCCTCCTACCTTGGCGCCTTCTTTGACTGCTCCTCCCTCCCTCTCACCTATATATATATATATATATATATATATATATATATATGTGTGTGTGTGTGTGTGTGTGTGTGTGTGTGTGTGTGTGTGTGTGTGGGAGGGGGGTGCCTAGCACACAGCAGGCAATTGCCTAGCCATGTGTGGCGCCCCCTCCATCGTTTACACCCCCGGTCATATTTTTGTAGTGATTAGGCGAAGCCCTAGGGAGATCACTTCACCATCACCGCCACCACGCCGTCATGCTGACGGAACTCATCTACTACCTCGATATCTTGCTGGATCAAGAAGGCGAGGGACGTCACCGAGCTAAACGTGTGCTGAACGCGGAGGTGCCGTACGGTCGGTACTAGATCGGTTGCATCGCGAAGGAAGTTCGACTACATTAACCGTGTTGTGAAATGCTTCCGCTTACGGTCTATGAGGGTACGTAGACACACTCTTCCCCTCGTTTCTATGCATCTCCATGGATAGATCATTGCGTGTGCGTAGATTTTTTTTGTTTTCCATGCAACGATTCCCAACAGTGGCATCATGAGCCAAGTCTATGCGTAGATGATATGCACGAGTAGAACACAAAGAGTTGTGGGCGGTGATAGCCATACTGCTTACCACCAATGTCTTATTTTGATTCAGTGGTATTTTGGGATGAAGCGGCCCAGAGCAAACTTACATGTCCGCGCACATGAGACCGGTTCCACCGACTGACATGCAACTATTTTTGCATAAGGTGGTTGGCGGGTGCCTGTTTATCCTACTTTAGTTGAATCGAATTTGAGTACAGCCGGTCCTTGAAGAAGGTTAAAACAACAAACTTGACGAAACACCGTTGTGGTTTTATGCGTAGGTAAGAATGGTTCTTGCTAGAAGCCCGTAGCAGCCACGTAAAACTTGCAACAACAAAGTAGAGGACATCTAACTTGTTTTTGCAGGGCATGTTGTGATGTGATATGGTCAAGACATGATGTGATATACATTATTATATGAGATGATCATGTTTTGTAGAAGTTACTGGCAACTTGCAGGAGCCTTATGGTTGTCTCTTTATTGTATGAAATGCAAACTCCATGAAATTGTTTTACTTTATCACTATGCGTTAGCGGTAGTTGTAGAAGCAATAGTTGGTGAGACGACCACGACGCTACGATGGAGATCAAGGTGTCAAGCTAGTAACGATGGAGATCATGACGGTGCTTTGGAGATGGAGATCAAAAGCACAAGATGATGATGGCCATATCATGTCACATATTTTGATTGCATGTCACTGATGCATGTCGGTCCTAAACAAACGGTTTTTTTACCCCTTTCCATGACGACATTTGGAACCATCGCCAAGTGAGTGTGGGCGATAGGGGGGTCCTTCCCACACGACCCAGAAACCGTTGGGGATATGCCCTCCTAGCACACACGCTCGACAAAATGAGGTCGTGTGCGACCGGCAAGCACTCAAATCAGAAATACATATAGTAGTGCTAAAAAAATACAATATACAGGCAAAATCATTTCTGGTTGTAAGTACATCCCACATAGTCAGTCGCCACTAAACGTTTCCGTTCGTATATACATGCCACGTAGTCACTACAAGGAAAACCTTTGCACAAGGTGGCGTAACGCAAACAGTTTTGAAGAGAATCTTGTGTGTGATTGTTCATTGATCCAACACGGTTTATTCCTAGAAACTGTTGCGTTGCCTTAGGTCATCGCCCACGGTGTTTTCTCATTAACCGTTTGCAATAAGAAAACCCAATTAGCAGGCTAATTGGCCAATTAGCAGGCTAATTGGCCTATTATTAATAATCCATTTACTAATCTAATTGACATTCATATTAAGCACATAATATATTCCGTTTCCATATTAAGGAAGCAGGATTTCATAATTGGTATACATCAGAGTACAACATGATATAGCTTCAGCACTCAGCTACCCCATTACACAACTGCACCAGCAACAAGTTTCACATGCAACATCTAGAACCTTTCGAAATTAGCATCATAGACGGTACATAGAGAGATGCATCTCATCTGGAAAACTGCTGAAGCGGAAGGCGAATATTGAGCCTTCATTCATGTTAAAGGTCTTTGCAACTTTAGGCCAGTGCCTGTGGATGATTGACCGTCCATCCTTCGACCTCTTCAGGAACACTTCAATATTGAACCATGGGTGTTGTATGAAAACTTTCCTCGCCTCCTAACCATAGAGGTGGTTTGAGAGGTAATCATCAGTGAACACTGAAAACAAGGATGTGCGTAAATATCTTATCTATATTGGAAATGGGGCAAAGGAATAAAAAAAGGCAAGGTATAGTAGTTAGTACCATCTTGTAAACCTCAGTGCTTCCCATTGTTTCCCTGCAACACATATAAGGTAGTTAGTCATCAGGTTAAGTAAGGGTTCGCATGCTATCAGTAAAATATGTTGATGAAAAATAAGCACATTGCAGATTCATCAGATTAATTCAAGCCACATGGAAAACCCATTTATCCAAACCAAGCATGATTAAGAACTAGGAAATATAGCACTTGTATATGTTTCTCATGTATTAAGTGCAGCCAAATTCGATTTATTCCTCACATGGTATACAATAACAGAATGCAGCCACATCAATTGAACATCGCATTGCAGAATTGAACCAATCAGTTAACTAAACACCACAACAAATGAACCAAACGTTAACTCAGCACCACATTGCATAATATAACATACTCCTAATAGAATATCAGACAGTTAACCAAACCAAGCATGCTTAACAACTTGGAAATATAGCAATTGTATTTGTTTCTCATGTATTTAGTATAACCAAATTTGATTTATTCCTCACATGGTATACAATAACAGAATGCAGCCACAATAATTGAACATCACATTGCAGAATTGAACCAATTAGTTAACTAAACACCACAACAAATGAACCAAACATTAACTGAGCACCACATTGCACAATATAATGATACTCCTAATAGAAGATCAAACAATTAACCAAACCAAGCATGCTTAACAACTTGGAAATATATCAATTGTATTTGTTTCTCATGTATTTAGTACATCCCAATTTGATTTATTCCTCACATGGTATACAATAACAGAATGCAGCCACAACAATTGAACATGGCATTGCAGAATTGAACCAAGTAGTTAACTAAACACCAGAACAAGTGAACCAAGCCACAACAAATGAACCAAGCAATTAACTAAACACCAATGAACAATATAACATACTCCTAATAGAATATCAGACAGTTAACCAAACCAAGCATGCTTAAAAACTTGGAAATATTGCACCCTGAAGAATTGAACATCACATTTGCAGATTTGAACCAAGCAGTTAATTGAACACCACATTGCAAGACATATAGAACATATACACTATAGCAGAAGATTGTATGGTGAAAGTAGATAGCACAATTCACTAGAATTTGTTAAGGAAAGGCAGTAGCTAGGAAACTGAGCATGGATCCTTATAGTGAGCTAATAAGACAAGCTACTCCTCATTGTAGGAGATATCGATGACGATTGGCTCCTTGGAGATGGAAGAGGGCGAGGCCCCTCTTGGAAATATGCCCTAGAGGCAACAATAAAATGGTTATTATTATATTTCCTTGTCCATGATAATTGTCTATGGTTCATCTATAATTGTATTAACCGGAAACCGTAATACATGTGTGAATACATAGATGACAACATGTCCCTAGTGAGCCTCTAGTTGACTAGCTCGTTGATCAATAGATGGTTATGGTTTCCTGACCATGGACATTGGATGTTGTTGATAACGGGATCACATCATTAGGATAATGATGTGATGGACAATACCCAATCCTAAGCATAGCACAAGATCGTGTAGTTCATTTGCTAGAGCTTTTCTAATGCCAAGTATCATTTCCTTAGACCATGAGATTGTGCAACTCCCGGATACCGCAGGAATGGTTTGGGTGTATCAAACGTCACAACGTAACTGGGTGGCTATAAAGGTGCACTACAGGTATCTCCGAAAGTGTCTATTGGGTTGGCACGAATCGAGACTGGGATTTGTCACTCCGTATGACGGAGAGGTATCTCTGGGCCCACTCAGTAATGCATCATCATAATGAGCTCAGTTTGACTAAAGAGTTAGTCACGGGATCATGCATTGCGGAATGAGTAAAGAGACTTGCCGGTAACGAGATTGAATGAGGTATGGGGATACCGACGATCGAATCTCGGGCAAGTAACATATCGATGGACAAAGGGAATTGTATACGGGATTGATTGAATCCCCGACATCATGGTTCATCCGATGAGATCATCGTGGAACATGTGGGAGCCAATATGGGTATCCAGATCCCGCTATTGGTTATTGGCCGAAGAGGTGTCTCGGTCATGTCTGCATGGTTCCCGAACCCGTAGGGTCTACACACTTAAGGTTCGGTGATGCTAGAGTTGTTATGGGAAATAGTACGTGGTTACCGAAGGTAGTTCGGAGTCCCGGATGATATCTCGGACATCACGAGGAGTTCTGGAATGGTCCAGAGGTGAAGATCGATATATTGGACGAAGGGTATTGGAGTCCAGAAGTGTTCCGGGGGTACCAGGCTATGGCCAGCATGACCAAAAGGTGTTTCGGGAGCCCCGACAAGTGTTGCAGGGCCTCATGGGCCAAGGGGAGGGGGAAAACCAGCCCACTAAGGGTTTGGGCTCCCCCACACACTTTTCCCATGTTACTTGAGGAGGTGGGGCGCCTCCACCTGGCTTCGGAGGCAAGCCTCCACCTGCTTGGCTTGGGGGGCAAGTCTCCCTAGGGTTTCCCTAGGGAGATCCAATCTGCCCTAGCCGCCGCCCCTTAGGGGAAACCCTAGGGCGCCTCCCCCTCTCCCCTTCCCCCTATATATAGTGAGGGGGTGGGAGGGCAGCCATACCCTTCCCCTGGCGCAACCCTCCCCCTCTCCAACTCCTCCTCCTCTTCTGTAGTGCTTGGCGAAACCCTGCCAGAGAACCACGTGCTCCTTCATCACCACGCCGTCATGCTGTTGGAGTTCTCCATCAACTTCTCCTCTCCCCTTGCTGGATCAAGAAGGAGGAGACGTCCCCAGGCTGTATGTGTGTTGAATGCGGAGGCGCCATCCGTTCGGCGCTAGATCGGATCTTCCGCGATTTGAATTGCCGTGAGTACGACTCCATCAACCGCGTTCTTGTAACGCTTCCGCTTAACAATTTTCAAGGGTATGAAGATGCTCTCTCTCTCTCTCTCTCTCTCTCTCTCTCTCTCGTTGCTAGCATCTCCTAGATTGATCTTGATGATACATAGGAAAATTTTGAATTATTACTACGATCCCCAATAGTGGTATCAGAGCTAGGTCTATGCGTAGATTCTATGCACGAGTAGAACACAAAGTAGTTGTGGGCGATGATTTAGTCGATTTTCTTACTGTTACTAGTCTTATCTTGATTCAGCGACATTGTGGGATGAAGCGGCCCGGACCGACCTTACACGTACGCTTATGTGAGACAGGTTCCACCAACAGACATGCACTTGATGCATAAGGTGGCTAGCAGGTGTCTGTCTCTCCCAGTTTAGTCGGATCAGATTCGATGAAGAGGGTCCTTATGAAGGGGAAATAGCAATTGGCATATCACCGTTGTGGCTTTTGTGTAGGTAAGAAACGTTCTTGCTAGAAACCCATAGCAGCCACGTAAAACATGCAACAACAATTAGAGGACGTCTAACTTGTTTTTGCAGGGTATGCTATGTGATGTGATATGGCCAAAAGGATGTGATGAATTATACATATGTGATGTATGAGATTGATCATGTTCTTGTAATAGGGTTCACGACTTGCATGTTGATGAGTATGACAACCGGCATGAGCCATAGGAGTTGTCTTAATTTATTGTATGTCCTGCGTGTCAATGAAAAAAAACGCCATGTAATTACTTTACTTTATTGCTAACCGTTAGCCATAGTAGTAGAAGTAATAGTTGGCAAGACAACTTCATGAAGACACGATGATGGAGATCACGGTGTCATGTCGGTGACGAAGGTGACCATGCCGCGCCTCGAAGATGGAGATCAAAAGGCGCAAGATGATATTGGCCATATCATGTCACTTTATGATTTGCATGTGATGTTTATCATGTTTGCATCTTATTTGCTTACAACGACGGTAGCATAAATAAGATGATCCCTCATAAAAAATTTCAAGGAAGTGTTTCCCCTAACTGTGCACCGTTGCAAAGGATCGTTGTTTCGAAGCACCATGTGATGATCGGGTGTGATAGATTCTAACGTTCGCATACAACGGGTGTAAGCCAGATTTACACATGCGAAACACTTAGGTTGACTTGACGAGCCTAGCATGTACAGAAATGGCCTCAGAACACAAGAGACCGAAAGGTCGAACATGAGTCGTATAGTAGATGCGATCAACATGGAGATGTTCACCGTTGATGACTAGTCCGTCTCACGTGATGATCGGACACGACCTAGTCGATTAGGATCATGTATCACTTAGATGAATAGAGGGATGTCTATCTAAGTGGGAGTTCATTAAATAATTTGATTAGATGAACTTAATTATCATGAACATAGTCTAAATTGTCTTTGCAAATTATGTTGTGGATTAATAGCTCGCGCTTTAGCTCCTTGTTTTAATACGTTCCTAGAGAAAGACTAAGTTGAAAGATACTGTAAGCAATTGTGCGGACTAGGGCCGTAGTCTGAGGATTGTCCTCACTGCTACACAGAAGGATTCTGTCCTTGATGCACCGCTTGGTGTGCCAACCCCTTTGGTGTCGTGTATGGATGTTGTGAACATCTAGCAAACACGTTGTGATGACTACCTGATAGTTTAGTGCGCCATGCTTTACGTCTTAGAGTCGGGGCTCCAAAAGCATTTTGAACGCCATGGAACATATGAGATGTTCCAAGAGCTGAAATTGGTATTTCAGGCTCATGCCCGTGTTGAGAGGTTTGAGACCTCTGACAAGATCTTTGCCTACAAGATGGAGGAGAATAGCTCAACTAGTGAGCATGTGCTCAAAATGTCTGGATACTTCAACCGCTTGAATCAAGTGGGAGTTAGTGTCGGTGTCAAAACCGGCAGATCTCGGGTAGGGGGTCCTGAACTGTGAGTCTAGGATCGATGGTAACAGGAGACAGGGGACATGATGTTTACCCAGGTTCGGGCCCTCTCTATGGAGGTAATACCCTACTTCCTGCTTGATTGATCTTGATGAATATGAGTATTACAAGAGTTGATCTACCACGAGATCGTAATGGCTAAACCCTAGAAGTCTAGCCTAAGGCCCTGTTTGGTTCGGCTGTGGATTTTTAAAAGCAGCTGTGAAAAATCTGCTATGGAAAAACAGCTGTGGAAAATCTGATGTGAAAAAGATGTAGGTCATTTGGCAAACCAGCTGATACAGCTTTTTCAGATTTTGGCCCGCAGCGGAATCAGATTTTGGAAAGCACATCCCGGGTTGCTTCCGCTTTTGGTTCAGATTTTGGCAGCGGATTTCTGGAATCAAATTCTGCTGGGTTCGCCCTTCGGTTTGGATTCTGCTGCGCAGCAGCGGAATCCGTCGATAAAAGCTGAACCAAACAGGGCCTAAGAATATGGTAATGAGTATATGTGTTGTCCTTTCTGGACTATCCCCTTCGGTTTATATAGACACCGAGGGGATCTAGGGTTTACATGGGGTCGGTTACATAAGAAGGAATCTTCGGTCGCCAGGCTTGCCTTCCACGCCAAGTAAAGTCCAATCCGGACACGGTGCAGTCTTCGGGCTTCATGTCTTCACAGCCCATCAGTCCGGCCCATAGATAACAGGCTGGACGTCCGAGGACCCCTTAGTCCAGGACTCCCTCAGTTAGTCTTCCAGATAAGAGAGTGATTGACAAAAGTTCTCCAGTCACTATCACCAAGCTGCTAGAGTTTCGTGATGAACTATAACATGCAAGGTAAGATGATCCCGGAGCTGTTCGTCGTGCTTAAGGCCGTAAAGGTAGAAATCAAGAAGGAGCATCAAGTGTTTATGGTTTACAAGACCACTGGTTTCAAACAAGGGCAAGGGGAAGAAGGGAAACTTCATGAATGGCAAACCAGTTGCCGCTCCAGTGAAGAAACCCAAGAACCCAAACCTGAGACGAAGTGCTTCTATTAGGGGAACGGTCACTTGTAGCGGAACTGCCTCAAATACTTGGTAGATAAGAAGGCTGGCAACTTCAACAAAAGTACATTCGATATATGTGTTATTGATGTGTACCTTACTAGTACTCCTAGTAGCACATGGGTATGGTTTAGTTGCTAATATTGGTAACTCGAAACAAAAGCTACGGAATAAACGGAGACTAGCTAAGGGCGAGGTGACGATGTGTGTTGGAAGTGTTTCCAAGGTTGATGTGATCACCATCGCATGCTCCCTCTACCTTCAGTGGCTGCGTTGAGCATGAACATGATTATATCATGTTTATTGCAATACGATTATTCATTTAAGTCAGTGAATAATGGTTATTCTGTTTACATGGATAATACCTTCTATGGTCATGCACCCAATGTGAATGGTTTATTGAATCTCGGTCATAGTGACACACATGTTCATAACATTGATGCCAAAAAGAGGTAGAATTGATAATGATAGTACCACTTTCTTGTGGCACTGCCGCTTAGGTCATATTGGTGTAAAGCGCATGAAGAACCTCCATGCCGATGGACATTTGAATTCACTTGATTTTGAATCACTTGACACATGCGAACTATGCCTCATTGGCAAGATGACTAAAACCCCATTTTCTTCGGAACAATGGAGCGAGCAACCAACTTATTGGAAATCATACATACTGATGTGTGCAGTCCCATGAGCGTTGAGGCTCGTGGTGGCTATCGTTATGTTCTCACCCTCACTGATGACTTAAGTAGATATGGGTATGTCTACTTAATGAAACACAAGTCTGAGACCTTTGAAAAGTTCAAGGAATTTCAGAGTGGGGTAGAGAATCAACATGACAAGAAAATAAAGTTCTTACGATCATATCATGGAGGGGAATATTTGAGTCACGAGTTTGGCACACACTTAAGGAAATGTGGAATTGTTTCACAACTCACACCGCATGGAACACCTTAGCATAATGATGTGTCCGAACATCATAATCACACTCTATTGGATATGGTGTGATCTATGATGTCTCTTACCGATCTACCGCTATCATTTTGGGGTTATGCATTAGAGACAATTACATTCACTTTAAATAGGGCACCATCTAAGTCCGTGGAGACGACACCGTTTGAACTATGGTTTGGCAAGAAACCTAAGTTGTTGTTTATTAAGGTTTGGGGCTACGATGCTTATGTCGACAGGCTTCGACCAGAAAAGCTCGAACCCAAAGCGGAAAATTGTGTCTTCATAGAATACCCAAACAAGACGATTGGGACAATTGGGTATACCTTCTATCTCAGATCTGAGGGCAAAGTGTTTGTCTTTAAGAACATGTCCTTTCTCAAGAAAGAGTTTCTCTCGAAAGAATTGAGTGGGAGGAAGATAGAACTTGATGAGGTTGTTGAACCTTTACTTAAACCAGAGAGTAGCGTAGCACAGAAAGATGTTTCTGTGGCACCTACCTCAGTTGAAGAGAAAGCTAATGATTATGATCATGGAGCTTCAGATCAAGTTACTATCACATGTCGTAGGTCGACAAGGGTGTGTACAACTTCTGAGTGGTAACCTTGTCTTAAAGGTCATGTTGTTGGACAACGATGAACCTATGAGCTATGGAGAAGCGATGGTGGGCCCAGTTTCCAACAAATGGCTGGAAGCCATGAAATCCGAGATAGGATCCATGTATGAGAACAAAGTATGGACTTTGGTGGACTTGCCCGATGATCGGTAAGCCATTGAGAATAAATGGGTCTTTAAGAAGAAGACAGACACTGATGGTAATGTCACCATTTATGAAGCTCGACTTGTCTCAAAGAAGTTTCCGACAAGTTCAAGGAGTTGACTGTGATGAGACTCTTTCAATCATAGTGATGCTAAAGTCTGTTAGAATTATGTTAGCAGTTGCTGCATTTTCATTTATGAAATCTGGCAGATGGATGTCAAAACAAAGTTTCCTTGACGGTTTCCGTGAGGAAAGATTGTATGTGATACAACCAGAAGGTTTTTTCGATCCTAAGGATGCTAAAAGGTATGCAAACTCCAGCGATCCTTCTATGGACTGGAGCAAGCATCTCGGAGTTGGAACATATGCTTTGATGAGGTGATCAAAGCATTTGGGTTTATACAAAGTTTGCAAGAAACTTGTATTTGCAAGAAAGTGAGTGGGAGCACTACAACATTTTGATAAGTATATGTGGATGACATATTGTTGATCAGAAATGATGTGGAATTTCTAGAAAGCATAAAGGGTTGTTTGAATGGAGTTTTTCAAAGGAAGACCTGTGTAAAACTGCTTACATGTTGGGTATCAAGATCTATAGAGATAGATCAAGACGCCTGGTAAGACTTTCACAGAGCACATACCTTGACATGATCTTGAAGGAGTTCAAGATGGATCAGTCAAAGAAGGAGTTCTTGCCTGAGTTTTAAGGTGTGAAGTTAAGAATTGAAGCTCGAGCACGACAGAAGAAAGAGAAAAGACGAAAGTCGTCCCCTATGCCTTAGCCATAGGCTCTATACAATATGCCATGCCGTGTACCACGACGTGCCTTGCCACGTGTCTGGCAAAGGGGTATAAGAGTGATCCAGGAGTGGATCATTGGACAGCGGTTAAAATTGTCCTTAGGAATAAGGAAATGTTTCTCGATTATGGAGGTGATAGAGAGTTTAGCGTAAAGGGTTACATCGATGCAAGCTTTTAACACCTATCCGGATGACTCTGAGTAGCAAACCAGATACGCATAGTGGAGCAACCATTTGGAATAGCTCCAAGTGGAGCATAGTAGCAACATCTACAATATGAAATAGAGATTTGCTAAGAACACACGAATCTGAATGTTGCAGACCCGTTGACTAAAACCTCTCTTGTAAGCATAACATGATCAAACCCAAGAACTCATTGAGTGTTCATCACTGGTGATGTGAACTAGATTATTGACTCTAGTAAAATCTTTGGGTGTTAGTCACATGGCGATGTGAACTATAAGTGTTGATCACATGGCGATGTGAACTATAAGTGTTGATCACATGGCGATGTGAACTAGATTATTGACTCTAGTGCAAGTGGGAGACTGTTGGAAATATGCCCTAGAGGCAATAATAAAATGGTTATTATTATGTTTCCTTGTCTATGATTCATGCTATAATTGTATTAACCAGAAACCGTAATACATGTGTGAATACATAGATGACAACATGTCCCTAGTGAGCCTCTAGTTGACTAGCTCGTTCATCAATAGACGGTTATGGTTTCCTGACCATGGACATTGGATGTTGTTGATAACGGGATCACGTCATTAGGAGAATGATGTGATGGACAAGACCCAATCCTAAGCATAGCACAAGATCATGTAGTTCGTTTGCTAGAGCTTTTCTAATGTCAAGTATAATTTCCTTAGACCATGAGATTGTGCAACTCCCGGATACCGTAGGAATGCTTTGGGTGTATCAAATGTCACAACGTAACTGGGTGGCTATAAAGGTGCACTACATGTATCTTTGAAAGTGTCTGTTGGGTTGGCACGAATCGAGACTGGGATTTGTCACTCTGTATGACGGAGAGGTATCTCTGGGCCCACTCGGTAATGCATCATCATAATGAGCTTAGTTTGACAAAAGAGTTAGTGACGGGATCATGCATTGCGGAACGAGTAAAGAGACTTGCCAGTAACAAGATTGAACGAGGTACGGGGATACAGACGATCGAATCTAGGGCAAGTAACATAGGGATGGACAAATGGAATTGTATATGGGATTGATTGAATTCCCGACATCGTGGTTCATCCGATGAGATCATCGTGGAACATTTGGGAGCCAATATGGATATCCAGATCCCGCTATTGGTTATTGGCCGGAGAGGTGTCTCGGTCATGTCTGCATGGTTCCCGAACCCGTAGGGTCTACACACTTAAGGTCCGGTGACGCTAGAGTTGTTATGGGAAATAATATGTGGTTACCAAAGGTAGTTCGGAGTCCTGGATGAGATCTTGGACGTCACGAGGAGTTCCGAAATGGTCCGGAGGGGAAGATCGATATATTGGACAAAGGGTATTAGAGTCTGGAAGTGTACCATGGGTACGAGGCTATGGCTAGCATGACCGAAAGGTGTTTCGGGAGCCCCGACAAGTGTTGCAGTGCCTCATGGGCCAAGGGGAGGGGGCAAACCAGCCCACTAAGGGGCTGTGCGCCCCACACCCTTTTCCCATGTTACTTGAGGAGGTGGGGCGCCTCCACCTGGCTTGGTAGGCAAAGCCTCCACCTGCTTGGCTTAGGGGCAAGTCTCCCTAAGGTTTCCCTAGGGAGATCCAATCTGCCCTAGCCGCCGCCCCCTAGGAGAAACCCTAGGGTGCCTCCCCCTCCCCCTCCCCCCTATATATAGTGAGGGGGTGGGAGGACAGCCATACCCTTCCCCTGGCGCAGCCCTCCCCCTCTCCAACTCCTCCTCCTCTTCCGTAGTGCTTGGCAAAGCCCTGCCGGAGAACCACGAGCTCCTCCATCACCATGCCGTCGTGCCGCTGGAGTTCTCCCTCAAGTTCTCCTCTCCCCTTGCTGGATCAAGAAGGAGTAGACGTCCCCGGGCTTTACGTGTGTTGAACACGAAGGCGCGATCCGTTCGGCGCTAGATTGGATCTTCCGCGATTTGAATCGCCGCGAGTACGACTCCATCAACCGCGTTCTTGTAACGCTTTCGCTTAGCGATCTTCAAGGGTATGTAGATGCACTCCCTCTCTCTCTCATTCCTAGCAGCTCCTAGATTGATCTTGGTGACACGTAGGAAAATTTTGAATTATTACTACGATCCCCAACAGCCTCCGCATCGTGGGTGCTCTCATTGTAGTGGTGAGTTGCCTGAGCCGCTTCGGGCACCAACCTGCTGGCTCTCGAGATGAGGTAAGCACGTGCACACTGAGAAAACATCTCGTAGTCTTCGTCGAAGGCACCGACGGTGGCCTCGAGAAAACGCCACGAACTGTCGTTTAAAGCATTCAACCATGTCGCAGCGTCGACACGCGAGGCGTCAACGGTGGCCTCGACGGTGAAGTGCTCCTCCAAGATCTGGGGGTCGGCACAAATGGCAGCCATCGTGACCTCATCCACGCGTGTGGCCGCGATTTGCTTCTCTGCTGCCAAATGCTCTTTGAGGTCTTGGCTATAATGCGTCCACCATGGCTTAGGCCGACGCTTATTTGGTGGAGGCGTCGGTGATTTGGGTGGAAGGTGTCGCGCTCGCGCCGGCGGTTGGGGCATGTGGGTTGTGGAAGGAGGAGGAGGATGGGGGTCGGTTGTGGATTACCTGCCTGGATAGGCGAGGCCGAGCAGCGTGAAGGAGGGTCGTCGGTGAGGAGGCAGTGGCGCTGCAAGCAAGGAGTGAAGGTTTCAACTTGGAAAGGAAGGCGGAAAGGGGGGAAATGTGGCTTTTGGTAAGGGGGAGGGGGCAGGGAGGTAGATATTTCCGCGGAAGCCGAAAATTTGGAATCGCTTCAGCCAAAAAACTGGCACACAAAGTGTTATCAGACACGGTCCCTTATTCATACACGGTCTGAACATATTTTGTGCTGCATCTCACACGGTTGGTTATAATAAACTGTGTGGGATCTACTTGATTTTTCGTCTTGATTTGAATTATATAATGGGGTCACAGCGGCCATGGACGGTGTTTGAATTGCTAGACCTTTTATCTCCAGTGATCATAAAAGAATTGGAATTATTCAGGGTTCGTTTGGACATTTTTATGCATTAAGTGAGTTTTCAATGTATTTATGTGCATAATTCAAATTTGAACTACATGCACATGCTCCAGTGCATATAAATTGGTTGAAAAATCAAATCTTTGTCCTTGGGTGCATGCTTAGGTCCCATGCAAGAAATGGGAATGAATGTCAAACACCCTGCCACCGTCACTCGGCCGCAAACATTGAGATACTTGGTTTTTAAATTCTAGTAAATCCAAAACTTGTCTTAAATTCATGAAACCTGGCTTGCTATCATGGAGCGGCATCAACATGGCGTGGTAAAGTTTTTGTCCCATTTGGGGCAGGTTTGGGTATATGCTTCGCACAAACCAGAGCTTCTCACACCAAGCATGATGGTTTCGGTAGGGAATGCCCCAACTTTGGGGACGAAACGATATCCATTACCTCTAATTGCTTTCAAAATTTTCTCGTGTCAACATAGAACAATAGGAGTGTTGTGTTATTTTTTGTGATTTTTGGGGTTCATTTGGACATTTTTATGCATTAAGTGAGTTTTCAATGCATTTATGTGCATAATTCAAATTTGAACTACATGCACATGCTCCGGTGCATATAAATTGGTTGAAAAAACAAATCTTTGTCCTTGGGTGCATGCTTAGGTCCCATGCAAGAAATGGGAGTGAATGTCAAGCACCGTGCCACTGTCACTTGGCCGCAAACATTGAGATACCTGGTTTTTAAATTCTAGTAAATCCAAAACTTGTCTGAAATTCATGAAACTTGGCATGCTATCATGGAGCGGCATCAACATGTCGTGGTAAAGTTTTTGTCCCATTTGGGGTAGGTTTGGGTATATGGTTCTCACAAACCAGAGCTTCCCAGAACAAGCATGATGGTTTTGGTAGGGAACGCCCGAACTTTGGGGGTGAAACGATATCCATTGCCTCTAATTTCTTTCAATTTTTTTCTCGTGTCAACATAGAACAACAGGAGTGTTGTGTTATTTTTTGTGATTGTTTGGGGTTCGTTTGGACATTTTTATGCATTAAGTGAGTTTTCAATGCATTTATGTGCATAATTCAAATTTGAACTACATGCACATGCTCCGGTGCATATAAATTGGTTGAAAAATCAAATCTTTGGTCCTTGGGTGCATGCTTAGGTCCCATGCAAGAAATGGGAATGAATGTCAAACACCCTGCCACCGTCACTCGGCTGCAAACATTGAGATACCTAGTTTTTAAATTCTAGTAAATCCAAAACTCGTTTGAAATTCATGAAACTTGGCCTGCTATCATGGAGTGGCATCAACATGCTGTGGTAAAGTTTTTGTCCCATTTGGAACAGGTTTGTGTATATGCTTCTCACAAACCAGAGCTTCTCACAACAAGCATGATGGTTTCGGTAGGGAACGCCCCAACTTTGGGGGTGAAACGATATCCATTGCCTCTAATTGCTTTCAAATTTTTTCTCGTGTCAACATAGAACAACAGGAGTGTTGTGTTATTTTTTGTGATTTTTGGGGTTCGTTTGGACATTTTTATGCATTAAGTGAGTCTTCAATGCATTTATGTGCATAATTCAAATTTGAACTACATGCACATGCTCCGGTGCATGTAAATTGGTTGAAAAATCAAATCTTTGGTACTTGGGGTGCATGCTTAGGTCCCATGCAAGAAATGGGAATGAATGTCAAGCACCGTGCCACCGTCACTTGGCCGCAAACATTGAGATACTTGGTTTTTAAATTCTAGTAAATCCAAAACTTGTCTGAAATTCATGAAACTTGGCATGCTATCATGGAGCGGCATCAACATGCCGTGGTAAAGTTTTTGTCCCATTTGGGGCAAGTTTGGGTATATGCTTCTCACAAACCAGAGCTTCTCACAACAAGCATGATGGTTTCAGATAGAACACCTATATGCAAAGTGAGAGCAGGATTTGTGCATCTCTTGAACACAAACGGTTCTTTTGGATGACCCGTGTGAATCACTAGCGGGGCGGTGCAGTACTATTCAATTTGATAGCGGGCGACGTAGTTCCCAATACGACTTTAATGCAGACGAGGGAGAGGGTAGCGGTTCCCGAAATGTTGAACGACCAATGATGTATCCTCCTTCAATTAACATCGTGTGAATGCATGAGGGAAGTAATGGGAGGACCGGGAAAAGAGGCAGCACGATGTGAATGCAACGCAGTTTGCACTCATATAAAGGCGCCCCTCCATTCCAATGCATCTACCACATTGTACGCACCTAAGCATTTGCCTAAGCACCTACACTAATAAGCGCAAAAGTGCCCACTCCAGACCCATGGCGGCGATGCACGCGAGCAGCCAGCGGCTGTGCTAGATGGTCCACGATGCCGGCCTACGGCATGGCATCGTGGATCGTCTCCATACGGTGTTGGCGACCGACTGGTGGATGGCTGCTGTCGACGCCAGCTACCACTCTCAGTTGTACCAGATGATCGTTCGCAGCACCAACTGGTTCACCGTCGTCAAGAAGCTCATGGACGACATCGCTGTACTCCTCCAGCCCACGTGCCTGGGCTCCTCATTGCCTGCCACCCTAATCGGCCTCCATGGCCGGAACCTCTTTGAAGCACCGGTGGCCCTGCGACTGCTCGCCGACGCCACGAAGAATGTCCACCTGGAGGTCGCGCTCGCCGCGAGGTGCCTCGCCCTGCAAGAAACCGTCGACCTACACATCCATGTGTACGAATGAATCATGTACATGGGTATCTACAATGCCAGTGAGGACGCTATGACGTTGGCCTTCTTCAGCCGGCTGGAAGCCTTGGATGCCTTATTTGAGAAGCACCTTGACCTCGCCACACAAGCCGCCGCTCCTTAGCCGCCGGTCCCGGCCGGCGCACTGAGTTGAGGAGGAGGAGGTTGTACGTTGATGGATGCATCTTTCTTCTTGCCTCCTGTAACCACCACTGCGATCGCATCATCGTGTCCTTAATTCTTATTTTGCTATTGCATTCTCCTTCCAGTCAATACAAATATGTGCGATCTCTTTGATCAATACAGACATGTTCGTTCTAGTCTTATTTTGATTGGCTTGAATGAAGGTCTATCGCGCCATTAGGCGCCGTAGCGCACTGTGCTCGTTGTTAGGAGCCGCATCGCGCTGTGCTCGTGTCCGTTGGCACGCTCTGCTCGCGTCCGTCGGCGCGCTCGGCTTGTGGACAACTTTTCCTTGTGTGTTCAATTGCTATATGCATATATATATATACATAAACACTATTCTGATCATGGGATCAGAATAATATTCTGTTCACAACCTGACCTGCCCCGCTAGTAGTACGTTGAACTTCCTTGTGAACTAGGTTGAACTTCCGCCAACATTGCCCAAATGGGGCTTGCGATATACCGTTGAAAAGCTATGGACACCAATATCATGACCCAACTTAAATTTTTAGCAAAATATAAGCGGTTTAAGAGCAGTTTTGAAAACCGTTTTTTCTTCGCACAAAAAACGTGAATCGTATTTTCGATCGCATTTCTAAACTGTTTATGGGAATGAGGCATATAATATGGCGTTGGAAAGCTGCTGCAAAACCGCTCCTTCCACATGTTCAAAGTTTTCTCTAATTCCCTATGGTTAAAGAGTAATTTGAAAAAACGTAAAATTTCGTAAACCGAACAGCTGAGTTCGTTTTTTCGATGTCATTTCTAAATGGCTAATCCAATGGAGGCATATGATACGGCGTTGGAAAGCTTATGAAAATGCACTACTTTTTCATCTTGAAAGTTTTTTTCTAATTTTGAATGGTTTAAGAGTAATTTAGAAAATGGTCCAAGTCCTACCGAGTTCGTATTTTCGAGCTAATTTTTTAACCCTACGTCCGAATGCAGCAAATGATATGGCCTTGGAAAGCTTGAACAAATGCGAAACTTTTTGGTATGTATTGTTTCTCCCAATTCTTTACGGTTTTAAGTCAGTTTCGAAAATGGAGAAAAACGTATTTTCGCCGTAATTTCTACAAACTTTATCGGAATGGGGCAAATAATATATCGCTGAAAAGCTACGGAAAATGCTAAACTTTTTCATTTTGATGGTTTTCTCTGATTCCTAGCCATTTTCAAGTAATTTCGAAAACGGCGGGATCATGTGTTCTGCCTTTATCGCGAAACAGATTCTTCGAAAATGCATTGCGTGAAGAACCTGAACTTCTCGGCGCGTGTACCTGAACTTCACTCTGTTTTTTCACGTTCTTTTCTTGCTCGTAGATCTCCATCCACTGCAAGCAGCTCTCCATCCATTCACCGGAATTGAGCAGGTGATATACCGATGGAAAGCTGCTGTAATCACGCAAGTTTCTCGTGTTGTTCATTTTTTCATACTCGCGACAGTTTTAAAAGATTTTCATGTGAAATTCATTCAATGTAGTAGTTGAACTTCCTGCTGTTTTCACGTTGAACTTCTGTGACGTATTTTCGTTTGTAATTTACCTCATCCATTCGTTAGTGTTACACAAATGATTTTCCTTTTGTACAAACCCTTCTCACAATAATTTTTTTAACTTCCTCCGACCGGGGACTTGAACTTACACAAATGATATTCCTGTCATTTTGAGGTAAATTAGAAAATGACAAGATCATGATTTCTGCCTTCATCACGAATGGAAATGCACTGCATGAAGTAGTTGAACTTCGCGGGCATGTCTTTTTGAACCTCACTCTGTTTTGCTGTTTTTTTCACTGCATGAAGTAGTTGAACTTCACCCTGTTTAACTTTATTTGTATTTTTCTTTATATGAAATACACACCATGTAGTACATGAACTTCCGGTTGTTTATCACTTTGAAGTTCTCTCTAGTTTGAGAGAATTATTTTAAAACACAAAAAACAACATATTTTTTATGTATTTTGGACATCTAAATACACGGTGAACCTCTCTCACAAGAATTTTTTGAACTTTTCCTCGCTGAGCACTTGAACTTCTCAACCATTTTTTTCGTTTATGAGTTGTTTTTAAAAGTGCAAAAAATGGTGTTGTGTTTTTTTATTTTTTAAACAAGTAAATCCTAGGTTTTAATAAACTCCGAACTTCTCTCTTATTTCAATTTGAACTTCACCTTTTTATATTTTGAGTAAAGAATTATATTTGATTTTTATACAAATAAATCGAACATCAAAATACAAGATGAACCTCTCTCGCAAGAATTTTTGAACTTCCCTGGACAGAGCCCTTGAACTTCTTTCAACAAACCTTTTAAGCTTTTTGTTTTCTATTCTTATATTCTTGTCTGAAATGCATTCCGTGTAGTAGTTGAACTTACTGTTGTTTTCACCTTTAACTTCTGTCACGTATTTTTGTTCAACCTCTCTCAGAGAATTTTTGAACTATCTCACGCCGAGCAGTTGAACTTCTAGCAACAAAACTTTCGACCTTTGCTTTTTCATTCGTTTTTTTCATACATTGAAAATTCTTTCATACAAAAATTTCATGCACACCACGTAGTACGTGAACTTCTGGCAGTTATCAAACTGAACTTCTCTCGGTTACGTGAAAATATCTGAGTTTTGTATAGACATTGAACCACTCTACCTTTTTTTATTTGAACTTTATTTTTGTATTTTTAGAAATGTGGAAATTATAGGGTTTTTTTGAAACATCAAACTTCTTCGTTGTTTTGAAATTAAACTTATTGGTTTTATTCTTTAGTAACTAGAAAAATCTAGTTTTTCAAATAAATATCAAAATGCTCCGCTTTTTCCAATTGAATTTCTTACTTTTATTCTCTAGTAACATGAAAAAATGAGTTTTTTAAATACATTGAACTACTCCATTTTTTGAAATTGAACTTCTTGGTTTTAATCTTTAGCATTGGGGAAAATCTAAGTTTTTATAAACATCAAACAACTTCATATTTTTTAATTTTGGACATCTTGGTGTTATTCATTAGTAAGGGGAAAAGTCCTGGTTATGTAATAAATATCGAACCGCTCAATTACTTAAAGTTGAACTTCTATGTCTTATTTCTAAAAGAAGGAAAAAATTTAGTTTTTCTAAACTTTTTGAATTGCTCGGTTTTTTTTAATTTGACCTTCTTGATATTGTAATAAACATTGAACTTCCCCATTATTTAAATTTGAACCTCTAGGTTTTTTTGTAGAACGGGGAAATTCCATTTTCTCTATAAATTTTGAGTTGCTCTATTTTTTAATTTGGCCTTCTTGGGTTATTCTTTAGTAACGGAAAAAAATCCTAATGTAGTAATAAGCATTGAACCACTCTATTATATGTATTTGGACTTCTAGTTTTTTTAACGAGACAATCACCTTTTTAAGTTTTATTTTCCTTTTAGTAATGAAAAAATCTCAATAATTTGTAGCAAACATCGAACTTCCTTCTCTTTCTCGGTTGTTTTCTTCGTTCTACATGAGAAAATATAGTTTTTCTCATTTTGTGTACTAAGCACACACACACATCACATCCACACATTTTTTGGTAGTCAAATGAAAAAGGTTACAGCCCCACAGGCATAAACAATTGAACTCCCCTTAATTTTGAGCAGTAATAGATGAAGTTCTCATGTACATAATTGTCTTGTCCCTTATACTAGTGGGTGGAGCCTCACAAGTGGACGGCGGCGCGCGTTGTTGGATAGGCGAGAAGGAAGAATGGTGATGCCTGGGAAGGTTGGATTCAATCGTCGCTTCAGTCGTACCTTTTTTTAAATTTAGAAACGGTGAAATATCTGCTTCAAAGTGCTCTGTTATTTTTGTACTGCTCTATATTTTTAATTTGAGCTTCTCGGTATTTTTTGTAACGGGAAAATCATAATTTTCTGGCAAACATAGAGACCTTTCCGTGATTTATACTCAAACTACTAGTTTTTCTTTAAAAATGGGCAACTCCATTTTTTATAAACTGTTTTTAAAATAAGAGCAGTCCAAAGATATTACACCGCATGTTTAGAATCAGAGCAATCCAATGATATTCCAAATAGTAACAAAATGACCACATTATATACAAAGAGAAATGCAATGTTCGGGTATCATTTTTCTACTACGCACACACCTTTGTTCTCATCCACCTCCCAAAGAAAATCAGAGCCACCACCACTGAAAGCCACTCATGTAAATAGAATAAAGATGAATACTTTTTGCAAAAGCAAGCGACTACAAGTTGAAGGGACTAGTTCTAACGCGTGTAGTATTAGCTCCTTCGTGTTGACCAATTCCACCAAGAACAATCCATGTGTGGAACAGGCCGAGCGGAATGAGGGAACGTGAGTAGGAGCTGCTCCAACATGACCTGCTGAAAGAAGTTAGGTGCATCCCTGGCGTGCAGCTTCTTGCACCCCTTCTCCATCTCTGCCTAGGCCGTTTACCCATGTGGCTTCTCAGGCACTACAGAGTTGAGGCCTTGAGGGTGCACGTTCACTCGGGGGAATAACACGGACTTCTGAACTGTTGCAGAACAAAAAAAATATACAGGCGATTCAGCCGCAAACTCCTCAAAATTGTAACAAGTCCAGCACATCACAGTGGCGATTATACAGGTAAAAACAAGTTCACAGAGAGGATACCGGGAGCCGTGGTCGTGCTGTGCTACTCGCCGAAGTTGGACGTCGTCATTAGAATTTTGAACTTCTAGGGGGCGGCTGCTGCTGCTTGATGAGGAACCAAAAACTGCCTCGCTGTTGTCGGTGTGGCCAGCATGGTAGGCGAAAGAAGAGTGCTTCTCGTGGCCCATGCACGCCACCAGGTCCTCGGCGCTGGCGAAGCTCATGGAGAAGACGTGGGTGAAGCCATGCGTGAGCGCCTCCTGGTTCAACACGTCTTTTCCCCTACAACCCAACACAAGGAGCAATCAACCTAACTCTAGATAGAAAAACTTCTGAATGGCGATGCCTAATCCTGATCTGTTGTTGCTCAATTAAAATCTGACATAGTTTTTGTTCACTGGTGCAGTAAAGATGTAGCAGACATTTTGAAGTGTACCGTGCAGTAAAGATGGAATCCCTTTTTTGGAACAAAACAAATGAAATGCAAATGCATACCACCCGAAGAATTTGACGGTGTCGAGCTCCCCGGCAAGCTTGGTGAGCTCCTCAATGATGTCGTCCACCACCACGCCCTCCTTGAACCTTACCAGGCACAGGTGCTTGAACTCCATGGCTCAACAAGTCACAAGTGCAAAGCTGCGCCAAGCTTTCTCCTCCAGTGGCTTTGCACTTTGCAGCGGATGCGTATCATCATGCCATGACGCTGGCCGTTTTATGGACAGGATGAGAGCTCTGCTTCGGTGTTGTCGGTGTGGACTTCTGAACTGTTGTAGAACAAAAAAATATACAGGCGATTCAGTCGCAAGCGCCTCAAAATTGTAACAAGTCCAGCACATCACAGTGGCGATTATACAGGTAAAAACAGGTTCACAGAGAGGATATTGGGGAGCCGTGGTTGTGCTGTGCTACTCGCCGGAGTTGGACGTCGCCATCAGAATTGAACTTCTAGGGGGGCGACGGCTGCTGCTTGATGAGGAACCAAAAATTGCCTCGCTGTTGCGGTGTGGCCAGCATGGCATGCGAGGTGGTCCGCGTCTACCTGCACGCGACGGGGGGAGTGGTGCCTGAGCTCTGCCAGCGGCATCCTCGGGGAGGCGGAGGGTGCAAATCGCAGGTGGGATCTCTACGGCACGTAACAAATACGAGATGCAGGCAGCGGCGCGGCGCAGGTCGTGTAGGAAGGAAGGGAAGGTCGAGCTGGAGGGGGAGGGGAGGCCGCGTCGGAGTGGCAGAGGTGGTCGGGGTGGAGGACGGCGGCGAAGGTGGTCGGGGTGGAGGGCGGCGCAGGAGGTGGTCGGGGTGGAGGGCGGTGCAGGAGGTGGTCGGGGCGGTGCCTGCGGTGGTCGTAGGCGGCGACGGAGGTCGTCGGGACTAGCGGGTTGTGCGGTGGTGGCGTCTGATTCAGGCGGAGGTCCAGCGGCGATGGGATCGGGGGAAGGCGGGGATCGGGATTGGTAAGTGGTGGGTCGATCTGTTCGGGTCGTGGGGATGAGGGTTTCTTTTTTCTTGTCCGTGGGTTCCGCAGTTCGGGAACATATCCACCGGGCTCTATATAGAGCACCGTGATCCAAATAACTATTATGATCCCAGGATCAGAATAGTGCTACTCTCTCTCTCTCTCTCTCTCTCTATATATATATATATATATATATATATATATATATATGGTTGCTCGCCGTTGAGGCAACCACGGAGCGCTCTGCTCGCGTCCCTTTGCGTGCGCTCTGCCAACGGTTGGGCGTGTGCACAATCACATCAGGGGCCCCGTATGCATGCGGTTGCACAACGCACATTGCCACGCGATGCAGTTACGTGCGGCACACTGGAGTTACGTGTTGCAAATTAGAACTGCCATCAGGGCCTGCCGATATTCCTGGCCATTCGGCTTCCCCTTTAATTCCCGCGGCCATTATAACCTTAGTCTCTTCAACCTTTTGATCGCGCCCCACAACACAACAAGCACACCCACAACGACACATAGAGAGGGGATGTCCGGCGGCGCTCCAATGGAGTTCGGCGAGCATAGAGTGGAGACCCACGCAAGGGAGACAGATCTCCCGGTGGTGTACACCATTGACCCGGCCATGGTAGACGACTACATCAACAGCGTTGAGCAGTTGCTTGCTGGAGACAAGTACAAGGTGGTCGGCATCGACCTCAAGTACACCACCGGTCGTCCCGTCATAGATCAGAAGGTTGCCGTCGCCTAGTTGTGCGTGCGCCATCATGTCTTCATATACCGCTACTGCATGGCCACAGAGCCTTGCGACCGTTTCAATAGGTTTGTCAATAGCACTGACTACAAGTTCGCCATGGTGGATACCACCAATGATGTAAAAGCGCTCAGTGTTACGGGCTTGGCCTGCAAGAACCTTGTCGAAATCCATGACCACTACACGGTCTAGGGTAGCATGAAGAAGGACTCCCTGGTCAAACTCGCCTCAACCATCATCGACCCCTACTACGAAAAGATGAAGCAGGATGCCCGGAGAACAAGTCCCGTATCCTGGCACGGGGCCTAGATGCGGCAACTGGATGAACCTCTCCTCAGGTTTGCGACCAAGAGCGTGTACACATGCTACGAGATGCACATGCGGATCGTTGACATGAGGAAGTGCCTCATTACCCAAATCGACGAGCCCGGATCGAGCCACAAGCAGAGCAAGCAGTGTCACAAGAAGTAGATGATGATCAGATGATCACTTATGCTTGTTAATCATGCATGTAATATATAATTTACTTTATTGGTGTGTGGAAATGTCATGTGTGTAGTAGCCACCTATGTAATTATGCATGTAATAGTTTACTTTGGAGTGTGCAAATGCCATGGTTGTAGTAGCCACCTATGTAAGTGGATGTTTAATTTGGTTATGCAAGCATGTCCTTATAAGTGTGTGTATATATATGTTGTTGTTATGTATGGAATCCCATCGCACAACACACATGTCTTATTAGCAGCAACCGCCTGTGTTCTTATTGGTCTTCAGACACATTTCTGATTACAGACCTGTTTGTCGCGTATCACACACATCTTGTTAAGTTGAACCGTTTCTGTTCTCCTGTCTCAACGCAAACAGTTCATCCGAGTGAACTACATGCCGTATATCGCACACACCTTTGATTTGGCTGACCGTTTCTTTTGTGTTGCCTAATCACAAACAGTTCATCCGAGTGAACCGTATGTTGTGTATCGCACACGCCTCCATCTGGCTGCCCGTTTCTTTTGTTCCTCCTCATCACAAATAGTTCATTGAACTGAACCGTATGCCCTTCATTGCACACGCAACTAAAACCTGAACCGTGTTTGATGCATCCGTCATCACAAACATTTTACACATTTCTGACGGTCTTCATACAACACCGTTTGTGATTATGGCATCGCACACAGTTTCTCGAAGGGTCTCCGATCGTAGTGTCATGTTAGCAGCATCCTGCAGTAGTGTGTGATGTTTATCTTATTTGCATCTTATTTTGCTTAGAATGGCGGTAGCATTATAAGATGACCCCTTCACTAAATTTCAAGGTAAAAGTGTTCTCCCTGAGCATGCACCGTTGCTACAGTTCATCGTTTCGAGACACCACGTGATGATCGGGTGTGATACACTCTACGTTCACATACAACGGGTGTAAGACAGTTTTGCACATGCAGAATACTTGGGTTAAACTTGATGAGCCTAGCATGTACAGACATGGTCTCGGAACACTGGAGACTGAAAGGTAGAACATGAGTCATATAGTAGATATGTGCAACATAGAGATGTTCACCATTGACGACTACCCCATCTCACGTGATGATCGGACATGGGTTAGTTGATTTGGATCATGTATCACTTAGATAAACTTGAGGGATGTTTATTTAAGTGGGAGTTCATTAGTAATTTGATTAATTGAACTTAATTTATCATGGACTTAGTCTTGATAGTTTTGCATATTTATGTTATAGATCAATAGCTCGCATTTTAGCTCCCTTATTTTTGATATGCTCCTAGAGAAAACTAAGCTGAAAGATGATAGTAGCAATGATGTGGACGGGGGTCCAAGATCTGAGGATTATCCTCATTGTTGCACAGAATAATTATGTCCTTGATGCCCCGCAAGGTGACAGGCCTATTCTAGGAGCATATGTAGACGTTATGAACGTTTGACAAGCTCAATATGATGACTACTTGATAGTTTAGTGCGCCATGCTTTACGGCTTAGAATTGGGGCTTCAAAGACGTTTTGAACGCCATGGAACACATGAGATGTTCCAAGAGCTGAAATTGGTATTTCAGACTTATGCCCGTGTTGAGAGGTATGAGACCTCTGACAAGTACTTTACCCACAAGATGGAGGAGAATAACTCAGCCAGTGAGCATACACTCAGAATGTCTGGCTACTACAATCACTTGAATCAAGTGGGGGTTAATCTTACAGATAAGATAGTGATTGTCAGAGTTCTCTAGTCACCATCGCCAAGCTACTAGAACTTCATGATGAACTATAATATGCAAGGGATGACAAAAACAATTCCCAAGCTCTTCGCGATGCTGAAATCGACGAATGTAGAAATCAAGAAAGAGCATTAAATGTTGATGGTTAACAAGACCACTAGTTTCTAGAAAAGGGTAAAAGGGAAAGAAAGGGAACTTCAAGAAGAATGGCAAACAAGTTGCCGCTCCCATGAAGAAACCCAAAGCTAGACCCAAGCCTGAAACTGAGTGCTTCTACTGCAAAGGAAATGGTCACTGGAAGCGGAACTACCCCAAATACTTGGCGGATAAGAAGGATGGGAAAGTGACAAAGGTATATTCGATATCACTGGTACGCGTCGGGGCTATACAAACGGTTTTTAACCCCTTTCCATGATGGCATTTGGAAACGTCACCAAGTGAGTGTGGGCGATAGGGGGGTCCTTCCCACACGACACAGAAACCGTCGGGGATAGGCCCTCCTGGCACACAGGCTGGGGCAAAATGAGCTCGTGTGCGATCGGGCAAGGCATCGAAACCTAACCATTTCCGTTCTTATGTACATACCACACGGCGAATCCCGGAAAAACATTTCTGTTCTTATTTATATCACACATAGTCAATCCAAGGAATATTTTTTCGTTCTTATGTACATCCCACATAGTCAATCCAGGGAAAACATTTCTGTTCGTATGTATATCACACAGTCAATCCAAGGAATACATTTCCGTTCTCATGTACATCCCACACAGTTGATGACCCACAAGTATAGGGGTTCTATCGCAGTCCTTTCGATAAGTAATAGTGTCGAACCCAACGAGGAGCAGAAGGAAATGATAAGCAGTTTTCAGTAAGGTGTTCTCTGCAAGCACTGAAATTATCGGTAACAGATAATTTTGTGAAAAGGTAATTTGTAACGGGTAACAAGTAATAAAAGTTAATAAGGTGCAACAAGATGGCCCAATCCTTTTTGTAGCAAAAGACAAGCCTAGACAAACTCTTATATAAAGTAAAGCGCTCCCGAGGACACATGGGAATTATCATCAAGCTAGTTTTCATCACGCTCATATGATTCGTGTTCGTTACTTTGATAATTTGATATGTGGGTGGATCGGTTCTTGGGTACTGTCCTTCCTTGGACAAGCATCCCACTTATGATTAACCCCTCTTGCAAGCACTCGCAACTACAAAAGAAGTATTAAGGTAAACCTAACCATAGCATGAAACATATGGATCCAAATCAGCCCCTTACGAAGCAACTCATAAACTAGGGTTTAAGCTTCTGTCACTCTAGCAACCCATGATCTACTTATTACTTCCCAATGCCTTCCCCTAGGCCCAAATAATGGTGAAGTGTCATGTAGTCGACGTTCACATGACACCACTAGAGGAGAGACAACATACATCTCATCAAAATCTCAAACGAATACCAAATTCACATGACTACTTATAGAAAGACTTCTCCCATGTCCTTAGGAACAAACGTAACTAATCACAAATCATATTCATGTTCATAATCAGAGGGGTATTAATATGCATAATGGATCTGAACATATGATCTTCCACCAAGTAAACCAACTAGCATCAACTACAAGGAGTAATCAACACTACTAGCAACCCACAGGTACCAATCTGAGGTTTTGAGACAAAGATTGGATACAAGAGATGAACTAGGGTTTGAGATGAGATGGTGCTGGTGAAGATGTTGATGGAGATTGACCCCCTACCAATGAGAGGTTCGATGGTCATGACGATGGTGATGATTCCCCCCTCCCGGAGGGATGTTTCCCTGGCAGAACAGCTCCGCTGGAGCCCTAGATTGGTTCCTCCAAGGTTCCGCCTCGTGGCGGCGGAGTTTCGTCCCATGAGCTTGCTTATGATTTTTTCTAGGGCAAAAGACTTCATATAGCAAAATATGGGCACCGGAGGCCTGCCAGGGGGGCCACGAGGCAGGGGGGCGCCCCCCACCCTCGTGGATGGTGGGTGGCCCCCCTCTGGTGCTTCCTTCGCCCAATATTTTTTATATATTATAAAACTGACTTCCGTGAAGTTTCAGGACTTTTGGAGTTGTGCAGAATAGGTCTCTAATATTGGCTCCTTTTCCAGCCCAGAATTCCTGCTATCGGCATTCTCCCTCTTCATGTAAACCTTGTAAAATAAGAGAGAATAGGCATAAGTATCGTGACATAAGCTTAGACCTCGCTTGTCCTCAAGCGAAAGCCGATATCAAAAAATATGTCCACATGTTTAGAGATAGAGGTGTCGATAAAATAAAATACAGACATGAGGGCATCATGATCATTCTTAGAACAACAACATATATATATATATTGTCATATGGTTTCTTATGCTAAAGTGTCAATTCATTCACAATTTCAAGTATGAATCAAAAACTTCATTGAAAACTAACAAACTATAATCTCAGTCATTGAAGCAATTGCAATTTATCATAACATCGGAAAGAGTCAATATAAGAGCTTTTCATCAAGTCCACATACTCAACTATCATTTAGTCTTTCACAATTGCTAACACTCATGCAATACTTATGGGTATGAAGTTTTAATCGGACACAGAGAAAGATAGGGGCTTATAGTTTTGCCTCCCAACCTTTTACCTCAAGGGTAATGTCAACAATAATAGTTCATGAAAACTCACATCCAATTAGCTATATATATCAGGATCTTTCCAACACACAGTGCTTGCCAAAGGATAAAATGTAAAAAGGAAAGGTGAAGATCACCATGACTCTTGTATGAAGTATAAGACAAGAATAAAAGATAGGCCCTTCGCAGAGGGAACCAGAGGTTTTCATGTGTTTTTATGGTTGGATGCATGAAATCTTAATGCAAAAGAACGTCACTTTATATTGCCACTTGTCATATGGACCTTTATTATGCAGTCCGTCGCTTTTATTTCTTCCACATCACAAGATTGTATAAAGCTTATTTTCTCCATACTAATAAATCATACATATTTAGAGATCAATTTTTATTGCTTGCAACAATGACAACTTACTTGAAGGATCTTACTCAATCCATAGGTAGATATGGTGGAAAAACTGGGTTTAAGGATATTTGGAAGCACAAGTAGTATCTCTACTTGGTGCAAGGAATTTGGCTAGCATGAGAGGTAAAGGCAAGCTCAACATGTTGGATGATCCATGACAATATAATTTATTTCAGATGTAAGAAAACATAACCCATTATGTTGTCTTCCTTGTCCAACGTCAAATTTTTAGCATGTCATATTTTAATGAGTGCTCACAATCATAAAATATGTCCAAGATAGTATATTTATATGTGAAAACCTCTCTTCCCTCAATATTCTTTCATGAATTGTTCAAGTGACCAATACAATTTTTGCTAACCTTCAATAAATTTACCACCTTTACTTCTTATATGTGAAGTCATCACTTCCCATGGGATAAGCATATGAAACATGTAAAATTTCAGATTTATTATATTCAATTCATTCAACCATTTACTCATAGGATATATGTGAAGCACGTGAATGAATAACAAACTACTCCGAAAGATATAAGTGAAGATCAATGAGTAGTTAAATAATTATTTAGCTATGTGAAGACTCTCACATTTAATAATTTCAGATCTTGATATTTTATTCAAACAACAAGAAAAACAAAATAAAATGACATTCTAAGAATAGCAAGTATCACGTGAAGAAGCAAAAACTTAGGATCAACCGATACTAACCGATAGTTGTCGAAGAATAAAGATGGGATGCCAACCGGGGCATCCCCAAGCTTAGACGCTTGAGACTTCTTGAAATATTATCTTGGGATGCCTTGGGCATCCCCAAGACTGAGCTTTCGTGTCTCCTTAATTCCTCTCATATCACGGTCTCCCTAAATCTCAAAAGCTTCATCCACACAAAACTCCACAAGGACTCGTGAGATAAGTTAGTATAAACCAATGCAAAAACCTTATCATACTCTACTGTAGAAAATCACTAAAACTATTATTCAACATTGCATACTAAATGCCTCTGCATATTTAATAGTCCTATCCTCAAATAAAATCATTAAAGAAGCAAACATATGCAAACAATGCAAACATAACAGCAATCTGCCTAAACAGGACAGTCTGTAAAGAATCCAGCAAGATACATACTTTCCTAGCTCCAAAAATTATGAAAGAAAATTCCCACTGTAAAAAATTTATCAGAGATTATTATGCAAAAGGTTTCAACATTTTATCACATTCTTACTTTTCTAGGGAATTTTTGCAACAGCGGTAAACTTTCTGTTTTCAAACAGCAACACGTATACTTGTAAAATAGGCATAGTAAAGGCTATCAATGCCACTTTTATTGAAATAAAAGATGCAAAACATTGTTTTAAATAACAGCAAGCAAATCCTAACAAAATAAATTGATGCTCCAAGCAAAACACATATCATGTGGTGAATAAAAATATAGCTCCAAGTAAAGTTACCGATGAACGAAGACGAAAGAGGGGATGCCTTCTGGGGCATCCCCAAGCTTAGGCTCTTGGTTGTCCTTGAATATTGCCTTGGGGTGCCTTGGTAATCCCCAGTCTGAGCCTATTGGCACTCCTTATTCCATAGTCCATCGAATCTTTACCCAAAACTTGAAAACTTCACAACACAAAACTTAACAGAAAACTCGTAATCTCCGTTAGTATAAGAAAATAAATCACCACTTAGGTACTGTTGTGAACTAATTCTAAATTCATATTGGTGTAATATCTACTGTATTCCAACTCATCTATGGTTCATACCCTCCGATACTACTCATAGATTCATCAAAATAAGCAAACAACAATAGAAAACAGAATCTGTCAAAAACATAACAGTCTGTAGTAATATGGATCAAACGTATACTTATGGAACCCCAAAAATTCTAAATGGACGTGAGGAATTTATCTATTAATCATATGAAAAAAGAATCAACTAAGTAGCACTCTCCAGTAAAACATATCATCTAATCTCGTGAGCGCTAAAGTTTCTGTTTTTTACAGCAAGATCGCAAAGACTTTCCCCAAGTCTTCCCAAAGGTTCTACTTGGCACAAACACTAATTAAAACATAAAACCACATCTAACCATAGGCTAGATAGATTATTTACTGCTAAACAGGAGCAAAAAGCAAGGAACAAAAATAAAATTGGGTTGCCTCTCAACAAGCGCTAATGTTTAACGCCCCTAGCTAGGCATGATGATTTCAATGATGCTCACATAAAAGATAAGAATTGAAATATAAAGAGAGCATCATGAAGAATATGACTAGCACATTTAAGTCTAACCCACTTCCTATGCATAGGATTTTGTGAGCAAACAACTTATGGGAACAATAATCAACTAGCATAGGAAGGCAAAACAGGCATAACTTCAAAACTTTAAGCACATAGAGAGGAAACTTGATATTATTGAAATTCCTACAAGAACATATTCCTCCCTCATAATATTTTTCAGTAGCTTCATGAATGAATTCAACAATATAACTATCACATAAAGCATTCTTTTCATGATCTACAAGCATAGGAATTTTATTACTCTCCACATAAGCAGAATTCTTCTCATTCGGAATAGTGGGAGTATCATAAGAAACTCGAATACTAAAATTGTTTCCATATTAAAAGAGTAATGTTCAGTAAAGGGGTAATCATAATCATGAAAAGTTTTATAAATATAATCATCATTACTTTTTATAGCATAAGTATCATCACAATAATCATCATAAGTAGCAACTTTGTTCTCATCATAATCAATTGAAACCTCTTCCAAGATAGTGGAATCATTACTAAATAAAGTCATGACCTCTCAAAATCCACTTTCATAATTATCACAATAAGATGCAACATCCTCCAAAATAGTGGGATCATTACTTCCTAAAGTTGACACTCTTCCGAACCCACTTTCATCAATATAATCATCATAAGTAGGAGGCATGTTATCATCATAACAAATTTGCATATCAAAACTTGGGAGGCTAGAAATACCATCTTCATTAAACATAGCATCCCCAAGATTGGGACAAACATTAATTGCAGCAAATATATTCTCAAACATGTCATTCTCATCAAACATAGCATCCCCAAGCTTGGGCCTTTTCATATCATAAGCATAATCACTCTCATCATTAATAGTATGGCTAGCACCAATAGTATAGCAATTATCATCATCACAATGAGTAATAGGGGCAACATCATTTGGGAGGGATACCTTTTCACCTTTACTTCTCCGTCTTTTCTTTTTCTTCTTCACATTATGTGTGGGTTAAATCCTCTTTTTGGAGCTCCTTATTGATGAGATTGGTTGAATAGAAGGCTCCTCCTCGTTACCTGATTCATCATAAGAAATAATAGGAGGATATTAGGAAGTATCTCCCCTTTCATTAGTATTCTCTTCATCCTCTATTTGTTTTCTTTTCTTTATGTAATTGGCAATATAAGGATTGTCAATGCAATTCACCGCACAATACATAAAAATTTCTTCTAGATCAATATCGAGGAATTTCTCAAGGTTATATTCTGGAATATGCTTAGTTATACGTTTCATTTATTCATAACCCAAAAGCAAACTCAGTTCATTATGATGTGCAAGGGAAATCAAATCATCACAATTTTTGGACACGATACGATCATGAAACAATTTGCATTGGAGATTTAAATGACCATGTTCACTACAAAGTTCACAAGTATGGCGAAGAAATTTTAAATTTTCAGCACAAACATCTAGCCTCTCTTGCAACCATTTGGTTTCTAAATACTTATGCCTCTTGCAAAATCTATCTTCCCTATTTGGTGTGTACTTGCAAACTCTATGCACTCCACAAAAGTTGACATGCTTATAAGAGACATTTTCATCATGACTAGTGCAATCATCATTAGTACTATGGATATTCAAGGAGTTCATACTAACAACATTGCAATCATGCTCATCATTCAAAGATTTAGTGCCAAGCATTTTAGAGACTTCTTCTTCTAGCACTTGAGCACAATTTTCCTTTCCATCATTCTCATGAAAGATATTAAAAAGATGAAGCGTATGAGGCAAACTCAGTTCCATTTTTTTGTAATTTTCTTTTATAAACTAAACTAGTGATAAAACAAGAAACTAAAAAATTCGATTGCAAGATCTAAAGATATACCTTCAAGCACTCACCTCCCTGGCAACGGTGCCAGAAACTGAGCTTGATGTGTACTACACAACCTTCTTCTTGTAGACGTTGTTGGGCCTCCAAGTGCAGAGGTTTGTAGGACAGTAGAAAATTTCCCTCAAGTGGATGACCCAAGGTTTATCAATCCGTGGGAGGCGTAGGTTGAAGATGGTCTCTCTCAAACAACCCTGCAACCAAATAACAAAGAGTCTCTTGTGTCCCCAACACACCCAATACAATGGTAAATTGTATAGGTGCACTAGTTTGGCGAAGAGATGGTGATACAAGTGCAATATGGATGATAGATACGAGTATTTGTAATCTGAAAATATAAAAACAGCAAGGTACCTAATGATAAAAGTGAGCGTAAACGATATTGCAATGCTAGGAAACAAGGCCTAGGGTTCATATTTTCACTAGTGCAAGTTCTCTCAACAATAATAACATAATTCGATCATATAACTATCCCTCAACATGCAGCAAAGAGTCACTCCAAAGTCACTAATAGCAGAGAACAAACGAAGAGATTATGGTAGGGTACGGAACCACCTCAAAGTTATCCTTTCTGATCGATCTATTCAAGAGTCCGTAGTAAAATAACATGAAGGTATTCTTTCCGTTCGATCTATCATAGAGTTCGTACTAGAATAACACCTTAAGATACAAATCAACCAAAACCCTAATGTCACCTAGATACTCCAATGTCACCTCAAGTATCCGTGGGTATGATTATACGATATGCATCACACAATCTCAGATTCATCTATTCAACCAACACAAAGAACTTCAAAGAGTGCCCCAAAGTTTCTACCGGAGAGTCAAGACGAAAACGTGTGCCAACCCCTATGCATTCGCAAGTTGATCACCAAAACATACATCAAGTGGATCACGTGATATCCCATTGTCTCCATAGATAAGCACATGCAAGACATACATCAAGTGTTCTCAAATCCTTAAAGACTCAATCCGATAAGATCACTTCAAAGGGAAAACTCAATCCATTACAAGAGAGTAGAGGGGGAGAAACATCATAAGATCCAACTATAATAGCGAAGCTCACGATACATCAAGATTGTACCATCTCAAGAACACGAGAGAGAGAGAGATCAAACACATAGCTACTGGTACATACCCTCAGCCCTAGGGTGAACTACTCCCTCCTCGTCATGGAGAGCGCCAGGATGATGAAGATGGCCACCGGTGAGGGATCCCCCCTCGGCAGGGTGCCGGAACGGGTCTAGATTGGTTTTCGGTGGCTATAGAGGCTTGCGGTGGCGGAACTCCCGATCTATTATGCTCCTCGATGTTTTTAGGGTATATGGACATATATAGGCAAAAGAAGTCGGTCAGGGGAGCCACGAGGGGCCCACGAGGGTGGGGGGCGCGCCCAGGGGGTAGGGCACGCCTCCCTGCCTCGTGGCTTCCTCGAAGGTTCCCTGACGTCTACTCCAAGTCTCCTGGATTGCTTCCGTTCAAAAAATAACTCCCTCGAAGGTTTCATTCCGTTTGGACTCCGTTTGATATTCCTTTTCTTTTAAACACTGAAATAGGCAAGAAAACAACAATTTGGGCTGGGCCTCCGGTTAATAGGTTAGTCCCAAAAATAATATAAAAGTGTTTAGTAAAGCCCATAAACATCTAAAACAGATAATATAATAGCATGAATACTTCATAAATTATAGATACGTTGGAGACGTATTAGAGGCCACGTGCCCGCTCAGGTGGTCCAAGTGCTCCATTACCTTTAGCTCGTCTGACTAGCTCAAGTGGGAGACAACCGCTGGCGCCTTACCGATGCTCTGCCTACCCATCATCAGCAATGTCCAAGTCACCAAGACCCTCATCGACGGTGGTGCAGGGCTCATTGTCCTGCCCGTCGAGACGTTCGATCGCCTCCAAGTGCCATACGATCAGCTACAACCTACCAAGCCCTTCTCAGGAGTGACCGACGGCTCCACCACCCCGATAGGGCAGGTCCACCTCCCCGTCACATTCGGCCAGCGCGACAATTACTGCACCAAGCTCATCAACTTCAACATCGCCCACATCCGTCTGCCGTACAACACCATCCTTGGGTACCCAACCCTGGCCAAGTTTATGGTGGTGGCCCATCACGGCTACAACGTCCTCAAGATGCCACGGACTGGAGGCGTCAACTCGATCGCCTGCGAGGAAAGATAAGAGGTGTGATCCCTCGAGCGCGTGTACCAAGCTGCAGCGGTCGAAGACCCCGACAACGAAGGCACCCTGTACCCTCCTGAGGCCAACCCCAAGAAGAAGAAGAAGAAGAAGCTACTCCACCAAGGGCCTTAGGAAAGTGGCGTTTCTAGTGGCGCCACCTCAGGATCTGCGCCCGCAGCTAGGGCGCCTCCTTCCCTCACATAGGAAGGCATGCCTGGCGCCCTCCTCAGGCTGGGCTCGGGGGCTCTCTTCTGGAGGATCTCAGACCTGGCCAACGTCATGAGGGAGGCGCTCGGGCACCACGTGGATGCGTGCTTCGCTGCATGTTTCCTCCAAGAGGGCACAGGGCACAGAGCGCCTAGTGCTCAGGAGTTCATCACCAAGGTGACTGAGGAGCTTCAGGAAGCAAGAGCCATGCGCGGCGACCGCTGCCCACCACTTGGCGTAGCTCCCCATCCTGGCGAGGACGGCGGGCTACGCATCTGCGTCGACATTCCAGGGCTCAATAGGGCTGCATCTCAGGGGCGCTTCTAGCCATCGAGTGTTAGACGGTGCGAGGGTCCCCCTCACAGCTACGTTCGCATGCCTTTCGACCTACCGAATGCGGCTGTCACCTTCCAGCGCCACCTGTGGAGCATTCTAGTGGCTGAGGAGGCCAGGCACCATGCAGTCCTGGCAGAGATGGTGACGATTCTTCAAAACCACCCGAGCCCCCAGAGCCTCCTGAGGCTCAGGGCCCTGGTGGCTCGTGAGGAGCAACCTCCCCAGCAGACATCTTCACCTACTTCAACACCTCTTCAGCGACAGTACCAGGTGACTCTTTCCGGTTCGTTCAGCTGGGGGCGCCCCTCGGGCTGCATCATCCCCAGGTTGCATGGGCATGTCCCTGCGATGTGTATCCTTTTGCATCTTTAGCTTACTCTGTTGGGAGCGCCTCACGGGCTGCATCATCCCCAGGCCGCTCGGGTCCGTCCCAGTGGCAAGTATCGTTCTTGCATCTATCTGAACTAGCTTGCCCTCTTGCATGGATTACCTTATGATTATCACCTGCCTGTCCAGTACTTCGATACCATGAACGTTGCACGCCCTTGCAAGCCTGCCCATGACCGCCTCATGATTAAGGACTGGCACGACGTATGTGCTCGGGTCCGTCCCTGCAACGTCGCCAAACCCAAGAGGCTGAGCTCTGGCTCGTGGGCTCGCTCCCGTGTACGTGACCTCCCATGGACCTTGGTGCCTTGTTCTTGCATGAGCTAATCGCGGATGGACATGACAGGGCGCGTGACCCGGTGCCTCGCCACCATGGGAGCCGCACGCCGGTCGTCTTTCTTCAGGATTCTTCACATGAGAAGACTAGGCATGACGTCTGTGCTCGGGTCCGTCCCTGCAGCATCGATAAACCCAACGACTGAGCTCTGTCTGGCGGGCCGGCCCCGTTCACATCACCTCCTGGAGTCGTTGGTGTTTGGCGTTCTCATGTGATCGCCTCAGGAGATTCGTCCGGCGCAAGTTGCCTAACCATCTCCCAGGGCCACCACAGCCATCAAGAATCAAGACCAGGCGCAACCCACCTTGAGGTAGGGCCTCGTGAGTCCCGTGCTGGCTCATGAGTGCCCAAACACACCTCGTCTAGCCCTGCCATGCAAGCCACATGTCAGGGCGGGGTTGTACATGCCTCGGGGGCTCCACTCAGAGGGAGCCCTCACCCATGCACCAGTGGAAGCACCATGCTCCACGCTGGTAGTCGACATGGTCGAGGAGCGGCTATGCCCATGCAAGTACGAAAGCACTATGCTCCGCGCTGGTGATAAACAACAGAGGGCGGCCCCATGGCCGTACCAACCTCAGGGAGCCTCCGGACTCAGTGTCCAGCCTCGTCGCAACACTTCCCCTCAGGAGGGTCGCGCGAGGGGGCTGGGCACGGGGGCTATGCTCGGGTCACACCCGAGCATACGCCACCCTGCCAGGTCCCTCGGACCTGGTCGTTATGCATCCCTCCCGAGCAGAGCCTCGGCGGAGGAAAAGGTATGAAGGCTATTTGGACGTCAAGAGGGACTCCTGAGCATCAAGACTCACGAGCCTAACTGGCCACGTAGCCCCTCACCCATTGGCCCCGTCCTGGCGATCTGGACGGCCCAATGGCAGCTGTGGTACACGCGTGGCTGGGCCCTGCCGACGTAGAACGCTAAGGCCTAGTTTCGCAGCTCCTCCCCGTAGGTTGTTTGCGTGTCAAGGGGACTCCTGAGCATCACGACTCAGGAGCCTAACTGGCCACGTAGCCCCTCACCCCTTGGCTCCGTCCTGGTGATCTAGACGGCCCAGTGGCGGCTGAGGTACGTGTGGGGTTGGGCCCCGCCAACGTAGAACATCAAGCAAACGGGAAGGAAATCACGAAACATTAGCAAAATATTACAAGACATATTGTTCTTTAAACACCAAACAGAAGTTTTGACGCCTCCACGAGGCACGTTTCATATCACAGGAAAAGTAAAAATGGGACGGAGCACCATCGTTTACCACCAAGCCTCCTCTTCAGCCTTGGGCACCGTCGTCAGGAAGCGCCCTCCTGTCGGCAGCGTCACCGTCACCTGTATCGTCGGCCTTGGTCGCAGGACCAGTGGAACCATCGGCCGGAGGTGCGGGGTCGATGGCAAGGAACTTCTTCAATAAGGCCTCCACCTGGCCCTTCACGGCTTCGGCAGCAGCCGCGCAGCGCTCTTCATCCACAGGCTCGAGCAGGACACCAAGGTCGGCATTAGGATCGCGATGAAGGTGTCTGAGGACGCGCGTTAGGGCCGATGAGGAGAGCGCCCGTGCTCCCCCTCCACCATGGGGCCGATTCTGTTGATGACACCCTCAAGCGTCGTGGCAAGCTGAGGAAGTAGCTGGACGGGACCTTCGTCATCAGTCACCAACGGTTTTCTCGTAGAGCTCCTATAGTGCCTCATGGGACCTCTCCTCAAGAGATTTGAAGGCCGCGCGATCCTCAGCAAGAACCTTCGCCTTGGTTTCCAGCAGGACCTTCTCCGCCCCCACCTTCTTCTCCAGCTTCTCCAGGTGGTCGCGTTCCACGGCCTGCGCCTGCGCCAGCCGCTCTAGCTCAGCATCGCGGACGACGACCGCTTCTTCTCGAGCCTTCAACTTCTCCTCCCATGCCTCGTGCTGGCGAGCCGCGGCAGCGTGCTCCTTGCACAGGTTCTCCAGCTCGCCCTTCAACGCCGCCTCGCGGGCAGCCACGTCCAGATCGACGGCCCACTTACCCTCCTCGGAAGCTACCACAGCCTGAGCCCAGGCCGCCCTCACGGACGTGTCGGATCGCAGCCACCCCGCAATCAACTCCAGGTGCCCTGACGCGAGGCGACGATCGGTGCCCTGAAGATCGCCCCAAAGCTGGGTCAGCATGGAAAGAGCCTCCTCTAGAGCATCAGGTGAAGCAGAAGGATCACGGCCCTGTGGCATGATGGGATGAGGAGAAGATAGTGTCGTCGCCAGGGCTTGCGAGTTGGTGGCGGCAGAAGGAGCTGGGGGCTCTTGGGCCCTTGGGACCTTGACAGCCAAGCCGGAAGCTGGTGCCTCCAAAGCCGACTTGGCTGTGGAGGTCGCCTTCTCCCGAGATCGGTCCTCCGGGCCTCGCGAGGATGACCGGGCCGGCGAGGCGCGAGTGCCTTCAATACTCTCCCACGCCAGGGGAGGCACGATCGTGGAAGGCTGTTGGGTCCTAGGGGGCGTGGCCACTCCCTCTCTCTTCTTCTTCGCCGCCAGTGTTGGCCTGGTGGCGCAAAGGAAAAGCGTCAAGAAGCAGCGACAGGAGCAGGAACAGAATCAAGACAAAGCACTTACTAGTCCACGATGGCGTAATCTCTCGGCCTCTTCTAAAGCACGAAGTCAAAGACTTCGCAGCCTAGGGCGCCAGCATGCGAGCCCCTGGAGCAGAGGAGGCCGCGGTAGCTGGCCCTGCGGCAGCACCAGCTGGCATCAAGGCAGGAGCACCACCTCGGGAGATCAGCAACGACCTGCTCTTCATCGGAACCCCTGTCGACGACTTCTTCGGGAGGGGGGTGACCTTGGACCTCGTGGTGATCCCACCAAGGGGCAGGGCCTACCTCACTGGATGGTCGTCGTCGTCGTCAGGGAAGGCGCGGAGGAGATCTGTCATGCGCAGAGGGGAAGTCTCCCTTGCCCCCTCCTGGGTCACCTCCGAGTCCGGCTCCTCCTCCTCATCAGAGTTACCGGAGGACAGCTCCACTGGGGCCTCGGCGAGCGCCGGCGGCACGGGCCCATACTCGTTGAAGATGGGCATGGCGGAAACAATCTCTACCCTGTCAGCGTGGCGGTACAACGGGAGATGCGAGTCCGGCGAGAACTCCTGGTCCTCCCCGACCAGGAGGCGCAGGGCCGCATCCAGCTCCTAGTCGGACAAAGAGTCAGGGCGCAGGTGGAGATCGTCCCCTCGTCCTCGAGCTTCCACAAGGGGCGTGAATGCGCCTAGAGCGGGGCCAGGAACTGCGCTAGGAACTCCTTGAGTATCATGGCCCCCGTCAGCTTCTGCGCCTTCGGATCATCAGGCTTCAAGTTAGCGGCCATCTTCTCCAGCACTTGCTTCGCCTGGGGGTCGGCGAGCTTCGCGCTGAGCCAGCCCTCGTGAGAAGAAGGCAACCCTGTCGGCAGCGACAACCGGGGGTAGGAGCACTTGGCATCCATGAGGACCCATTTGTTCCTGAAGCCCTTGGCCTTCTTCCCCGCCTCCGAGATCGCGTTGGTACCATTGGCTGCGATGAAATTGGCGCACCCCGAGTAGTGGCCATCCTTGACCTGAAGGTAGAAGAAGTGGCGCAGCAGCATCATGGACGACATCACCCCCACAAATGCCTCGTAGTAGAAGGCAAAAATCGACAGGAGGAGAACGGAGTTGGGATGGAGGTGGAGAGCGTGGAGGTTGTAGTGGCTGAGCACAACATAGAAGAAATCGGAAAAGGGCGGGACCAACCCCGCGGACACACTATTCAAGAAGAAAGGACGAAAGGTGCTACCCGGAGCCTTAGGTTTGGCGGAGCCAGCCCGTAGCGCCACCCCCCTTCCTTCGTCGTCGTCGCCCACCGTTATCTAGCGCGCGGCGGCAAGCTTTTCCTCTGAAACAGTGGGTGCGCTCAAGGCCGGCTCGTACCAGGTGGGTGAGCGCGAGGCCTTAGTCTTGTCGGGCGCCATCAGATGCGAGCTCGGGGAGGATTTCCGGCAGATTGGGGTCTCTTGGGGCGAGAAGGAGAAAGGGGATCTGGAGCAAGGCAAAGGAAGACAATGAAGGCTCTGCGGCGCGCGCCAGCCTTTTGTTAGTTGAGGAAAGTTACCGAGGCAGCATGGGGAAGCGAAGACGCCCACGTCCTGTCAATCGCCATGCGTCAATCAAGGCCATAGGCAGTTGGGGCCCGCGGTGCTTTGCACTTGCCCTTTGGCTTCGCCTCGAAGCCAAGTCCGAGCGTGCCTTGGGCCCGGGGGCTACTGTTGGCGTCCGGGGAACGAGGGTACCCAGACTTGCCTGCCTGCAGCCCATGGCATGGCTCTACCGGCGGCCCGGTATGGCCCATCTTCATCAGCAACCACTCAAGACCCTCGCGAGGGGCCAAGCCTCGTGAGGCGTACGACACATGACCTCCTCAGGGGAAGCCTCACTAGGCTGGCTCTCAAGGAGCGGAGATATCAAGGCGGGGGCACCTCACGAGGTTCGCGTGACATAAGCCGTGACGACCGGAGCCAGGCAGGCGCCAGCGGGCGTAGAGTGCCAGTTTCCTCTTTGGTGTTAAATAAGCAGGAGCAGGCGAGGAGTCCCGAGGCATCAGGCAAAGGTTTCCATATCGGTGCAACAAGACCAAGACCAGCAGGACGGCAGGACAGAGGTCACCGCGGAGCCCACAACAGCATCACCCCACCAAAGCCTTTGGCAGGCGAAGACCACCTTTTGTCAGGATAACTTGTACTAGTTGTCTCCCTTCAAAATTGGCCGTTGTGGGATCCCTTCCCACCTAACATTTGGGAAGAGGACCAGGGCCTCTATAAATAGGGCTAGCCACCACCATAGCGAGGGATGGATCATTCATACCATCCTCAGACACACCAGCTATCGAGCTCAAGAACACCTCTCCTTAGGAGGCTGTTAATCCACTATATTAATTCATCCTCAGCCCACGAGGCAATCCACCACATCACACTAGAGTATGGTGTTACACCACAACGGTGGCCCAAACCAGTATTAAACCCCGTGTCTCTTGTTCCTTGGGTTCGGCGAGCTAGGCCTTGAGATCATTGCGAGAGCGAGCTAGGAAGAGAGAGATCTTCGTGTGCACCCCAGAGTTCGAACCTCAAGGGTTTGCCGAAACCCCAAATCCAACAATCTTCCCATGAGTCCTTGATCTTGATCGTACACATTTGCGTGTATGATTGAATCAAGGGCGTCAAAAGTTGGTATCAGAGCCGACTGCCTGTAGGAATTCCCCTTTCCAACTCCTTGGCCGAAGTTGAGTCCAGTCACTGAAAAACTTTTACTAACATGGCTGTGTGTCTTACGGGCCCACATCGCCATTGAGTGGTATTAGGATCTTTTACTCCTCATTTATACTCTGGGACTCTGATCTCTCTTCCATTCGATTTAAATGAATTTACTAAATCTAACATTAGGATCCCGTGATCACATTCACCCCAAAGTTGGATAAGCCATAGTTATTCCTTAGAATAGTATCTTGAATAGTACACACACTGTCCTGTTGACTACTATGTGGTATCCATCGTACCTCTTTCATTATGCATGTTTGATCATGAATGCTCCTTTGTCTTTACAAATGCTCGATGCTGAATTACCCCTGTTACATGTTAGCAGGATGGTTAGACCCGTTGGTCGTGGCCGTGGTGCCAATGATCCACCACCTCCCGAATTCTTTGCCGGGATGATGCAACAATTTGAGATGAACCGCCAGTTCATGGAAGGGATGATGGCTCAGTTTCCTCATCCGAACATGAATCAACAGCCAACCCCAGTAACTCTGCAGGACTTCATGTGCCTCAACCCAACTATTTACTGTAGCTCAACTCAACCCCTTGATGCTGATGACTGGCTCCGTGACATCACATATGAAATGGAGTCTGCTAGTGTGGCCCTTGCTAGCTATGTCACCTTTGCATCATTCTTTTTGAAGGGTCCCGCTACTCAATGGTGGGACAGCCACAGGCGTACCCTACCTACTGGAACGGTCATCACTTGGCCGGATTTCCAAGCCGCTTTCCGTGCCTGCTTCATTCCTCAGGGAATCATGGACAGGAAGAAGCGAGAGTTTCGCAACCTCACCCAAGGCAACAAGACTGTAGATGCTTATCAGCGGTAATTTCTAGACTTGTCACGTTATGCTGAAGAAGACATTACAATTGATGCTCGTAGGCAAGAAAAGTTCTGTGATGGACTTCACCCTGATATCAAGCTAGCACTTCTCGTTCATGACTTTGCCTACTTCGCCACCTTGGTGAACAAGGCTATTCAATTTAGGACTGGTCTTCAGGAACACCAGGGATCCCTCAGGCGCTGCCGTGATGCTGGCTCATCTTCGGGCCCGTCAGCATAGAAGAGTCGGATATGGATTCCCCACAACATGTTTCGTCCAACTGCACCTGCACCAAGACAGTCCTATGTGCACCTCGTGTGCCTCCTCCATCGCAGAGGCAGCCTCTTCGAGCTGTATCACCCCAAGCTCCTGCTCCCAATCCCAATGATGGTCTGTGCTTCAGATGTGTCCATCCAGGTCACCTTGCCAAAGAGTGCAATCAGAAAAGGAACCAGCTGGCTCTGCCTTCAACTAGCCGTAACAATCATCCCCATAACAACAATGCCAGACCTTATGGTCGTGGTCTGGCTAATCATGTTGATCCGAATGAAGCTCAAGACCAGTTTGCCACTGAGATGGGTACTGTCGGTGTCAAAACCAGCAGATCCCTGGTAGGGGGTCCCGAACTGTGCGTCTAAGGCAGATGGTAACAGGAGGCAGGGGACACGATGTTTACCCAGGTTCGGTCCCTCTTGATGGAGGTAATACCCTATGTCCTGCTTGATTGTTCTTGATGATATGAGTATTACAAGAGTTGATCTACCACGATATCGTAGAGGCTAAACCCTAGAAGCTAGCCTATGGTATGATTGTATGTTGTCCTATGGACTAAACACTCCAGTTTATATAGACACCGGAGGGGGCTAGGGTTACACAAGGTTGGTTACAAGGGAGGAGATATACACAGCCGTATTGCCTAGCTTGCCTTCCACGCCAAGTAGAGTCACATCCGGACACAGGACGAAGTCTTCAATCTTGTATCTTCATAGTGCAACAGTCCGGCCAAAGGATATAGTCCGGCTGTCCGGAGACCCCCGTAATCCAGGGCTCCCTCAGTAGCCCCTGAACCAGGCTTCAATGATGATGAGTCCGGCGCGAAGTATTGTCCTCGGCATTGCAAGGAAGGTTCTTCTCCAAATACTTCATGGAAGATTTTTGAACACAAGGATAGTGTCCGATTCTGCAAAACAAGTTCCACACCCCACCGTAGAGAGAATAATATTTCCATAAATCTAATCTGCTGACATGTTTTGGTAGCAGAACATCACGTCACGGCCCGGTCCTTATCTGAACCATTTTTTTTCAACCAGCGCTGCGCATATTGCGAGGCGGCTTTTCTGTCACGTCTTGTTAAAGCAGAGATTGTGTCCCCCTTATTATGGGATTCTCATCAATACGGACGTGGGTAACCCAACCGCGCCTGTTGGTATGACCCCTAGATCTTAGGCAAGTCCAAAACGACCACGAGGAGGACGCTTGATATTCACCATCTTTATAAAGAGGACGAGGCCTTTTCTTTTTTCCCTCTCGTGCTCAATCAAATCCTTCCCCCGCCTTGAGTTTTAACACCCAAAGCTCAGGTCAGGCGCTTCGGACCTTCAACTATGTCTGGATCCAACCTTCAAGGTCGGTGGATGCCTTCCTCTGTCATAGAGGAGGACATCAAGAAGCTGAGAGAGGCCAGATATCTGACCGCCAAAATTTGGCATAGGCTGCCTGCCCGAGGGCAGGTCATCCCTACTCCCGAACCCACCGAGAGTGTCGTGTTCATCTCCCACTTCCTCCGAGAACTAGGCCTCGCTCTGGATCCGTTTGTTAGGGGTCTTATGTTCTATTATGGGCTGGATTTCCATGTTCTGGCTTCGTATTCCCTTCTTCACATCTCGTCATTTATTGTCGTATGTGAGGCCTTCCTCCGCATTACCCCTCACTTCGGCATGTGGCTCAAGACCTTCGATGTGAAGCCGAAGATGATCGATGGGCGGTACGCAGAGTGCGGAGGTGCCTTAATAAGCAAAATCGCTGATGCTCCATGGCCAGAGGGTTCCTTCCCAGAGGTGTCCAGATTGTGGCAGCCGGAGTGGTTTTACATCACAGCTCCCCGAAGTTCCAAGTGGGTAGCCGCCCCACCTTTCGCTCGGCCCCCCCATCGCAACTGATGTCATGGATCAGCAAGGGGCTGAGCTGGGTCCAGCAAAGGACGTGCCAATATTGCAGAGCCGTATCCGAGATCTCTTTGAGAGATATTTTAGTCTGGTTATGGTACTGCTAGTTCATCGAGTCCAGCCTTGCAAACGTCGGCCCCTCCGTATGTGGGAATTCAACCCGGAAGGACCGCGAGCTATTCAGCATTTCCTCGGCATGACGCTCGAAGAGATGTACAAATCGTTCTTCGGACCCCAAATAGAGTTTCCGGACACCACCGAGGATGTGGGTTTGAGCTGCAACCACCCTGCTACCCAAGTAAGTAATCCCATGGCCGAACCTTCTGTTCTTTTATTTATCATGGCATCATTCTAAGAAGTCGCTCTTTGACCAGGACTGGATAACAAAGGTGAAGATGATCAGGTGTTCGGCCCCCCTTCCTGAGGGCTTGGACAATCCGGTACTGGACAAGATGCTTGAGCCGGCGCCTTATCTAGTGCCCTCGAAGGAAGATGAAGGGGGGATTAAAGAGGGAGAAAGCGGGCCTCACTCGCTGCTCATTCCAACCGTGGGAATGAGCGCCTCCGCGAGGGAGGATAACCAGGGGGAAGAATCTGACATTCTCTCTCCCCGGGGAAGGAAGAGGACTACCTCTGAAGATCCGGAAACTAAGGTTTCCAAACGGGAGAAGAAATCTTCGCCAGAGGGTCCTGCCTCGGAGGGTATTCTTGCCGCATAATGTCCGCACGGGGATCAGCCCTCTACCGAGATGTAAGTAATCAAAAAGTACTTAATAGTGAAAATATCCTACCTTACTTCCGAAGACAATAACCGATGCTTATAAATTGTAGTCCGGATCATAGCCCTTCTCGACAGAGTTCGTCTTCGGGGGATCTTCTTCCGGAGATGATGGAGAGCGAAACGCCTCCCCCTGACACCCCGCCTCATGAGGCGGGCGACCCTGAAGTGTCGTCGCGGAGGGTATCTCCGGATCCGCCAAGGCCAGAGGATAACCCTTTGGCTACCCGGAATCCCCAGTATCCGGCTCCTAAGGAGAGCGGCAGCAAGAGTCCGGAACCGTACAGTGTGCGGTCAGACGCACTGAAGGATTTCTGGAGCAAGCGGCCGTCTCGGAAGCGCATCATACGCTGATGGGTACAGTAATTGAAAGGATTTCATCCGCTAAAAGCGGATTGCATGAAGCCTTTATGAGTCTGCTGAAAGGCTTTGAGGTACGTGAAAGAGTGTATGTTTTTTATAGTACCGCACACGTTAGGTGTGCCCTATGTAGATAGTAGCCCCTGAGACTCTGGTTGTCACCGAGAACGGCGGCAACCCGAGGATCATATTCCTAGGTAATAACCCGACTGCCTTTATGTGCAGGTGGCTGAGGCTTCGGTGCCTAGTCGAACTGATGGGTTTACCGAGCTAAAGCGGCAACTTGATGCGGCCGATGCCGATATCATGCTTGTCAATCAGCGGCTTGACGAGGCACAGGGTAAGTGATTTCTCTGGTGATTGTCACATAATAATAGGAGCATGATGCAAGTATCTTTAATATGTTGTGACTGCAGATGGATCTGCCACCGTGGAGACCCTTCGGGCGGAGCTTGCCCGAGCAAAGGAACAAGCAAGGAGTAGCAATGCGGCCGCTCTAAAGGCGGCCGAAGAGTTGAGGGCCAAACAGGCCGCGCATTGCAAGAGCAAGGAAAGAATGGCCAAATGGCTGTAGAGTTAAAAGATGCCGCTGACCATTACCAGCTTCTTGAAGAAGAAAGCCGAGCGAGGGCGACGGACCTGGAGAAGGCCCTGGTAGCTGCCAAGGAAGACCGCTCCAAAATTAGAGCGATGAAGGAGGAGCTGCATCAAGCTGTAGATATCGTGTCTGGGAAGCCCTTCTTGTTGCGGACTAAATTTAGAGATCCGAAGTATGCTCCTCTTGACCGACAATGGAGTTCTGCGGACGCCTACGTGGATTTGGCTGCAAGTGCTGCTGATGCGGCCGAGTATTTCAAGGATCAAAATGATCACGAAGTGGAAAAGCTGTCCTGGACATAGTTTCATGTTCCAGTCCGTCCGCTGCTATTGAATGAGCGAATGGCCGAGTGGGCCGAGCTCCATAGGTTGTCCGGATTTGCCATGAGGTCCGTTGTGGATCATCTGTGGCCGGGGGGGCCAAGGCCAAATAGCTATTTTAGTTTAGTGCAACAATTCCTTGGTGCTGTGCCGCACATCGATGCTATGAAGAGATCGGCTTGCATAGAGGGTGCATGGATGGCCTTTGCCCGTGTCAAGACATACTGGGCGGAGATGGAGGCCACCACTGTTGCGACACAGGGTTCAGCCGTAGGCCGAGTGGCTGCCGAGCACTACTTTGAAGAAGTTCTTGAAGGCACTCGTTCGATAGAGGCTTAGTGCTCGAAGAATATTATGTTCTAGTGACATGTACTTCCATTGTAAAAACAATGTTTTATTGAGTTATCAAGGCTGTATTTATACTTTTGCCCGAAAGTACTATGATGCCTCCTGTGCGACCGTTTATGTATATATGTATATAACCTGAAAGTTTGCAGTCGTCGGCTTCCGCCCCCACGCATATAATGCAGGGGTGTTCACCGAAAACACGTATCCACACTTGATACAACGTCTTGGTCCATTAAGGAGGTGGTAGCGCAACGAACGAGGCAATCGGACTATAATGCTTTAACAATTTCACTTAGCCATAGGAGTTTGACGGTGGGGCTACTATATAGCCCCTGATACTTCTGCGCTCGTCCGAATACGGGGTGCGTACATACATGACCGAGAAACGGCCCTTCGTTAATGCGGAGGAATCCTGAAGATTCCGCTGAGTCATCGAGTGGCTGACCAGTCTCTCGCTATATCATGACAGTCAGTTTTCGTCTTTCTCTACTGAGGTCTGAGGTGCTCATCCGGATGAACCAGGGCACAATCGCAGTAGTTCTCCCAGTGCTACCTTAGCCGATATAATGGAACGTAAGGTACCAAAATGTGGGAGCCGGGCAAACCCAACATTTTACCAAAGACATGATTCGGAGCTGATGCATATAGGGCCAAACTCGCGACGCCGAACACTCCCTAAGGTGTTCGGTCTTTATAACATATACCGGGCTAAACAATGACCTTAATAATAAACCCCATGTGTCCAGGTACGTGCAATATCCCGACGTGGCCACATGCCAATAACGTCAGCATCATTCTCAGTTGTGTGGAGTATCCGGAGGATGTGAGCAATAAGAGACAGTAAAAAAGGTTTACGCAGGGTCTTAATCTAAAAAGAAACCTTTGGGCGGGTCCCTGCTGCACGTCTGCGCCTGTGTCTCCGTTGTGCCGTGTCCTGGATGAGTGTAGCACGATTGTCATCTGTAAAAGGAAAGAACTTAGGTGAAAGTTGCCGTGCCAAAAAAAAGAATTGGTTATTATCAATGAACTATCAAAATTCAAGAGAAGTCAAGTTGAGCCGGGCTGGCCCTGATTACACGCGGGAAGCCCCTGGTATCGTCTATGAGGGTTTGATCATCAAACCAATCTCATGTATACGTGATAGAGCACCGGACTCGTCTAACCGTGTCCATGGTCTTGACGACCTGTCATTTTTTCTGTTGGTGAGGCCGTCTAGTTCGCGGCTGTTAAAGCCACCGCATCCTCTTCCTTACGTAAAAAACGTTCAGTATTTCCGCTAACTGTGATGATGCCACATGGACCGGGCATCTTAAGCTTGAGAAAAAGCATAATGCGGTATTGCGTTAAAACAAGCGAAAGCCGTTCTTCCGAGTAGTGCTTGATAACCACTTTGGAATGGAGCGACGTGGAAAGTTAACCTTTCGCTTCAGAAGTTATCAGGAGAACCGAATACCACCTCTAGCGGTAGAGAGCTCGTACAGCGGGCCTCTTGGCCTGGTATTACTCCCTTGAAGGTAGTATTACTGTGGCTTATTTGTGTCGGGTCTATCCCCATTTTGCGGACTGTGTCCTGATATATCAGATTTAGATCACTGTCGCTGTCCATGAGGACTCGTGTGAAATGGTACCCGTTTATTATTGGGTCTAACACCAAGGCCGCCAGTCCTTCGTGCCGAATACTTGTCGCGTGATCCCTATGATCAAAAGTGATCGGGCAGGCCAACCAGGGGTTGAACCTAGGGGTGACGGGCTCTATGGCGCATGTGTCTCAGAGTGCATGCTTGCTTCTCCTCTTCGTCACATGGATCACGGTTACCATTTTAACCTCTGGTGGGAACTTTTTCTGTCCTCCAGTGCTTTGCTGGCGAGGTTCATCCTCGTCTTCGCTTGGTGTCTCTTCCCCTTTGTGTTCGGCGTTTAGCTTACCGACCTGCTTGAAGACCCAACATTCTCTGTGGGTGTGATTTGCAGGTTTGTCGGGGGTGCCGTGAATCTGACAGAGCTTGTCAAGAATCTTGTTTAGGCCAGATGGTCCTTCTCTGCTGCCTTTGAAAGGTTTTTTCCGCTGAACTGGTCGAGAGCCCCTGAATCCGGCGTTTACCGCCGTATCATCTGGGCTACCTTCTTTATTTCGACGCTTGTTTTTGTTGCGCCATGGTTTTCCATTGCCATCCCTGACTTCGGATGTGCTTGGGCCACTGGTGCTGCTATGGGCCAACCAGCTGTCTTCGCCCGCACAAAAGCGGGCCATGAGGCTTGTTAGGGCTGCCATTGTTCTCGATTTTTCTTGGCCAAGGTGTCTGGCGAGCCATTCGTCTCGGACACTGTGTTTAAAAGCTGCTAAGGCTTCAGCGTCCGGACAGTCGACAATTTGATTCTTCTTGGTGAGGAACCTGTTCCAAAGCTTTCGGGCGGACTCTCCGGACTGTTGGATGATATGACTTAAATCGTCTGCATCCGGAGGTCGGACATAAGTCCCTTGAAAGTTAGCCCGAAAAGCATCCTCGAGCTCCTCCCAACTTCCAATTGAGTTTTCGGGGAGGCTTTTCAGCCAGTGCCGAGCTGGACCTTTAAGCTTGAGGGGCAAGTATTTAATGGCATGGAGATCATCTCCGCGAGCCATATGAATATGGAGGATAAAGTGCTCGATCCAGACTCCAGGGTCTGTGGTCCCGTCATACGCCTCTATGTTCACTGGTTTGAATCCTTCTGGGAATTCATGATCCAGCACCTCATCAGTGAAACATAGGGGGTGTGCGGCACCCCTGTATTGGGATATGCCATGGTGTTCGGACGGTTGTAGTATTCGGTTTTGATTTTGTGCCGGAGCGCGCTTCCTAGATCCATATATGGATCTGGTCGCGCCGGATTTTTGGTGCAAGTTCTCACGTTGATCGTGTGTTGACTTATGTGCGACTTTGTTAGCCGCTCTATCATGGTCACAAGGTGGTGGATCCGGTCAGTTGGCTGTATCATTTTTCGGCTGTGTGGGCTCTAAGGCCTCATCGTCGAATTCAGGTAATAGCTTGCTCTTTGGATAGCTATTTGTGTGGTAACTTCCACCATACTTTGTTTCGCTGTCGAGCACTTTGTGCCACCTGCTGTTGAGCGTATCTTGTGCGGCCTTAAGCCTTTGCTTCTGCTTCTTCAGGCTCCTCGCTGTGGCAATAAGCTTTCTGCGGAGGTTCGCTTGCTCCAAGTGCGTTTCCGGGATGATGTGTGCATCTTCGTCCAGAATGTTTTCCTCCCCCGACGGGGTTTGATGAGGTTTTTCCTTGGCATTGCCGTGTTCGGACGCTGGATCCGCACTATGTTTGCCATTTGCATATTGATCGTGCTCTACCACTGGGGCGATGCAGTCATCGTTTCTTCTAGAGTTGACTGGACTGTTATTTATTCTTGCGCTGTTATCGCTGTTTTTGCTATGGCGGGACTTAGAGCAGCGCCACTGACGTCGGTGCTTGGGTTGCTTGGAGGGGGCATCCTCCGCCGTCTCTTCACCATTGCCCTCTTTGGGTGTATCCACCATGTATATGTCATGTGATGAAGTGGTTGTCTGGCGCCCTGTGGGCACTGTTTCCTGTTCGTCTCCTGCATCTTCGTTCATGCCGTCGATGTCTTCGGAGTCGAAGTTAAGCATGTCAGTTAAGTCGTCGACAGTGGCTACCAAGTGGGTGGTGGGTGGGCAGCGAATTTCTTCGTCGTCCGCATCCCATTCTAGCCGAACATAGTTCGGCCAAGGTTCTCCTGACAGGGAGAGAGACCTTAATGAATTTAGCACATCGCCTAAAGGCGAGTGCTGAAAGATATCCGCGGAGGTGAACTCCATGATCGGCGCCCAGTTGGGTTCGATGGGCACGGATGTAAGCGGCTCGGAGTCCGTGGCCGGAGATGAATCCAATGGTTCGGCGACACGACTCTCGTAAGGGGTAAAGTCAGCATCCGGCTCTATCGCCACTGAGAGCGCGGCCTCCGTGGCGGGGTCTATCCCTCCGCTCTCGGATGGCGCGATTTGCTCTAGATTGATGGCCGGAGTAGTTGCAGATGCGATCTCCTGAATACTGTCCGTCGATAGAGTTATGTCATGCTCGTCGTGACTGTGCGGCGCACCTGACACAGGCTCGAGTCCGTTGAAGATCAAGTCTCCATGGATGTCGGCAGTGTAGTTCAAGTTTCCGAATCTGACTTGATGGCCAGGGGCGTAGCTCTCGATCTGCTCCAGATGGCCAAGCGAATTGGCCCACAGTGCGGAGTCGCTGAATACAAGGATCTGTCCGGGGAGGAAAACCTCACCCTGGACCGCATCGCTACCGATGATCGAAGGAGCCATCAAGCCTTATGGTATCGACACAGTGGAACTCTCAATGAAAGCACCAATGTTGGTGTCAAAACCGGTGGTTCTCGGGTAGGGTGTCCCGAACTGTGCGTCTAAGGCGGATGGTAATAGGAGGCAGGGGACAAGATGTTTACCCAGGTTCGGGCCCTCTTGATGGAGGTAATACCCTACGTCCTGCTTGATTGTTCTTGATGATATGAGTATTACAAGAGTTGATCTACCACGAGATCGTAGAGGCTAAACCCTAGAAGGTAGCCTATGGTATGATTGTATGTTGTCCTACGGACTAAACCCTCCGGTTTATATAGACACTGGAGGGGGCTAGGGTTACACAAGGTCGGTTACAAGGGAGGAGATATACACATCCGTATTGCCTAGCTTGCCTTCCACGCCAAGTAGAGTCTCATCCGGACACGGGACGAAGTCTTCAATCTTGTATATTCATAGTCCAATAGTCCGGCCAAAGGATATAGTCCGGCTGTCTGGAGACCCCCCTAATCCAGGGCTCCCTCAGGTACTCTTCTCATTAATTCAGTATCGGCTTCTATTTTATTCGATTCAGGAGCATCACATTCATTCATGTAAGAAAGTTTTGCATACGCACACGACATTTGATGCGAGCCCATGAACACTCTGATAGTGGTACACACCCTTGCAGGCCAATGCCAAACTACCATGATTGGTCACGACGTTCCCGTTGAGATTGAAGGGTTGGAATTCCTTGTTTCTCCCATTATTCTGGAGTCTTCCAATATTGACCTCATTCTGGGAATGGAATTGTTGAAAGCACATACTGCCTCTATCATTTGCGCCACCAAAGTCGTTCATCTCCTACATCCTTCCGATGAGATAGTAAGCTACCATGCTCAGATTGCTCAAAATGCTGAAGCATGGCTTTATGTCTTGAATGCATTGAATGCAACACCTCTTGAGGGAATTGAAAAGATTCCAGTCGTTCGCGACTTCCAAGATGTCTTTCCAGAAGAACTTCCAGGAATACCCCCTACCCGGGCTGTCAAGTTCATCATTGACTTGAAGCAAGGCACTGTTCCTACTGCCAAACGACCCTACAAGATGCCACCTCATGAACTGCTTGAGCTTAAGGAGGAAATCTACAAATCTCTTCGCAAGGGTTTCATTCATCCAAGCTCCTCTGCTTGGGGAGCACCTTCCCTCTTTGTCAAGAAGAAGGACAGAACGAACCGTTTGGTCCAAGACTACCATCCTATCAACCAAGCTACAATTCAGAACAAATATCCCCTTCCTCGGATCAATGATATGTATGATCAACTAGCTGGTTCATCGATATTCTCTAAACTTAACTTGAGGTTGGGTTACCACCAGATCCGTGTTCATGAAGAGGATATTCCCAAGACCGCCTTCGTTACTCGATATGGTTCATATGAGTACACCGTCATGTCATTCGGTTTAACCAATGCTCCAACTACACTCTCTTGTCTGATGAACTATATATTCATGGAATACATCGACAAGTTTGTCGTGGTTTATCTGGATGATATCCTCGTTTATTCCAAGAACGAAGAAGAACATGCTGAATATCTTCGTCTTGTTCTGGAAAAGCTTTGAGAGCATCAACTTTATGCCAAGTATTCCAAGTGTGAATTCTGGTTACCTGAAGTCACCTACCTTGGTCATGTCATCTCCAAGGATGGTATTTCTGTCAACCCAGAGCGCGTTCAGGCTATTCTTGACTGGACCCCTCCAAAGACTGTCAAGCAAGTCAGAAGCTTTCTTGGACTAGCCAACTATTGCCGCCGCTTTGTCGAGAACTTATCCAAGATCGCCAAGCCACTGACCAATCTGCTACACAAAGGCGTTAAGTTTGATTGGACTGAAAAGTGTCAGGAAAGTTTCCAGGCACTCAAGGACAAGCTGACATCTGCCCCAGTGCTTGCTCCCCTGATTCTTGCAAGGACTTCATCATCTATTGTGAGGCTTCATGTCAAGGATTAGGCTGTGTCCTAATGCAAGAGCACAAGGTGATTGCTTATGCCTCCCATCAAGTGTGTCCTCACGAAGAGAACTACCTAGTTTATGACCTCGAGCTTGTTGCGGTTATCTATGCACTGAAGCTATGCCGACAGTACCTTCTCGGTAATCATTGTGAGATCTTCACCGATATTCAGATTCTGAAGTACCTGTTTACTCAGCCAGATCTGAACCTCCGTCAGCAGTGATGGATGGAAGCTATTGCTGACTACAACTGCGGTATATCCTATACCCTTGGCAAGGCTAATGTAATGGCCGATGCCCTGAGTCGTAAATCTTGTTGCAACAATCACATGATTTACAAAGCTCAACCCCGCCTTTATGAAGAGCTATGCAAGCTGAACCTTCAACTACTTCCCCAGGGTTCTCTGAATAACCTTGTTTTGGAACCAACTCTTTTGAAAGCAATTAAGTCTGCTCAAGCCAAAGATGCTCATGGTGATCTGATGAAAAAGGATACCGCCCTCGAGAAATCTAGAGATTTCTCACTTGGTGAAGATGGAAGCTTATACTTCAGAGATCGCATTATAGTACCCCGGTTCAAGCTTATGACAGAGAAGGTGATGAAAGAAGCGCATGACACCCCTCTCTCTATTCATCCAGGAAGTACGAAGATGTATCTAGACATCCGTCAGAAGTACTGGTGGTCTAAGATAAAGCAAGACATTGCTTGATATATCGAAGAATGTGACATTTGTCGTCGCGTCAAAGTAGAACATGAGAAACTAGCTGGACTTCTACAACCGCTTCTGATTCCTGAATGGAAGTGGGATAAGATTCAGATGGACTTCGTCACTAGCCTTCCCAAGTCACAAAAGGGGAATGATGCTATATCTTTGTCGTCATCAACCAATTTTCGAAAGTTTCTCACTTTTTGCCAGTCAAGGAGACTATCACTGCTAGTCAATTAGCAAACTTGTATATCTCTAGAATTGTATCACTCCACGACATTCCGAAGGAGTTTAGTTCAGACCGCGGCAGTATATTCACTTCAAAGTTCTAGGATAGTTTCCAAGAGGCAATGGGAAGTCATATAACCTGGAGCACTGCTTATCATCCCCAATCCCAAGGCCAAGTCGAACGAGTCAATCAAATTCTTGAAGACATGCTTCGGGCTTGTGTTATTTATTTCAGCAAGAAGTGGGAAGAATCTCTCCCTTATGCGGAGTTCTCTTATAACAACAGCTATCAAGCCAGCTTGAAGATGGGACCCTTCGAGGTTCTTTTTGGACGTAAGTGCCGAACCCCTTTGAATTGGTCAGAAACTGGGGAACGGGCGCCCATTGGTCCGGACATTATTCAACAAGCTGAAGAGCAGGTTCGCATTGTCCGGGATAATCTCAAGGCGGCCCAGTCTCACCAGAAGAGCAATTATGATTGTAAACACTGGGTTCAACTTAACAACCTGGTGAACAAGCTTATTTGCGTGTCACTCCTTTGAGAGGCACTCATCGGTTCAGAGTCAAGGGCAAGCTAGCTCCTCGCTACATTGGTCCATTACGTATTCTCGCCCGTCGTGGACTGGTGGCTTATCAACTGGAAATTGCACCTTAGTTCTCTCACGTCCATGATGTCTTCCACGTCTCACAACTTCATCATTACTTCAAGGATGCTGAACGTGAAGTGGCTCCAGAATTGATTGAAGTTCAAGATGATCTCACTTATAAAGAGCATCTGATCCGCATCCTTGAAGAAGCTGAACGTCGAACCCGGCAGAAGGTTACCAAGTTCCTCAAGGTGCAATGGTCGAATCATACTAAAGATGAAGCCACTTGGGAACGCGAAGATAACCTCCGGGCTGAATACCCCGATCTTTTCCCTTCTACCTCTTAATTCTCGGGACGAGAATTTCTTTTAGAGGAGGAGAGTTGTAACACCCCTATGTAATGATGCTATAGTAATCCCTGGGGTTAAGTTAATCTTTTGCTAAACAAGTGTTTGATCATCATTGTCTCCTATCTCTTCCAAATTCCAGTTCAATTCAATTTCAAATTCTGAGTAAAATTCAAAATTGCTCAACCATGAAAACTAAAATGGTCATCATGTGCCAAATAATCCATAACTAATATTGGTAGTGAACCAACATTTTTTGCAAAGTATTTAAGTGCACCAAACTATTTAAAACAATGGCTAAAACAATAGATTAAATGCCTTTTTAATTAATAAAAATTGCAAACTTTTTCAAAAGTCTCACAACCTTTTTGGTGGTAGTGCCAACTATTGCAATATAATTATGTGGCCAAGTCCCACATTTTACAGAATCCTTTTGGCAGCTCAAATATTGCAAAGGGCGAAAGAAAGGAAAAGGGAGAAGAGAGAAGCCCCCTGCCTCCCTGGGCCTTAGCCATTGCACTGGCCGGCCCACCTTACCCCCGGGTCGTCTTCCTTATTTGACTGACCGCGTCGCTACAGGGGCACGATCGCCCCAGACCCCCTCCGGCTCCTCGAGTCCTCCCCCACCTACCTCCACCAACTCCTAGATTCCCTTCGCCCTCTCCGCCCGCTCCTCGCCTCTCCCCCTCGTTCCCAGTCGACGCCCGAGTGCGATCACCACCGTCCTCCGTCGTTGTCGCGGCCACCAGCGGCCCCACGCCTGCTGACCCTGTTGGTGAGCTCCGTCAGGGCCGACTCCTTCGACTGGTGGCCTTTGCCCCGGAGTCAAGCCGACCACACCACGCGACGCGACATCGAGTCCTCATTTGAATGCAACAAACCGCGTGCGATTTGGTGTCCTGTGGCGCATTTCCGAGCATCTCTAGCAATCGGCTGTCGTGCGCAAGCTCGCGGGAGCTCCTCCGACACCGTTGCTGACCTGGCAAGCATGGGGCCCACCCCTATGAGGCTGACCATGGGCCCCAACACCTCAGTTGACCGTGTTGACTATGGTCAATGCGGGCACTGTTCACCCCATGCCACTGACTTATGGGCCCCTGCGCTTAATTAAGATAATTAAGTTTTCAAACTAATCTACTAATTAGAATACTCACTAACACATGGGGCCCTCGCCCCTAATTAACCCCATGAGATTAATTAATCCACTGTTAACCCGCAGACGCTGACATGTGGGTCCCACTGGCCCCTCTGGTCAGGTTGACCTGGTCAGCCGCTCTGTTGACTACTGATGTCATCAACACGTCATGCTAATGTCATATTCCATTTCTATTAATATAAGTAATTTTAGAATATGTTTTAAACTTGCAAAAATCATATAAAATAAACTATAAGTCAAATGAAAATGTTTTCTATATGGAAGTTACTCAGAAAAATCCAATGAATCCGAATACGCGGTCCGTTCATCTGTCGCATGCCCCTAGAATGCTGAACATGGAACGTTTCCTCTCTTTTCGCCTGTCCAGAAAATGCCAAACACCGGAAAACCTCTTTAGATGTTTTCCCGCTCCGTCTGCAACGTGTAGTAGTGCGTTAGAACACCCCTAGCTCTGCTTATTGTCATGTCATGCTTAGTGTTGCATCTATTTGCTTATATTTACCATTTCTTCCCCCTCTTCTCTCCGGTAGACTCCGAGGCTGATGATGCCCTGGTGATCGAGTACATCACAACGACACTTCTTCCTTTTCAGCAGAGCTTCCAGGCAAGCCCCCCGATCACTCTGATATTGCCCATTCCATTCTCTCTCATGCTTGCATTAGATTTTGCTACTGTTATTGTTTGCTTATATTCTTATGCATAGCTTATTTTCGCTACCTGCTTTCATACCTTACCTGCTTACTCTAAACTGCTTAATATAGGTTGGTTAGAGATCCATCAGTGACCCCCACCTTGTCCTAGTTGCCCCTGCTCTATGTTTGATGACTCGATCAACGTGATCGACGTCCAGGCCCCGACACTGCACATCACCCCCTCAGTTGTATGACTTTGCAGAGTTACTATCGAGTGCAGAGGGTGATACCTCGTCAACACTTCTCATGTTAACCTTGTAGTGTAGCTATTCGGTCGTGGTTATCGAGGGTGATTCCTTATTCACCACTCCCGATAACAACTCTGTTGTGCAACCCCTCAAGTGTGGACCAACAAGGGTGATTCCTCCAAGTCCACCTTGATGGTTACATTGGGTGGAAATCCATTAAGGGTGATTCCTTAGGTTTCCCCCCTTGTTGTTTCAGACACACGGTTACTTTGCCTTACCATAGAACCATGATGACTTCGGGTCGGCCCCGAGGGGTACCCGATGACCCACAAGTATAGGGGATCTATCGTAGTCCTTTCGATAAGTAAGAGTGTCGAACCCAATGAGGAGCAGAAGGAAATGATAAGCAGTTTTCAGTAAGGTATTCTCTGCAAGCACTGAGATTATCGGTAACAGATAGTTTTGTGATAAGGTAATTTGTAAGGGTAACAAGTAATAAAAGTAAATAAGGTGTAGCAATATGGCCCAATCCTTTTTGTAGCAAAGGACAAGCCTGGACAAACTCTTATGTAAAGGAAAACGCTCCCGAGGACACATGGGAATTATCGTCAAGCTAGTTTTCATCACGCTCATATGATTCATGTTCGGTAATTTGATAATTTGATATGTGAGTGGACCAGTGCTTGGGTACTGCCCTTCCTTGGACAAGCATCCTACTTATGATTAACCCCTATTGCAAGCATCTGTAACTACAAAAGAAGTATTAAGGTAAACCTAACCATAGCATGAAACATATGGATCCAAATCAGCCCCTTACGAAGCAATGCATAAACTAGGGTTTAAGATTTTGTCACTCTAGCAACCCATCATCTACTTATTACTTCTCAATGCCTTACGCTAGGCCCAAATAATGGTGAAGTGTCATGTAGTCGATGTTCACATGACACCACTAGAGGAGAGACAACATACATCTCATCAAAATATCAAACGAATACCGAATTCACATGACTACTTATAGCAAGACTTATCCCATGCCCTCAGGAACAAACGTAACTACTCACAAATCATATTCATGTTCATAATCAGAGGGGTATTATGCATAAAGGATCTGAACATATGATCTTCCACCAAATAAACCAACTAGCATCAACTACAAGGAGTAATCAACACTACTAGCAACCCACATGTACCAATCTGAGGTTTTGAGACAAAGATTGGATACAAGAGATGAACTGCGGTTTGACATGAGATGGTGTTGGTGAAGATGTTGATGTAGGTTGACCCCCTACCGATGAGAGGATCAATGCTAATGACGATGGTGATGATTTCCCCCACCCGGAGGGATGTTTCGCTGGTAGAACAGCTTCGCCGGAACCCTAGATTGGTTCCGCCTCGTGGCGGCGAAGTTTCGTCCCGAAAGCTTCCTTATGATTTTTCCAGGGAAAAAGACCTCATATAGCCAAGGATGGGCACCGGAGGCCTGCCAGGGGGCCCACGAGGTAGGGGGTGCGCCCAGGGGGCAAGGCGCGCCCCCCACACTCGTGGATGGTAGGTGGCCCCCTCTGGTGCTTCCTTCGCCCAATATTTTTTATATATTCTGAAATTGACTTCCGTGAAGTTTCAAGACTTTTGGAATTATGGAGAATAGGTCTCTGATACGTCTCCAACGTATCTATAATTTTTTTATTATTCCATGCTATTATATTATCCATCTAGGATATTTTATATGCATTTGTATGCTATTTTATATGATTTTTGGGACTAACCTATTAACCTAGAGGCCAGTGCCAGTTTCTGTTTTTTTCCTTGTTTTTGAGTATCACAGAAAAGGAAAACCAAATTGTCGTGGGTTTGTCATGGCAAATGTCCTTGTGAAAGGAATTAGTCGTGGAGCCATCGCAATGGGTTATATTAAAGGGGTTAAACCGGACAAGGGGACACGGGGAGTTTTATAGTAGTTCGGCCCCTTCAAGGAAGGTAAAAGCCTATGTCTAGTTGTGATTGGTATTGCTAGGGTTTCGAAGGCCAGGGAGCGAATCCGCTTTGTCTGGCTCTCGAGTTGTTGTCTCTCTCCTGAACCGCTGCCGGGTCGTCCCCTTATATAGATGGGTGGCGCCCGTTAGTTTACAAAGTCCCGCAACCGACTCATAAACGTGTCCGGTTTGGTGTCCACTCTTGCTATCTTATAATGCAAGTTACATACTAATTCTGGTTCACGGCTACAGGCCTTAAACCGGTTTCTGGGCCCTGGGCCTTTCCTCTTATGTCTACATGGGCTTCAAGCATAATCCACTACGGATGAAGTTAAGCCGGCCTTTCCTGGCCGGTTTACGCCCAATAGTAATATCCCCAACATTAGGCCCCAGATTGATTTGAACAAGTTTCATGTCAATCTTCATTACATAGAAAAATTCCTCCTTTGCATTTTTCCCTTGATCTTGTAAACCACCGTGACGTCATGCTCCAGGTCCTTTAACAAACCGCCCTGACGTCATCTATTCGTCGAAGCTGAAGATTACCTTCATTAATGCATATCCAGTCATCGAGGCGACACCATTATTACTTATCCATTTTTGAGCTCCTCGATTCCTACACTTGCCGTTGTATCGCTTCGCCTTATAAATAGGGGCAGGGGACTCTTTTCTTTTCTTTCCGCTACCGCTTCGCCCCTTCTTCTTCCTCGCGAAGTCTCCGCTCCTGAGCGCCGCCGCCATCATCAAGCTTCACCTCTGCTTCATCGTCGGCCGCTGCATCACCCTGATCGAACCAGAAAACCGCGGCATCTCTCCGCCGTTCCTGTGACACTGGTAACCCTTCTTTACTTCCACCCTAGATCTTGTCTTTTAGGGTTTCACTGTTCGTCGGAGTTCATCGAAAACCTTAGTGCTATTCTTCTCTTTTCTTCTCTGTAGCATCCAAGGCTAGGTTGGACCTGTTATTCTTGCGCGACCGTAGCCATAATCGTATTCTCCTCATTAAACTCCCCCCTTTATATCAAGAACAACTTATCTGAATCTGCTGAACTGTTTAAATACCTGAAGCTTGAACCTGAATATATTCTAGTTCCCGTCATACTTTAGATCTGAAATTTTCATATAACTCTGTGAAATCTATTTCCCCTTACTTAGGTATGTTTAGATCTGTACTCCTCACACCAATATAGGCGGTTTAACTTTGCAAGAATGATAATCCGGTACACACCATTAGTCCCCTTGTTGAACCGCCAATGTACTTCCCCTTATAGCCTTTATTTAGTAAATTCTGGTATAGAATTGCCAACTCTGGTTTAGCAATATGCTTATATCCTTGATATGACCTTGTCCTTCACTATTATATCAGTCTCCGGTTTACGCAATTTTATGTACCAGTATATGTTGATTTCATTACATCTTGCATGTCATCCTGAGTGATTTGTAAACCGGCCTTTCTTTTCTAGCCTTTTTTCTTAACAATGGCCAAGCAATTTACTGCTTGCAACTGGGCTCGTTCCCGGGTCACCGAGGAACAATTAAATGATATGGTTAGCATTGGTACTTTACCGAAGAAAACCGAAATTAAATGGCGAGTTCCAGGAGCAGAAAATCCTCCGACCCCGAGGCAGGGTGAGGTGGTGGTCTTTGTCGACCACATAGGCCGTGGCTTCAAACCGCCAGGGTCAAAGTTTTACCGAGATGTGCTTGCCAGTTTCCAACTTCATCCTCAAGACATCGGGCCCAACTACGTATCCAATCTATGCAACTTCCAGGTCTTTTGTGAAGTGTACTTACAGGAAGAACCAGCTGCGGAGCTATTCCGGGACTTCTTTCATCTGAACCCGGCGCACATAATTTGTAAGTGGCCCCAACACTGAACTGGGTGGTGTCTCAATTCAGAAGCGGAAGGAAGTTGAATTTCCTCATGCCAAATTGCATAGCCACCCTAAGGAATGGAACCGGTCTTGGTTTTACTGTAGAGATACTTCTCCTGAAGATGAGAATCCCCTCCCAGGCTTTCGTGATTACCGGCTTTCCAACACCCATCCAATGCCACAATGCTTAAGTTCCATAGAAAGGGCCAAATATGCCCCTCAACTGCCAAACTACGGGCTTTTACGGCCAATAGTTTAACAGACGTTGATTTCGTGCGCTGTTGGATATCTTGGAGCATCTTGCCGTTAAGCCGGCGCCCCGGTTTAATGTGTGAGTACACCGGTGATGTTGAAGACCCTCGACGCCATTGCAATATTCAGGTGACCGATGAAGAAGTCACCGAAGGTGTAAAGAAAATTTTGAATGAATCGGAATTAGTCTGTAGTCAAACCGGCTTGAACCCCTTCTATACTAAGAACAAACTGCCTGCTGTAAGCACTATACTTCCTTTTCATCTTTGATATTTTTAATTTGCTCGACTTGTAATCCTTCTTCTGTGTATGTATGTATAGGGTGATGATCCCTTCTAGAAACGGAAATCCGTAGAGAAAGCTGTAAAGCCAACCGGGGATAAAGCGGCCAAACCATCTCGCCCCAAAACCAAAGCTGTCAAGCAGACGTCAAAATGGAAAACGGTTGACCGGATCAACATGGAACTTGATGATGATGCTGATGATCTGGAAGTTGAGGTAGAACTTGACTCACTTGGCTCCCTTTTCATGCACCTCATTAACAATGATCTTTATCAGGAGGACGTAGAAGGCAGCCAAGCTGATGACGTAGAGGTAATTACCCTTTCCTCCGGTTCAGACTCTATGCCAACACAAAAAACCCGTCAAGCAGTCCGGAAAGTAAGATTTTCTCATCCTCTTGCTTACTTGGACACAACATTTATTTTGAAGACTCAGCAGCATGAAGCTTGCCGGACAACCTGACACAGTGGCCAACAGGTCACTTCGGCCGGTTTACCTGACACCCCAGTTCGGAAGCGCCGGTCTGAGGTCTCTCCCACTTCTGACAATTCTTACCCCACGGCAGGTTATTTCAGACAGCCTCATAATCCGTCCGATTCAAATTATCAGGTGACACCTCCCTGATCCTCTGGTGAGTCGACAGTAACTCAACTCCCTCCTCTAAAAACTGTGGCTGGATAAGCTTTTAAAACCTTTCCTTTCAATGTGTTGTAAACCTTGAATAAGATGCTAAGCCTCTTTTAATTTTGTCTGTAGAGCCAAAGCCAGACCCAGCAAGAAAGCTCGGGTCAACAATCCGCCCGAAGACCCGGCCACTTTTTAAGAAGAACCAAGAGGTGAACCGGACCAAACTTGTGAACCGGAGGGCCCTCATCCTGAAGCCGCCTCTGACGACCCGCCCCTTCAAGGTCCAAACACCGATGAACCAATAGACGCTGAGCCCGCCGCGCCTGATACTAAACTGGCAGCGCCAAACCGGGCTAGTCCGGTGAGAGATGCTGAGACTCCATTATCACCAGCCAAAAACACTGAAGGACAAGGAGACGACGTTATCATTACTGGAATGGGCCACATCTCTCCTGGCCATCCCGTAGTCTTGGCTCAACATAGTGCCAAAGAAGAGCGGGCTGCTAGGGAAAAAGGCAAATGGAGTAGTGATCTATCAAGTTATGCCCATCTCAACGCTGAAGAGCTTCACTCCGGTTTTTAAACCGTTTGCACTCAAACCGTGACTATGAAGCCGGTTTGGTGAATTTGATGAAGGAACGATATGAGGTATTTTCATCTCCCTTTGCTTGTTGGTTCAAAGTTGAAATACTAACCCAAGTAGCCCCCAATGGCCGTTTTATGATGTTAATCATAAACCGGGTCTTCGTAGCACTTTAAGTCTCTCTTCATTGAACCTCAAAATGTCAGGTCTCTAATAAAAACCAAGATCCATCCTTTATCAATTATAGAACTTTCCGCAGCGTAGCCCCCAAAGGCCGGTTTAACTTGGCAAGTTAATCCGGGTTTTAATCCATGCGTCCGTTTTGAACAGACGTACATTAGCCCCCAAGTGTCAAGGATAATGCTTGCATTGTTCTGGAGACTTATATAAAATGTAGTGATTTAGAGCAAATAGGCATTAGCCCCCAAGTACGAAGTGCATAACTTGTTATACACTTTGTACTTTAGAACACACATATATATATCCTGCTGTTTGACATATCTTCAATGTTGTAGGCTGAACTGAGTAATAGAGATGCCCGAAACACTGACTTGCAAGAGAATGTGAAGACACAACAGGCAGAAGCTGCGAAAGCCAAAGAGGAGCTGACCAAAGCCCTAGCCGCAATGGAAAAGCTGAAAGAATCTTTGAACAAAGATCGTGCTCACTGGGAAACCAAAAAATCCGGTTTAACAAAAAGAGCTGAAGACGCCGAGGCAGCCCTGAAACCAGTTGTAGATGAACTAGATGGCTTGAAACGGAAAATCAACGCTATGACTTCTGCTATCTTTGGTAAGTATCTCCTTATGTGTTTTGTGCAATTCATGGAACCTTATCATTGATCAGAATGCTGACGTTAAACTGTGACAGGCACTCGCATCGCTCATCTCGGCATGGATGTGCGAATGATGCTTAAAGCGGCATATACTTTGATTGAATAGCTGTATTCTAGGTCGCAGCGGGCTATTTGCACAGCGGCATATAATAAACCGGCGCTAACGCTGATAAAGGAAACTCTTGAGAAGCTGGCCATGTTACTAGCCCGGATTGCTGAATTGAAGAAAGCAGCCGCAAGAGCAGGTGCATTAACTGCACTAATCAGGGCGAAGGCATGGATCCCTGATCTTGAAGCGGAGGACATTATCAAAGGATACCCAGGTGTAAAGGAGGACGGTTCAAACTTCGACAATGATGACCTCCGAAGGCTGACCAAAGAAATGCGGCTAGTAGCCAACAAACTGGCAGAGGACACAGACTTGTCTCATTTCCAACCGACTTATGACGCTGAAGGGAAGAAACAGCCTGCCAAAATCCATGAAGTTGAAGAACTTGTACCTCCAATTCATAAGCATACCTACGCTCCTGATATTAACCCTTCCAGCCTTATCCATGAAGAGGCTGTGTTTCAAGCATTAACTGGAATTGATTGGTCGACGGTTGATTTCCAGCATCTAGGGAGGGATGAACAAGAAGTGGTCGCACCAACTGACCCTCAACCATCAAACCGTCCAGACGAAGCATCTTAAACCGGCCGCCGGTTTACCAGCTATTGTGTGCCAATGCTTAAAAACACCTATTCAATTGGAACCGTTTGAAAGCTTCATGTAATAGGATAGCAGAAAACTCCTTTTATCTGTCATGCCATCGAGCATGTTTTGTGACACTTTGCTGATGTGAAAACTTGCTCTACCTTTTGGGACCGATTTATCCTTAACCCAGGAATAGTTTCATTCCTGAATACAAAAACTTGCCAAGTGTCCTAGTGGTTTACCACTGGACGGGTTATGATGCTGAACATATATACAATACTTAGATGAATGATCAAAGTTGTTGTATAGAAAGTAATATGTGCAACATACCTCGTTGGTTGACCAACTGTTTGGTAAAGGCGTTAACACCAATCCGGAGTATTAATAACTCCATCCTTATAGTGCCGGATTATGATAATAAACTGTACTGGGATATAATAATCATCGGGTTTTCTTTATAGCACTGGCGATTTAGTCAAACCAGACCGGGGCAACAAACACCGGTTTATAACTGATCATGTACTGACAACTTGTAGTTGAAAGGCAAGCCGGGTCAAGGACGCCGGTTTATCAGAAGACATTTATGAACTTTTATAAAGTAAAAAACCTTAACAAATAAGAGTCATAAAAGGAAATATGCAAGGCTTTTTACGAGCTGCCAGGCTCCAAATCGAGGCTTTTCATGGGCTGTCAGGCCTCTGAGTTAAACCATTTAACTAAGCCTTTTAAGATGGGCCTCCAATTAACCAATCGTCGTTTTAACTTTGAAAAGTTCAGGGTATGTAAAAGATTGACTTGTCAAACGTTCGACGGGTCATACTAGGATTACCTGGACAGGAGTGGCTTACTTGATGAAGGCAGGTTAACCCGGGGTTTTAGGTGAATACACCAGGCTTCCAAGCCGTGGCTTGATAGCCAATTACGAGGGTCCTTTCAAACTCTTTGTTGCTTTGCAAAAAGAGCCCCCAAGTAACTTTGTGAGCTGTGCTCAGTGGGTGCCCATGTTTGAGTTTGTGCTTTGTGCAACACTCTCTTTGGCCCCACATAATTTCCTTTATGGCTTAAACGCCTACCAAGAGGTGTAGCTATGGTGCGATAACAACCAAGCCCCCTAGTGATATCCCTTTGTGGTTTCAAACCAATCAAGAGTTGTAGCTATGGTTCAGATATGACCAAGCCCCCTAGTGATTTTCTTTATATGTGTGCGGCTGCAGAGACCGGATTAACAAAAAAACTCCACTTTAGCAATAGAAAACTCTTGTAAGCACACACATGATGTAAAAAGAACAGATACCCCGCTTTAATGGAGGCTCTGGTTTATTATATAATATATACATCGTCATAAACATGTACATATGAAGAGCCTATGGCTCAAGTATAGTAAGGCCGAAGAAGAGCTATGTTCCATGGCCGCTTGGTCTCCTCCTTAGATTTACGTGAGTCTTGGTGCTCTTGAACATTAATGAGGTATTATGACCCATTGTGCAGATTCTTGCTGACCACAAAAGGTCCTTCCCAAGGTGGGGATAATTTGTGCATATCAGCTTGATCCTGAATGAGCCGGAGCACCAAATCGCCCTCTTGAAAGGTTCTGGTCTTAACCCGGCGGCTATGATATCGTCGGAAATCCTGTTGATAAATCGCCGAACGTGCTGCTGCAAGATCACATTCTTCATCTAACAGGTCCAGAGAATCCTGACGTGCTGTCTCATTATCCGCTTCAACATAAGCTACCACCCGGGGCGAATCGTGACGGATGTCACTAGGGAGAACCGCCTCTGCTCCATAAACCATGAAGAAAGGTGTGTAACCCGTCGATCTGTTAGGTGTGGTGTTGATGCTCCATAACACAGAAGGTAATTCCTCCACCCAACAACCCGGTGTCCGCTTCAAAGGAACCATAAGCCGGGGTTTAATACCTCTCAAAATTTCTTGATTTCCCCTTTCCGCTTGACCATTAGATTGGGGGTGAGCCACTGATGCTATATCAAGCCGGATGTGCTCACATTGACAAAATTCCTCCATCTCTCCCTTTGATAGATTAGTACCATTATCAGTTATAATGTTGTGTGGAAAACCAAACCGGAATATCACCTTTTTGATGAATTGAACCGCCGTGGCCGCATCACACTTAATGATTGGTTCTGCTTCCACCCATTTGATGAATTTATCAACTGCCACTAATAAGTGGGTCTTTTTGTCCTTGGATCGCTTGAAGGGTCCAACCATATCAAGCCCCCAAGTCGCAAACGGACAAGTTATTGGAATCATCCTCAACTCCTGAGCCGGAACGTGAGCACGGCGTGCGAATTTTTGACAACTATCACATCTCTTGACTAAATCCTCCGCATCAGCATGTGCTGTTAACTAGTAAAAACCATGGCGAAAAGCTTTAGCAACCAAAGACTTTGAACCGGTGTGGTGACCGCAATCCCCTTCATGGATTTCTCGCAAAATCTCACAACCCTCTTGAGGACAAACACAACACTGAATTACTCCTGAAACGCTGTAACGATGTAACTCCCCGTTGAGTATGGTCATGGACTTGGAACGCCAGATTATCTGTCGGGCCAACGTTTCATCGTCTGGTAACTCACCCCGGTTCATGTAAGCCAGATATGGGATTGTCCAATCCGGTATGACGTGCAAAGCTGCCACCAATTGAGCCTCCGGATCAGGAATAGCCAACTCTTCTTCTATTGGTACCTTGACTGACGGACTATGCAATATGTCAAGAAAGACATTTGGTGGAACCAGTTTACGCTGAGAACCAAGACGACTTAAAGCGTTTGCCGCTTCATTCTTTCGCCGGTCTACATGGTCCACCTGATAAACCTTGAAGTGACCAGCCACTGTATCCACCTCTCGCCGATATGCAGCCATGAGCGGGTCTTTAGAATCCCAAGTGCTAGACACCTGTTGAGCCACCAGATCTGAATCGCTGAAGCACTTAACCCGGCTTAAGTTCATCTCCTTAGCCATCCGAAGACTGTGGAGCAAAGCCTCATATTCAGCTGCATTGTTAGTACAAGGGAACATTAAACGGAGGACATAACAAAACTTGTCACCTCGTGGGGAAGTTAGTATGACTCCAGCCCCCGAGCCCTCCAACTGCCTGGATCCATCAAAATGAATAGTCCAATACATATTATCTGGTTTCTCTTCTGGTGCCTGTAACTCCGTCCAATCATTGATGAAGTCCACGAGTGCCTGAGATTTGACCGCTGTGCGGGGTATATATTTGAGCCCATGAGGTCCAAGCTCAATAGCCCACTTGGCAATCCGGCCAGTTGCTTCTCTGTTTTGAATGATATCTCCCAGAGGGGATGAACTGACCACTGTGATGGGATGGCCCTGAAAATAGTGTTTAAGCTTCCGGCTTGCCATAAACACTCCATACACCAGCTTCTGCCAATGTGGATACCTCTGCTTTGACTCAATGAGTACCTCACTGATATAATAAACCGGCCGTTGAACCGGATACTCCTTGCCAACTTCCTTGCGGTCCACCACGATCACCACGCTAACAACTCGGGCATTTGCAGCCACATATAGCAATAATGGCTCCTTATCGATCGGTGCTGCAAGCATAGGTGGTTTAGCTAACTGCCTCTTCAGATCCTCAAATGCTTTATCAGCTGCCTCGCTCTAGACAAAATTATTTGTTTTCTTGAGCATCTGATATAAAGGGATGGCCTTCTCCCTGAGACGACTGATAAAACGGCTCAACGCTGTAATCCGGCCGGCCAGACATTGAACGTCATTGATACATGCCGGTTTAGACAAAGATGTGATTGCTGATTTTTTTTTCCGGATTAGCCTCAATGCCTCTGTTTGACACCAGGAAACCCAAGAGCTTGCCTGCCGGGACACCAAAGACACACTTCTCCGGATTGAGCATCATCTTGTAAACCCGGAGGTTGTCAAAGGTTTCTCTTAAATCATCCATCAATGTTTCCTCCTTTCTGGACTTTATCACAATATCATCCACGTATGCATGAACATTGCGCCCAATCTGCTTATGAAGGCAATTCTGAACACAATGCTGGTAAGTTGCCTGGGCACTCTTGAGTCCAAAGGGCATGGAGACATAGCAGAAGGCTGCAAAGGGAGTTATGAAAGCTGTCTTCTCCTGGTTCTTAACCGCCATTTTGATCTGATGATAACCAGAATAAGCATCCAGAAAACACAAACGGCCACAACCTGCCGTAGCATCAATTATCTGATCAATACGAGGGAGGGCAAAGGGGTCTGCAGGGCAAGCCTTGTTTAAGTCTGTGTAATACACACACATACGCCAAGTGCCATTTTTCTTAAGAACCAGCACCGGATTAGCCAACCACTCTGGATGAAAGAGCACCACGATAAACCCTGCGGCCAACAACCGAGCTACCTCTTCACCGATAGCCTTACGCCTTTCTTCATTGAAGCAGCGGAGAAACTGCCAGACCGGTTTAAACTTAGGATCAATGTTAAGTGTGTGCTCAGCGAGTTCCCTCGGTACACCTGGCATGTCAGAAGGTTTCCATGCAAAGATGTCCTGGTTCTCAAGGATGAACTCGATGAGCATGATTTCCTATTTGGGATCCAGGTTAGCGCTGATGTTGAATTGCTTGGATGAGTCGCCAGGAACAAAATCAATCATCTTAGTGTCTGTAGCCGATTTGAACTTCAACGCCGGATCATGTTTCGTAGTCGGCTTTTTCAAAGAGGTCATATCTGTCGGATCAACTTGCTCCTTATAGAATTTCAACTCCTCCGTGGCACAAACCGACTCAGCATAAGCCACATCACCTTCCTCACACTCCAAAGCGATCTTTCTGCTTCCATGTAGTGTGATAGTCCCCTTATGACCTGGCATTTTAAGCTGTAGATAAACATAACATGGCCTCACCATGAATTTAGCATAAGCCGGCCGCCCAAACAGGGCGTGATACGGACTTTTGATTTTCACCACCTCAAAAGTCAATGTTTCTGACCTTGAATCATAATCATCTCCAAAAGCCACTTCTAAGGCTATCTTGCCCACTGGATATGCAGACTTACCAGGCACCACAGCATGAAAAACGGTATTTGACAGTTTAAGTTTCTTATCTGTCAACCCCGTTCGGCGGAATGTATCATAATATAGAATGTTGATACTACTTCCCCCATCCATGAGCACTTTAATGAACTTATATCCCCCAACTTGAGGGGCCACTACTAGGGCCAAGTGACCCGAATTGTCAACTCGGGGTGGGTGATCCTCTCTACTCCACAAAATGGGTTGCTCAGACCAGCGTAGATACTGAGGCACTGCCGGTTCAACAGAGTTTACTGCCCTCTTGTGAAGCTTCTGGTCACGCTTACACAAGCTAGTAGTGAAGACATGATATTGCCCACTATTTAACTTCTTAGGATTGCTCTGATAACCTGACTGCTGCTGCTGCTGGTTCTCTTGATGGTTGTAGCCTCCCTGGTTGCCTTGGTGCCCTTGATTGATGTGTCTGGTTTGATTACCTTGAAATCCTGAACCGGAACTGCTACCTCCGTAACCCGGCCCGTGGAAACCACCTCCTGAACCGCTGGTCGGGCCATTATCATACTGGAACATATTGGAGTTCTTAAAATCCCGCATGATATAACAGTCCTTCCAAAGATGCGATGTTGGTTTCTCCTTTGATCCATGCTTTGGACAGGGCTGATTTAACAGGCGCTCCAAATTGGGGCCTGAACCTCTGCCCCTCTGGGGCTGCTTGCCCTTGCGGTGCTGGCCATTCTCCTGAGCATTGGTGTTAGCGACAAAGTCCAAGCTGCTGTCGGCCTTGCGCTTACCACTGTTCCCGTGGCCTGCTGGATTATGCTGTTGACCCTTGGCTTGCCATTCTTCTTCCCTTTCCCCGGTTTATCCTCCTCTGAGTCCGGGTCCTTGGTATTATCTAAATCGGCGTACTTAACCAAAGCGGCCATGAGCGTTGACATATCATTCTAGTGACGTTTGAGCCTTCCTAACTTCTGTTTGAGCGGCAGAAAATGGCAATTGCCCTCCAATGTTAGTACTGCGGTATCTGCATTGATACGATCCGATGAATGTAAAATCGCTGAGACCCGCTTGACCCAATGGGTCGTGGACTCCCCCTCCTCTTGGACACAAGAGGCCAGATCCATGATTGACATGGGCTGCTTACAAGTATCTTTGAAGTTCTGGAACCGGTGCTTCAATTCGGCCCATGATCCAACAGAGTTAGTTGGTAAGCTCTTCAACCAAGTACGAGCTGTTCCTTCCAACATCATGGTGAAGTATTTAGCACACACTTCCTCATCCACATCTAACATCTCCATTGCCACGCATGTCTCTGGTTGTAAATCGATGGTGTAATTTGGTACCTTACGAGGTCCCTTGAAGTCCTTGGGCAATCTCACATTACGCAAAGCGGGGGTGAGACATGACACCCCTAAGGAACTGAATACTACACCAGGTTCTACTAAAGTGGTAGGGTGAACTGGAGTATGTTGACGCGCTCCGTGTCGAGCTGCTAACTCGGCCTCCCGATGCACGCGACCATGATCCACAACATCCTGTGCATTAGCGCCTCCCCCTGCCGGGTTGTGTCCTCATGGTGAATTACGGCAGCGTGCACTGCTTGACACAGCCGATTCATCTTCAACATGTCTGCTATAGCTCCGGCTCGGACGGGGAGTGGAATGAATCCTCTCACGACTGTGTGAATATGCCTGCTGCTGATTTAGCACCGTTTGAAGGAGATCTCTGGCCCGACGTGTCTCAATCGCAACTGGTGATTTGCCATCGGTTGGGAGGGTTGCCAGGCGTGAAGCGGCGGCCACGATATTGTCCAACGGGTTGGAATAATGCCCGGGAGGTGTTGGTACATACTGTGGCACAATGTTGTTCTGACGAGGCGGGTCCATCGTGCGCGGTTGAACCGACGCTCTTGTTCCTGGTGCCTCCGCCCGGTTTAGTATTGGCTGGTTACTAGCTCCTGCTCCTGGTGTGTTGAAGAGATTTCGTGGCTCATAACCTGACGGGAGATGTGATCGGTACCTTCTTCTCATGACTTCTTCGGAAGCGTTCTGATCCAGTCTAATTCGGTAGGCCTGAGCTTCCAACTCGGCCCGTTTTGTAGCCATCCTAGCGTTCTCTGCCGCTAGGTCTACTTTAGCCCGAGCTATTTGATGCTTCACCTTCGCAATCTCCGCGTTGTGCTGATCCCGGGCTGCTGCATCCACCTCTGCAGCCATCAATGTTGCCAAAGCGTCGAACAGGTTAGACAGGACTTGAGCCGGAGGCGGCACAGAGCTTCCTGCCCCCGCCGGCGTGGCCGTTGTTGAACCGGAGAGTATTGCTGCAGCAGTTGATGAGTGAGGCGCCGACTGTGTACCGGCCATGAAGATAGTGGCCCGGTTTGGCAGATCAGGGGGGTCCGAAATACTGTTGCCCTCGGATCGTCCACCAATCCGGCCATCCTGCAACTGATAGAGCAATTCGGTCTCTCCGGAAGACTCGTCGTCATAACAGACAACGGTTTCTCGATCGGCCGCCGGTCCGTCCTCGTATTCTGCTCCATGGATGACACCTACGAAAACATGCTTCGTCATGGGCTGAACTGGCGAAGAACTTGCACGCCGAGCCATTTCGATGATGTCGGTGTAGGTGTCCGGCTCAGGGGCCGGTTCGCCAATCTTGCCGATGAAGACGTGAATCCCACCAAAGGGGACCCGGTATCCATATTCAATTGAATCGGCCTCAGGACCCCATCCTGCCTTGTTGATGTAGAGCTTGCCGCGGGGACTCTTCGTCATCCGGCCCACAGCGTATCCCTTGAGTCCATCAAAGCTGCCCTTAAAGAAATCGAAACCATCGTGTGATAGCCCCATGGTGGGTGCCAACTGTCGTGGGTTTGTCATGGCAGATGTCCTTGTGAAAGGACTTAGTCATGGAGCCATAGCAACAGGTTAGCTTAAAGGGGTTAAACCAGACAAGGGGACACGGGGAGTTTTATACTAGTTCGGCCCCTTCAAGGAAGGTAAAAGCCTACGTCTAGTTGTGATTGGTATTGCTAGGGTTTCGAAGGCCAAGCAGTGAATTTGCTTTGTCTGGCTCTCGAGTTGTTGTCTCTCTCCTGAACCACTGCCGGGTCGTCCCCTTATATACATGGGTGGCGCCCGTCGGTTTACAGAGTCCCGCAACCGGCTCATAAACGTGTCCGGTTCGGTCTCCACTCTTTCTATCTTACAATGCAAGTTAAATACTAATTCCGGTTCACGACTACAGGCCTTAAACCGGTTTCTGGGCCCTGGGCCTTTCCTCTTATGTCTACATGGGCTTCAAGCATAATCCACTATGGATGAAGTTAACCCGGCCTTTCCTGGCCGGTTTACGCCCAATAGTAATATCCCCAACACAATGGAGTCCAATTGACCTGAAATTTCACGGAGATCATTTTTGGACTAGAAGAAGCCCACGAAGAACCGAAGATGGGCCAGAAGAGTCCTGAGGCCACCACAAGGGTGGGGGGCACGCCCTACCCCCCTGGGCGCGCCCCCTACCTCGTGGCCGCCTCGGGGACCCCCCCTGAGTTGTTCCCGACTCCAACACCTCTTATATATACCCAAACTTCCAGAAAGAAACCTAGATCGGGAGTTCCGCTGCCGCAAGCCTCTGTAGCCACCGAAAACCAATCTAGACCCGTTCCGGCACTCTCCCGGAGGGGGGAATCCCTCTCCGGTGGCCATCTTCATCATCCCGACGCTCTCCATGACAAGGAGGGAGTAGTTCACCCTCGGGGCTGAGGGTATGTACCACTAGCTATGTGTTTGATCTCTCTCTCTCTCATGTTCTTGATTTGGCATGATCTTGATGTATCGCGAGCTTTGCTATTATAGTTGGATCTTATGATATTTCTCCTCCTCTACTCTCTTGTTATGAATTGAGTTTTCCCTTTGAAGTTATCTTATCATATTGAATCTTTAAGGATTTGAGAACACTTGATGTATGTCTTGCATGTGCTTATCTGTGGTGACAATGGGATATCACGTGATCCACTAAATGGATGTTTTGGTGATCAACTTGCGAGTTCCATGACCTCGTGAACTTATTCATAGGGGCACATTTTTGTCTTGACTCTACGGTAGAAACTTTGGGGAACTCTTTGAAGTTCTTTGTGTTAGTTGAACAGATGAATCTAAGAATGTGTGATGCATATCGTATAATCGTACCCACGGATACTTGAGGTGACTTTGGACTATCTAGGTGACATTATGGTTTTGGTTAATTTGTGTCTTAAGGTGTTATTCTAGTACGAACTCTGTGATAGATTTAACGGAAAGAATAGCTTCTTGTTATTTTACTACGGACTCTTGAATAGATCGATCAGAAAGGATAACTTTGAGGTGGTTTTGTACCCTACAATAATCTCTTCATTTGTTCTCCGCTATTCGTGACTTTGGACTGACTCTTTGTTGCATGTTGAGGGATAGTTATATGATCCAATTATGTTATTATTGTTGAGAGAACTTGCACTAGTGAAAGTATGAACCCTAGGCCTTGTTTCCTAGCATTGCAATACCGTTTGTGCTTACTTTTACCACTTGCTACCTTGCTGTTTTTATATTTCCAGATTACAAAAACCTATATCTACATCCATATTGCACTTGTATCACCATCTCTTCGCCGAACTAGTGCACATATACAATTTACCATTGTATTGTGTGTGTTGGGGACACAAGAGACTCTTTGTTATTTGGTTGCAGGGTTGCTTGAGAGAGACCATCTTCATCCTACGCCTCCCATAGATTGATAAACCTTTGGTCATCCACTTGAGGGAAATTTGCTACTGTCCTACAAACCTATGCACTTGGAGGCCCAACAACGTCTACAAGAAGAAGGTTGTGTAGTAGACATCAAGCTCTTTTCTAGCGCCGTTGCCGGGCAGGTTAGCGCTTGAAGGTATCTCTATAGATCTTGCAATCAAATCTTTTAGTTTCTTGTTTTATCACTAGTTTAGTCTATAAAACAAAACTACAAAAAATGGAATTAAGGTTGCCTCATATGCTTCATGTTTTTAATGTCTTTCATGAAAATAAGTATTCCGATAATTGTGCCGAAGTGTGAGAAGAAGAATTCATTAGAATGTTTGGCACTAAATCTTTGTATGATGAGCATGTTTGCGATGTTGTTAGTACGAACTCTTTGAATATCCATAATACTAATGATGAGTGCACTAGTCATGATGAAAATGTCTCTTATAAGCATGCCAATTTTTGTGGAGTGCATAGAGTTTGCAAGTACACACCAAATAGGGAAGATAGATTTTGCAAGAGGCGTAAGTATTTAGAAACTAAATGGTTGCAAGAAAGGCTAGATGTTTGTGCTGAAAATTTAAATTTTCTTAGCCATCCTTGTGAACTTTGCAAATTGTTTCATGATCGAACCGTGTCCAAAAATTGTCATGACTAGATTTCCCTTGCGCATCATAATGAACTTAGTTTGCTTCTGGGTTATGAAGAAATGAAACGTATAACTAAGGATTTTCCATAGTTTGTCCTTGATAAAGTTCTTGATTTTGATCTAGAGGAAATTTATATGTATTGTGCGGTGAATTGCATTGAAAATCCTTATATTGCCAATTACATAAAGACAAGAAAACAAATAGAAGATGAAGAGAATACTAATGAAAGGGAAGAGACTTCTCAATATCCTCTTATTATTTCTTATGATGAATCAGGTAACGAGGATGAGCCTTCTATTCAACCAATCTCATTAATAAGGAGCTCCAAAAGGAGGATTGAACCCACACATGATGTGACGAAGAGAAAGAAAAGATAAAAAGGTATCTCTCCCAAATGATGTTGCTCCTATTACTCATTGTGATGATGATAATTGTTATACTATTGGTGCTATACATACTATTGATGATGAGAGTGATTATGCTTATGATATGAAAAAGCCACAAGCTTGGGGATGCTATGTTTGATGAAGATGATATTTTTTGTCCCCCAAGTTTTGATCAGCAAATTTATTATGATGATAGCATGCCTCCTATTTATGATGATTATATTGATGAAAGTGGGTTTGGAAGAGTGTCAACTTTAGGAAGTAATGATCCCACTATTTTGGAGGGCGTTGAATCTTATTGTGATAATTATGAAAGTGGGTTTGGAGAGGTCTTGACTTTAGTTAATGTTAATCCCACTATTTTCGAAGAGTGTCAACTTTGCATGCATGTGGATCATGTTAAGAATATGTTTTGTGATAGCTATATTTTTTAGTTTTCTTATGATCCTACATGTAATTATTATAAGGGAGGAACATATGCTTGTAGGAATTGCAATGATATCAAGTTTCCTCTCTATGTGTTGAAAATCTTGAAGATTTGCTTGTTTTACCTTCCTATGCAAGTTGATTCTTGTTCTCACAAGTTGTTTGCTCACAAAATCCCTATGAATAGGAAGTGGGTTATACTTAAATGTGCTAGTCATATTCTTCATGATGCTCTCTTTATGTTTTAATTCTTATCTTTTATGTGAGCATCATTGAAATCATCATGCCTAGCTAGGGGCGTTAAACGATAGCGCTTGTTGGGAGGCAACCCAATTTTATTTTTGTTCTTTACTTTTTGTTCTTGTTTAGTAACAAATAATTCATCTAGCCTCTGTTTAGATGTGGTTTTATGTTTTAATTAGTGTTTGTGCCAGGTAGAACCTTTGGCAAGACTTGGGTCAAGTCTTTGCGATCTTGCTGTAAAAAACAGAAACTTTTGCGCTCACAAGATTAGCTGTCATTTTTTTACTGGAGAGTGCGTGTAGGTTGATTCTTTTTGAAGATGATTAATAGGTAAATTCCTCAGTTCCATAAATTTATTTCAGAATTTTTGGAGTGACAGAAGTATTCGAAACCTACAGATTACTACAGACTGTTTTGTTTTTGAAAGATTCTATTTTCTATGTGTTATTTGCTTATTTTGATGAATCTATGAGTAGTATCAGAGGGTATGAACCATAGAGAAGTTGTAATACAGTAGATATTACACCAATATGAATTTATAATGAGTTCACAATAGTACCTAAGTGGTGATTTATTTTCTTATACTAACGGAGCTTACGAGTTTTCTGTTAAGTTTTGTGTTGTGAAGTTTTCAAGTTTTGGGTAAAGATTCGATGGACTATGGAATAAAGAGTGGCAAGAGCCTAAGCTTGGGGATTCCCAAGGCACCCCAAGGTAATATTAAAGTACAACCAAGAGCCTAAGCTTGGGGATGCCCCGGAAGGCATCCCCTCTTTCGTCTTCTTCTATCGGTAACTTTACTTAAGGCTATATTTTTATTCACCACATGATATGTGTTTTGCTTGGAGCATCATTTTATTTTCTTTTGTTTTGCTTGCTATTTGAATAAAATACCAAGATCTGAAATTATTAAATGTTAGAGAGTCTTCACATAATTGCATAATTATTTGACTACTCATTGATCTTCACTTATATCTTTTGGAGTAGTTTGTCATTTGCTCTAGTGCTTCACTTATATCTTTTTAGAGCACGGCGGTAGTTTTATTTTGAAGAAATTGTTGAACTCTCATGCTTCACTTATATTATTTTGAGAGTCTTTAGAACAGCATGGTAATTTGCTTTGGTTATCAAATTAGTCCTAATATGATAGGCATCCATGATAGGTATAATAAAAACTTTCATATAAAGTGCATTGAATACTATGATAAGTTTGATACTTGATGATTGTTTTGATATATGAAGATGGTGATATTAGAGTCATGCTAGTTGATTAGTTGTGAATTTGAGAGATACTTGTGTTAAAGTTTGTGATTCCTGTAGCATGCACGTATGGTGAACCGTTATGTGATGAAGTCGGAGCATGATTTATTTATTGATTGTCTTCCTTATGAGTGGCGGTCGGGGACGAGCGATGGTCTTTTCCTACCAATCTACCCCCTAGGAGCATGCGCATAGTACTTTGTTTCGATAACTGATGTCTACTATGCAACCTTCTTCTTGTAGACGTTGTTGGGCCTCCAAGTCTAGAGGTTTGTAGTACAGTAGTAAATTTCCCTCAAGTGGATAACCTAAGGTTTATCAATCCATGGGAGGCGTAGTATGAAGATGGTCTCTCTCAAGCAACCCTGCAACCAAATAACAAAGAGTCTCTTGTGTCCTCAACACACCCAATACAATGGTAAATTGTATGGGTGCACTAGTTCGGCGAAGAGATGGTGATACAAGTGCAATATGGATAGTAGATAATGGTTTTTCTAATCTGAAATTATAAAAACAGCAAGGTAACAAGTAATAAAAGTGAGTGTAAACGGTATTGCAATGCTAGGAAACAAGGCCTAGGGTTCATACTTTCATTAGTGCAAGTTCTCTCAACAACTATCTAATAACATGCAACAAAGAGTCACTCCAAAGTCACCAATAGCGGAGAACAAATGAAGAGATTATTGTAGGGTACGAAACCACCTCAAAGTTATTCTTTCGGATCGATCTATTCAAGAGTTCGTACTAGAATAACACCTTAAGACACATATCAACCAAAACCCTAATGTCACCTAGATACTCCAATGTCACCTCAAGTATCCGTGGGTCTGATTATACGATATGCATCAAACAATCTCAGATTCATCTATTCAGCCAACACAAAGTACTTCAAAGAGTGCCCCAAAGTTTCTACCGGAGAGTCAAGATGAAAACGTGTGCCAACCCCTATGCATGAGTTCACGAGCGGAACCCGCAAGTTGATCACCAAAACATACATCAAGTGGATCACGTGAATATCCCAATGTCACCATAGATAAGCACATGCAAGACATACATCAAGTGTTCTCAAATCCTTAAAGACTCAATCCGATAAGATCACTTCAAAGGGAAAACTCAATCCATTACAAGAGAGTAGATGGGGAGAAACATCATAAGATGCAACTATAATAGCAAAGCTCGCGATACATCAAGATCATACCATCTCAAGAACACGAGAGAGAGAGAGAGAGAGAGATCAAACACATAGCTACTGGTACATACCCTTAGCCCCGAGGGTGAACTACTCCCTCCTCGTCATGGAGGCGCCGTGATGATGAAGATGGCGACCGGTGAGGGATTCCCCCCTCCGACAGGGTGCCGGAATGGGTCTAGATTGGTTTTCGTTGGCTACGGAGGGTTCTGGCAGTGGAACTCCTGATCTAGGTTATTTTCTAGAGGTTTCTGTATTTATAGGAATTTTTGGCATCGGTCTCAC
>NC_041392.1:459521333-459634404 GCF_002162155.2 Triticum dicoccoides | reverse complement strand
GCGCCCCCACCCTCGAGGACGCCCCGGGACTCTTCTGGCCCAACTCTTTTACTCCGGGGTCTTCTTTTGGTCCATAAAAAATCATCAAAAATTGGCACGTCAATTGGCCTCTGTTTGATATTCCTTTTCTGTAAAACTCAAAAAAAGGAAAAAGCAAAAACTAGCACTGGGCTCTAGGTTAATAGGTTAGTCCCAAAAATCATATAAAATAGCATATAAATGCATATAAAACATCCAAGGTTGATAATATAATAGCATGGAACAATCAAAAATTATAGATACGTTGGAGATGTATCAAGCATCCCCAAGCTTAATTCCTGCTCGTCCTCGAGTAGGTAAATGATAAAAACAGAATTTTTGATGTGGAATGCTACCTAACATATTTATCCATGTAATTATCTTTATTGTGGCAAGAATTTTCAGATCCATAAGATTCAAGACAAAAGTTTAATATTGACATAAAAATAATAATACTTCAAGCATACTAACAAAGTAATCGTGTCTTCTCAAAATAACATGGCCAAAGAAAGCTATCCCTACAAAATCATACAGTCTGGCTATGCTCTATCTTTATCACACAAAATATTTAAATCATGCACAACCCCGATGACAAGCCAAGCAATTGTTTTATACTTTTGATGTTCTCAACTTTTTCAATCTTCACGCAATACATGAGCGTGAGCCATGGACATAGCACTATAGGTGGAATAGAATGGTGGTTGTGGAGAAGACAAAAAGGAGAAGATAGTCTCACATCAACTAGGCATATCAACGGGCTATGGAGATGCCCGTCAATAGATATCAATGTGAGTGAGTAGGGATTACCATGCAACAGATGCACTAGAGCTATAAGTGTATGAAAGCTTAGAAAGAAACTAAGTGGGTGTGCATCCAACTCGCTTGCTCACGAAGACCTAGGGCAGTTTGAGGAAGCACACCATTGGAATATACAAGCCAAGTTCTATAATGAAAGATTACCACTAGTATATGAAAGTGACAACATAGGAGACTCTCTATCAGGAAGATCATGGTGCTACTTTGGAGCACAAGTGTGGTAAAAGGATAGTAGCATTGCCCCTTCTCTCTTTTTCTCTCATTTTTTTTGTTTTTTGGGCCTTCTTTTTTTGTGGCCTCTTTTTTTCTCTTTTTTTTCGTCCGGAGTCTCATCTCGACTTGTGGGGGAATCATAGTCTCCGTCATCCTTTCCTCACATGGGACAATGCTCTAATAATGATGACCATCACACTTTTATTTACTTACAACTCAAGAATTACAACTCGATACTTAGAACAAAATATGACTCTATATGAATGCCTCCAGCGGTTACTGGGATGTGCAATGAATCTAGAGTAACATGTATGAAAGAATTATGAACGGTGGCTTTGCCACAAATACGATGTCAACTACATGATCATGCAAAGCAATATGACAATGATGAAGCGTGTCATAATAAACGGAACGGTGGAAAGATGCATGGCAATATATCTCGGAATGGCTATGGAAATGCCATAATAGGTAGGTATGGTGGCTGTTTTGAGGAAGATATATGGTGGGTTTATGGTACCGGCAGAAGTTGCTCGGTACTAGAGAGGCTAGCAATGGTGGAAGGGTGAGAGTGGGTATAGTCCATGGACTCAACATTAGTCATAAAGAACTCACATACTTATTGCAAAAATCTATTAGTTATTGAAACAAAGTACTACATGCATGCTCCTAGGGGGGATAGATTGGTAGGAAAAGACCATCGCTCATCCCCGACCGCCACTCATAAGGAAGACAATCAATAAATAAATCATGCTCCGGCGTCATCACATAACGGTTCACCATACGTGCATGCTACGGGAATCACAAACTTTAACAAAAGTATCTCTCAAATTCACAACTACTCAACTAGCATGACTCTAATATCACCATCTTCATATCTAAAAACAATTATCAAGTATCAAACTTCTCATAGTATTCAATGCACCTTTTATGAAAGTTTTTATTATATCCCACTTGGATGCCTATCATATTAGGACTAGTTTCATAACCAAAGCAAACTACCATGCTGTTCTAAAGACTCACAAAATAATATAAGTGAAGCATGAGAGTTCATCTATTTCTTCAAAATAAAACCGCCGCCTTGCTCTAAAAAGATATAAGTCAAGCACTAGAGCAAATGACAAACTACTCCGAAAGATATAAGTGAAGATCAATGAGTAGTTTGAATAATTATGCAACTATGTGAAGACTATCTAACAGTTAAGAATTTCAGATCTTGGTATTTTATTCAAACATCAAACAAAACAAAAGAAAATAAAATGATGCACCAAGCAAAACACATATCATGTGGTGAATAAAAATATAGCCTCAAGTAAAGTTCCCGATGAACGAAGACGAAAGAGGGGATGCCTTCTGGGGCATCCCCAAGCTTAGGCTCTTGGTTGTCCTTGAATATTACTTGGGGTGCCTTGGGCATCCCCAAGCTTAGGCTCTTTCCACTCCTTATTCCATAGTCCAGCGAATCTTTACCCAAAACTTGAAAACTTCACAACACAAAACTTAACAGAAAACTCGTAAGCTCCGTTAGTATAAGAAAATAAATCACCACTTAGGTACTGTTTTGAACTCATTCTAAATTCATATTGATGTAGTATCTACTGTATTCCAACTCATATATGGTTCATACCCTGCGATACTACTCATAGATTCATAAAAATAAGCAAACAACACATAGAAAACAGAATCTGTGAAAAACAAAACAGTCTGTAGTAATCTGGATCAAACATATACTTCTGGAACACCAAAAATTCTAAAATAAATTGCTGGATGTGAGGTATTTATCTATTAATCATCTGAAAATATAATCAACTAAGTAGCACTCTCCAGTAAAATATAGCAGCAAATCTCGTGAGCGCTAAAGTTTCTGTTTTTTACAGCAAGATCGCAAAGACTTTCCCCAAGTCTTCCCAAAGGTTCTACTTGGCACAAACACTAATTAAAACATAAAAACTCAATCATAATAGAGGCTAGATAAATAATTTATTACTAAACAGGAACAAAAATAACAATTGGGTTGCCTCTCAACAAGCGCTAATGTTTAACGCCCCTAGCTAGGCATGATGATTTCAATGATGCTCACATAAAAGATAATAATTGAATTACAAAGAGAGCATCATGAAGAATATAACTAGCACATTTAAGTCTAACCCAGTTCCTATGCATAGGGATTTTGTGAGCAAACAACTTGTGAGAACAAGAATCAACTTGCATAGGAAGGTAAAACAAGCAAATCTTCAAGATTTTCAACACATAGAGAGGAAACTTGATATCATTGCAATATGTAAAAGCATATGTTCCTCTCTCATAATAAGTTTCAGTAGCATCACGAATGAATTCAACAATATAACTATCACATAAAGCAATCTTTTCATGATCTACAAGCATGCAAAGTTGACACTCTTCCAAAATAGTGGGATTAACATTAACTAAAGTCATGACCTCTCTAAACCCACTTTCATAATTATCACAATAAGATTCAACACCGTCCAAAATAGTGGGATCATTACTTCCTAAAGTTGACACTCTTCCAAACCCACTTTCATCAATATAAGCATCATAAGTAGGAGGCATGCTATCATCAAAATAAATTTGCTCATCAAAATTTGGGGCACAAAAAATATCATCTTCATCAAACATAGCATCCCCAAGCTTGTAGCTTTGCATATCATTAGCATCATGGATATTCAAGGAATTCATACTAACAACATTGCAATCATGCTCATCATCCAAAGATTTAGTGCCAAACATTTTAATGCATTCTTCTTCTAACACTTTGGCACAATTATTGGAATCCTTATTTTCACGAAAGACATTAAAAAGACGAAGCATATCAGGTACCCTTAATTCCATTTTTTGTAGTTTTCTTTTATAAACTAAACTAGTGATAAAACAAGAAACTAAAAGATTCAATTGCAAGGTCAAAAGATATACCTTCAAGCGCTAATCTCCCTGGCAACGACGCTAGAAAAGAGCTTGATGTCTACTACACAACCTTCTTCTTGTATACGTTGTTGGGCCTCCAAGTGCAGAGGTTTGTAGTACAGTAGCAAACTTCCCTCAAGTGGATGACCTAAGGTTTATCAATCCGTGGGAGGCGTAGGATGAAGATGGTCTCTCTCAAGCAACCCTGCAACCAAATAACAAAGAGTCTCTTGTGTCCCCAACACACCCAATACAATGGTAAATTGTATAGGTGCACTAGTTCGGCAAAGAGATGGTGATACAAGTGCAATATGGATAGTAGATAATGGTTTTTGTAATCTGAAGTTATAAAAACAGCAAGGTAACAAGTAATAAAAGTGAGCGTAAACGGTATTGCAATGCTAGGAAACAAGGCCTAGGGTTCATACTTTCACTAGTGCAAGTTCTCTCAACAATAATAACATAATTGGATCATATAACTATCCCTCAACATGCAACAAAGAGTCACTCCAAAGTCACTAATAGCGGAGAACAAACAAAGAGATTATTGTAGGGTACGAAACCACCTCAAAGTTATTCTTTCGGATTGATCTATTCAAGAATTCATACTAGAATAACACCTTCAGACACATATAAACCAAAACCCTAACGTCACCTAGATACTCCAATGTGACCTCAAGTATCCGTGGGTCAGATTATACGATATGCATCAAACAATCTTAGATTCATCTATTTAGCCAACACAAAGTACTTCAAAGAGTGCCCCAAAGTTTCTACCAGAGAGTCAATATGAAATCGTGTGCCAACCCCTATGCATAAGTTCACGAGCGGAACCCGCAAGTTGATCACCAAAACATACATCAAGTGGATCACGTGAATACCCCAATGTCACCACAGATAAGCACATGCAAGACATACATCAAGTGTTCTCAAATCCTTAAAGACTCAATCCGATAAGATCACTTCAAAGGGAAAACTCAATCCATTACAAGAGAGTAGAGGGGGAGAAACATCATAAGATCCAACTATATAGCAAAGCTCGCGATAGATCAAGATCATACCATCTCAAGAACACGAGAGAGAGAGAGAGATCAAACACATAGCTACTGGTACATACCCTCAGCCCTGAGGGTGAACTACTCCCTCCTCATCATGGAGAGCGCCGAGGTGATTAATATGGCCACCGGTGAGGGATTGCCCCCTCCAACAGGGTGCCGGAACGGGTCTAGATTGGTTTTCAGTGGCTACGGAGGCTTCTGGCGGCCGAACTGCCGATCTAGGTTATTTTCTGGAGGTTTCTATATTTATAGGAATTTTTGGCATCGGTCTCACGTCAAGAAGGTTCCCGAGTCGTCCACGAGGTAGGCCCACGCGCTTGGGGGGTGGGGGGGGGGGTGGGCGCGCCCCCACCCTCATGGACGGCCTGGGACTCTTTTGGCCCAACTCTTTTACTTCGGGGTCTTCTTTTGGTCCATAAAAAATCGTCAAAAATTGGCACGTCAATTGGACTCCGTTTGATATTCCTTTTCTATAAAACTCAAAAACAAGGAAAAAACAGAAACTGGCATTGGGCTCTAGGTTACTAAGCTAGTCCCAAAAATCATATAAAATAGCATATAAATGCATATAAAACATCCAAGGTTGATAATATAATAGCATGGAACAATAAAAAATTATAGATACGTTGGAGACGTATCAATAACTAATAGATTTTTGCAATAAGTATGTGAGTTCTTTATGACTAATGTTGAGTCCATGGATTATACACAGTCTCACCCTTCCACCATTGCTAGCCTCTCTTGTGCCGTGCATCTTTCGCCGGTACCATACACCGACCAATACCTTCCTCAAAACAGCCACCATTCAGAGATATATTGCCATGCAACTTTCCACCGTTCCATTTATTATGACATGCTCCATCATGTCATATTGCTTTGCATGATCATGTAGTTGACATCGTATTTGTGGCAAAGCCACCATTCATAATTTCATACATGTCGCTCTTGAATCATTGCACATCCCGGTACACCGCCGGAGGCATTCATATAGAGTCATATTTTGTTCTAAGTATCGAGTTTAATTCTTGAGTTCTAAGTAAATAAAAGTGTGATGGTCATCATTATTAGAGCATTGTCCCATGTGAGGAAAGGATGATGGAGACTATGATTCCGCCACAAGTCGAGATGAGACTCCGGACGAAAAAGAAATAAAAAAGAAAAAAAGAGGCCATAAAAAAAGAGAAGGCCCAAAAAAACAAAAAACAAAAAAATGAGAGAGAAAAAGAGAAGGGGCAATGCTACTATCCTTTTACCACACTTGTGCTTCAAAGTAGCACCATGATCTTCATGATAGAGAGTCTCCTATGTTGTCACTTTCATATACTAGTGGGAATCTTTCATTATAGAACTTGGCTTGAATATTCCAATGATGGGCTTCCTCAAAATGCCCTAGGTCTTCGTGAGCAAGCGAGTTGGATGCACACCCACTTAGTTTATTTTTGAGCTTTTATACACTTATAGCTCTAGTGCATCTGTTGCATGTCAATCCCTACTCACTCACATTGATATCTATTGATGGGCATCCCCATAGCCCGTTGATAGCCTAGTTGATGTGAGACTATCTTCTCCTTTTTGTCTTCTCCACAACCACCATTCTATTCCACCTATAGTGCTATGTCCATGGCTCACGCTCATGTATTGCGCGAAGATTGAAAAAGTTTGAGAACATCAAAAGTATGAAACAATTGCTTGGCTTGTCATCGGGGTTGTGCATGATTTAAATATTTTGTGTGATGAAGATAGAGCATAGTCAAACTATATGATTTTGTAGGGATAGCTTTCTTTGGCCATGTTATTTTGAGAAGACATAATTGCTTGGTTAGTATGCTTGAAGTATTATTATTTTGATGTCAATATTAAACTTTTGTCTTGAATCTTATGGATCTGAATATTCTTGCCACAATAAAGAACATTACATTGATAAATATGTTGGTAGCATTCCACATCAAAAATTCTGTTTTTATCATTTACCTACTCGAGGACGAGCAGGAATTAAGCTTGGGGATGCTTAATACGTCTCCAACATATCTATAATTTTTGATTGTTCCATGCAATTATATTATCCATCTAGGATGTTTTATATGCATTTATATGCTATTTTATATGATTTTTGGGACTAACCTATTAACCTACAGCCCAGTGCCAGTTTCTGTTTTTTCCTTGTTTTTGAGTATCACAGAAAAGGAAAACCAAACGGAGTCCAATTGACCTAAAATTTCATGGAGATCATTTTTGGAACAGAAGAAGCCCACAGAGTACTGGAGATGGGCCAGAAGAGTCCCGAGGCCACCACGAGGGTGGGGGCGCGCCCTACCCACTGGGCACCCCCTACCTCGTGGCCGCCTCAGGGACCCCCTGACTTGTTACCGACTCCAACACCTCTTGTATATACCCAAACTTCCAGAAAGGAACCTAGATTGGGAGTTCCGTCGTCGCAAGCCTCTGTAGCCACTGAAAACCAATCTAGACCCGTTCCGGCACCCTGCCGGAGGGGGGAATCCCTCTCTGGTGGCCATCTTCATCACCCCGACACTCTCCATGACGAGGAGGGAGTAGTTCACCCTCAGGCCTGAGGGTATGTACTATTAGCTATGTGTTTGATCTCTCTCTCTCTCCCGTGTTCTTGATTTGGAACGATCTTGATATATCGCGAGCTTTGCTATTATAGTTGGATCTTATGATGTTTCTCCCCCTCTACTCTCTTGTGATGAATTGAGTTTTCCCTTTGAAGTTATCTTATCGGATTGAGTCTTTAAGGATTTCAGAACACTTGATGTATGTCTTGCATGTGCTTATCTGTGGTGACAATGGGATATCACGTGATCCACTTGATATATGTTTTGGTGATCAACTTGCGAGTTCCGTGACCTCGTGAACTTATGCATAGGGTTGGCACACGTTTTCGTCTTGACTCTCCGGTAGAAACTTTGGGGCACTCTTTGAAGTTCTTTGTGTTGGTTGAATAGATGAATCTGAGATTGTGTGATGCATATTGTATAATCATACCCACAGATACTTGAGATGACATTGGAGTATCTAGGTGACATTAGGGTTTTGGTTGATTTGTGTCTTAAGGTGTTATTCTAGTATGAACTCTATGATAGATTGAACGGAAAGAATAGCTTCGTGTTATTTTACTACGGACTCTTGAATAGATCGATCAAAATGGATAACTTTGAGGTGGTTTCGTACCCTACAATAATCTCTTCGTTTGTTCTCCGCTATTAGTGACTTTGGAGTGACTCTTTTTTGCATGTTGATGGATATTAATATCATCCAATTATGTTATTATTGTTGAGAGAACTTGCACTAGTGAAAGTATGAACCCTAGGCCTTGTTTTCTAGCATTGCAATACCGTTTGTGCTCACTTTTACCACTTGCTACCTTGCTGTTTTTATATTTTTAGATTACAAAAACCTATATCTACCATCCATATTGCACTTGTATCACCATCTCTTCGCCGAACCAGTGCACCTATACAATTTACCATTGTATTGGGTGTGTTGGGGACACAAGAGACTCTTTGTTATTTGGTTGCAGGGTTGCTTGAGAGAGACCATCTTCATCCTACACCTCCCACAGATTGATAAACCTTAGGTCATCCACTTGAGGGAAATTTGCTACTGTCCTACAAACCTCTGCACTTGGAGGCCCAACAATATCTACAAGAAGAAGGTTGTGTAGTAGACATCAAGCTCTTTTCTAGCGCCGTTGCCGGGGAGGTTAGCACTGGAAGGTATATCTTTTGACCTTGCAATCAAATTCCAGCTGCAGAATTCCAACACATTGCACTGGATCTTTCCAACACATTCTGCTTGCCAAAGGATAAAATTTAAAAAGGAAAGGTGAATATCACCATGACTCATTGCATGAAGTATAAAACAAGAATAAAAGATAGGCCCTTCGCAGAGGGAAGCGGAGGTTGTCGTGCGCTTTTATGGTTGGATGCACAAAATCTTAATGCAAAAGAACGTCACTTTATATTGCCACTTGTGATATGGACCTTTATTATGTAGTCCGTCGCTTTTATTTCTTCCATATCACAAGACCGTATAAAGCTTATTCTCTCCGCACTAATAAGTCATACATATTTAGAGAGCAATTTTTATTGCTTGCACCGATGACAACTTACTTGAAGGATCTTACTCAATACATAGGTAGATATGGTGGACTCTCATGGAAAAACTGGGTTTAAGGATATTTGGAAGCACAAGTAGTATCTCTACTTGGTGCAAGGAATTTGGCTAGCATGAGGGGGAAAGGCAAGCTCAACATGTTGGATGATCCATGACAATATAATTTATTTCATATGTAAGAAAACATAACCCATTTCGTTGTCTTCCTTGTGCAACATCAACTTTTTAGCATGTTATATTTTAATGAGTGCTCACAATCATAAAAGATGTCCAAGATAGTATATTTATATGTGAAAACCTCTCTTTCTTTATTACTTCCTATTAATTGCAACAATGACCAAAACTATGCTTGTCAACTCTCAACAACTTTTATTCATCATACTCTTTATATGTGAAGTCATTACTCTCCATAAGATCAAGATTATCTCTTTATTTCTTTTTATTCTTACTTTTATTCCCTCAAGATCATAGCAAGATGGCAAAGCCCTTGACTCAACACTAATCTTTATTATATATGGCTCACAGACTCGATTACATAGAAGGATCATAAAGCAAAACTCAAAACTAAATCATACTAAAACTTTATTCTACTAGATCAAGATATAACCAAAAGGATCGAACTAAGAAAAATGGTAAAGATAAAAGTGTGTTGGTGATACGATACCGGGGCACTCCCCCAAGCTTGGCAGTTGCCAAGGGGAGTGCCCATACCCATGTATTTATGTCTCTTTCTTCGGAGGTGGTGATGCGATATTATTGGCGATGATGCCCCTCAGGATGCGATTCTCTTCCTCGAGCTTATTAACTTGTTGCTTGAGGTCCATTATTCCCTTACGGAGCTTGCCCGTGACGGCTAAAGCTCCTTTCACCCATGTATGTTGCATAGCTGTGGGAGAACAAGTAACACTCTTTTTCATATTTTCATAAGAAAGAAATCTAACATTGGAAGGGATGACCGAGTTTGAAATAGCTGAGCTCTGTAGTTCCCCCATCATGAATCCGACTCGGAAACGAGAAGTAACTTCTTGATCCTCTTCCATGGCATCTATCCTTTTCAAGTCGGCCTCCATCTCTTCCTCCGCTTGTCGGATTTCGGGTTCCGGCAAAACCCTTGAGGTTCGAACACTGGGGTGCGCACGAAGAACTCTCCTCCCTCTAGCTCACACCCTCACCGCGACCTCAAGGCTCAGCGCGTCGAACTCGCAGAACAAAGGGACACAAGATTTATACTGGTTCGGGCCACCGATGTGGTGTAATACCCTACTCTAGTGTGGTGTGGTGGATTGTCTCTTGGGCCGAGGATGGACAGTTACAAGGGAAGAACAACCTCCTGAGGAGAGGTGCTCTTGTGCTTGGTGATTTTGTGTGGTGGCCTTGGTGGAATGGATCTGGTCCAAGATGATATGCCTCCCTACGGTGGTGGCTAGTCCCATATATAAAGGCCCGGGTCCTCTTCCCAAATATTAGGCGGGAAGGGATCCCACAACGGCCAATTTGAAGGGGGGAAGCTAGTACAAGCTATCCTAACAAAAGATGGTCTTGGCCTGCCAAAGGCTCTGGTGGTGACGCTGTCCTGGGCTCCATGGTGACCTCCGTCCTTCCGTCCTACTGGTCTTGGTCTTGTTGCACCTATATGGAAACCTTTGCCTGATGCCTCGGGACTCCTCGCCTGCGCTTGCCTCTTTAGCACCAAAGAGCAAACGAGGACACTGTGCGTGCTGGCGCCCACCTGGTGCCTGCCTGGCCTTGGTCGTCATGGCTTGCGTCATAGGAACCTCGCGAGGTGCCCCTTGCCTTGATCTCTCCGCCCCTTGCGAGCCAGCCTGGTGAGGCCACCCCCGAGGAGGTCTTGTGTCGTCTGCCTCGCGAGGCTCGACCCCTCGCGAGGCTTGGCCCCTCGCGAGGGTCTTGAGTGTTTGCTGGTGAAGCTGGGCCGTACAGGGCCACTGACAGAGCCACGCCATGGGCCGCAGGCAGGCAAATCTGGGGACCCCCGTTCCTAGGACACCGACAGTAGCCCCTGGGCCCAAGGCACGCTTGGACTTGGCTTCGAGGCGAAGCGAAGGGGCAAGTGCAGAGTGTCGCGGGCCCCAACAACTTGCGGCCTCGGTTGACATGTGGCGATTGACGGGACGTGGGCGTCTCCACTTCCTCACGCCGCCTCGGCAACTGCACGACTTGATGAGTGATGTAGGGTGGGAACCCTAGGGGCCGATCTTTCATGGAAGGAGCGGATACCGCGAAGAACACGAGGAACATGAAGGGGAAAACAAGGGAAATCACGAGGGGAAACACGAGAGAATCACTAAAACCAACAAGAAATAGTCACACATATGCTAGATCCTCAAACACATAAGAGATACATGATCCACGGTCAACTAAGGACAACACAAGTAGCATGATATTCTCCGTGAGGAGGTCTTGAAGTTCTTCCCGTTAAGGGGTCTTGAATCCGCTTGGGGGATCTTCTCCGAAGGAGGCGTGATCTCCGAGGAGAACGTAACCAAGTGGATGAGCAAAGCTCTCACACAAATATGAGCTAATCCTTTGCTAACCCTAAAACATAGGTAGGAGGAGAGTATATATAGTCTAGGGGGGTGAAAGGGTACATGGGCTTCGACCCTTTACTGTGCGCAGACAGACAGGGCCGGACATCCGGGCGTCAGGCCGGATGTCCGGGCCTTCGGGAGGAGCAGGACGTCCGGGTCTGGGGCCGGATGTCCGGGCTGACGGGGCACCTCTTCTGTCTTCTGGATCGGTGGTGTCTGGATATCCGGGCGGGAGGCCGGATTTCCGGGTTGGGGCCGGATGTCCGGGCTGGTCGCCGGATGTCTGGGCCCTGTAGACCTGGCCGCTGGTCCGTTGCTACAGGTGACACCTCCAGGGGCCAGATGTCCGGGGTCATGCCCGGATGTTCGGGGCCTGGAGTTGTTCTTGACTCCTTCCGTCGGTTCTCTTCATCAATGAACTTGGCGGCTTGTCCGTCTTCACGTGCATCTTCGGGAGGGTCCTCTTGGTACCTAATCATGCACAACATCTCGGACTTAGGAAGTTGCCATGTCTCGAGAGGATCATATGTAATATCACTAAGGAGAGAAGTCACCTCGGTCTCGAGAGCTCTAGCTCTAGCTCGTGTCATAGGTCCTCTTGGCACTTCGTGAGGCGATGGTAGGTCCATGGGGATGACCGTAGGATGCTCCGCATCATCTCCCCTCCCTTGGGGAAGATCCGACCTCAGATCGAAATCCTCATCACCATGGTAGGGTGAGAGATATTTGACATTGAAGATGTCGCTCATGGAGTACTTGTCGCATGCAATGTCGATCTTGTAGGCATTGTTGTTGTAGCGTTTAAGCACCTTGAAAGGTCCATCCGCTCGTGGTCAAAGTTTGGACTTGCATTTGTGGGGGAAGCGGTCCTTGCGAAGGTGTAGCCAGACAAGATCTCCAATGTTGAATACCATGTGGTGCTTGTTAATGTTGCACTTGGTCGCAAGTCGTTGCACTTGGTGCTTGATGGTGTGCCTTGTATCTTCATGCACCTTCTTGACATGGTGCACACGTGCACTTGCGTCCATATTGATGCGCTCTTGTAGTGGTAGAGGTAGAATGTCCAAAGGGGACAATGGGTTGAATCCATAGACGACCTCGAAGGGGGACTTGCAGGTAGTTGAGTGTCTTGCGTGGTTGTACGCGAACTCGGCGATAGGTAGACACTCCTCCCACTCCTTGATGTTCTTCATGATTAGCACTCGAAGTAGAGCGGGGAGTGTGTAGTTGGTCACCTCTGTTTGGCCGTCGGTTTGAGGATGGTAAGCCGTGGAGAAGAGTAGCTTGATTCCGAGCTTGGCGCATAGGGTCTTCCAAAAGTAGCTTAGGAACTTGACGTCGCGGTCCGAGACAATCGTCTTTGGCACTCCATGTAGACACAATATGTCCCTACAAAAGAGATTGGCAACATGTGAAGCATCGTCCATCTTGTTGCAAGGAATGAAATGTGCCATCTTAGATAATCGATCCACAACAATAAATACCGAATCCTTTCCATTTGTAGTTCTAGGCAAACCAAGTACAAAATCCATGCTAATATCTTCCCATGGTTGGTATGGAATTGGGAGAGGCATGTAAAGGCCATGGGGTTGAGCTTTAGACTTAGCTTTGCGACATGTAGAGCATCGGTTGGTGAAGCTGTTGACGTCACGAAACATATAGGGCCAATAATAGTTCTTGGAGATCGTAGCAAAAGTCTTGTTACGTCCAAAATGTCCCATTAGTCCTCCTACATGAGATTCCTACAAAAGCAACAAACGAAGAGAAGACTCAGGGATGCAAAGTTTGTTAGCTCTAATAAGATATCCATCTTTGATGCAATAGCATTCCCAAGATGTATGCGTCAAACATTTTGCATAAGGAGTAGCAAAAGTTGGATCATGCGCATACAAGTCTTTTATGTGCTCAAAGCCAATGACATCCAATTCAAGTTGAGTAACAAGCATGCATATGCGGGAAAGAGCGTACGCCACAACATTTTCCTTACCTTTGATGTACTTGATGACATAAGGAAAAGACTCAATGAATTCACTCCACTTAGCATGACGCTTGTTCAACTTAGTTTGACCCTTAAGGTATTTAACCGTTCCATGATCAGTATGAATGATAAATTCATGAGGGCGAAGATAATGTTCCCATTCATGCAAAACTTGCACTAAAGCATATAACTCTTTGTCATAGATGGGGTAATTTGTGCTCCGGAAAGTTTCTCACTAAAGTAAGCTATGGGGCGCTTCTCTTGCGTTAACACACCTCCTATGCCATTACCACTAGCATCACAATGAATCTCAAAGGGCTTGTCAAAGTTGGGTAATGCAAGCACGAGAGCATGAGTAAGCAAATTCTTAAGCTCATTGAAAGCGGTATCTTGGGATAGTCCCCAAACAAAAGGCGCATTTTTCTTGATCAAAGCATGCAAAGGTGAAGCAATGGTGCTAAAGTCCTTCACAAATCTACAGTAGAAACCGACTAAACTAAGGAAGCTATGCACTTGATGCAAGTTGGTTGGTTGTGGTCAAGTTTTAATAACATTGATCTTGGAGTCATCAACATGAACACCCTTAGAGGAAACAACAAAACCCAAGAAAACGAGCTTATCAACGCCAAAAAGGCACTTTTCCATGTTAGCAGAGATGCTCTTTTCGAAGAGTTTGCAAAACGGTTCAAACATGGGTGACATGATCTTAAAGAGATTTGCTATAAACAAGGATATCATCGAATTAGACAACAACAAACTCACCAATGTAAGGGCGAAACACATAATTCATAAGACGCATAAAAGTACCCGGTGCTTCCGATAAACCCATAGGCATGACTAACCACTCATACGAACCAAACTTTGTTTTGAAAGCGGTCTTCCGTTCATCACCCTCTTGTATGCGGATTTGATAGTAACCACTTTTAAGATCAATTTTGGAAAATATAGTGGCATCACTAAGTTCATCAAGCATATCATCAAGGCGTGGAATGGGATACCTATAGCGAACGGTGATAGCATTGATAGGTCTACAATCAGAACACATGCGAAAGCTACCGTCTCTTTTTGGCACAAGACTGACCAGAACGGCACAAAAACTCAAACTTTCGCGCACATGTCCATGGTCTATGAGATGCTTTACTTGCCTTTGTATTTCTTTGGTTTCTTCGGGGTTGACGCGGTACGAAGCTTTGTTCGAAAGAGGTGCTTCGAGGATGAGGTTGATGCGGCGCTCGATGCCTCATAGTGGGGGTAGTACCGGAGGTAGCTCGTCAGGGAAAACATCTTGGAATTCCTGCAAAAGAGAAGACAACACTAAAGGTAGACTATGAGAGGTGTTAGCTTGTGGTGTGTTATCCTTGCACAAAAGGATGTAGTGTATCACACTAGATGGTTATCACACACTACTCTTATCTCACGTTTGGTGGCAAATGGAACTAGGTTCTTATTTTCGCTCATCGTGGAGGCACTCGATTTGGGCTTGTGGTGCTCACTCTCTTTTTGGTGGTTCGCTCTCTCACTATTCTCTCCACAATGGGTGGCTTGCTTGTCGGCGATCACTTGGCTTGGAGACATAGGGCAAAGTACGTCCTCCTTTTCTTTCATCTTGAAGATGTAGTGGTTCATTTGGCCGTTATGGATGACACCTCTATCAAATTGCCATGGCCAACCAAGAAGAAGGTGGAAAACGGTCATTGGAACGACATCACACTCCAAAGTGTCTTCGTAAGCGCCGATTTTGAAGGAGACTTGCACTCTATGCTCGACTTGAATAGTGCCGGAGTCGCTTAGCCATTGAACTTTGTAGGGATGTGGGTGCTTCATCTTGGGCAATTGGAGCTTGGAGCAAAGTTCTTCACTTGCTAGGTTATGACAACTCCCTCCATCGATGATGACCTTGACGGACCTTCCATTGATGCCGGCCTTGGCATGGAAGATGTGGCATCGTTGGTCTTCTTGTTGGTGAGGTTGAAGGGTCAAGACCTTGGAGACAACTAGAGCGGGACTTGAATCTTCATCACAAAAGACTTGTTCCTCTTCATCGTTCACTTGCCGGTGCATGGTGACTTGCTCAAGTGCTTCCGTTTCTCCTTCACTCATGGAGTCGTATGTACCATCGTCGCTGAGGATCATGGTCCGCTTGTTGGTACACTCAAAGGACTTGTGGCCTCGGCCTCCACATGTGAAGCATTTGAAGGAACTCGTCTTGACAGTCTCATCGGTTTGGGTAGATGATGATGAAGCTCTCGGCTTGAAGCTGCTTGTAGTAGGAGGATGACTTGGAGTTGTCGAATTTTCTTGTAACTCTACTTGTCGATGTTGCTTGTAGAAGGCTTGGTTGAGGTAGACGGTGGTGGAGTCGTTAAAGCTTGGGTGTTGGAGAAGCCGTATGACTTGGATGAGAACTTGGCATACTTGAAGTCTTCTTGCACTTGACGTTCCGCTTTGGTAGCTTGATGCACTAGCTTGATGAGGTTCGAGTATGGTTGGAAGTCGGGGATCTTCTTGACGGGGTGATTGAGTCCATTCAAGAAACATGCCATAGTTTGCTCATCATCTTCCATGACATTGGTTCGTATCATGGCAATCTCCATTTCCTTGTAGTACTCTTCAACGCTCTTGGTTCCTTGCTTGAGTAGTTGGAGTTTCTTGAAGAGGTCGCTGTTGTAGTAGGTTGGCACGAAGCGTGCTCTCATGACATCCTTCATTTGCGTCAAAGTAGTGATGGGTGGTTCGCCTCTTGCCTCTCGGCGCTCAATGACTTGTTCCCACCAAATGAGGACATAGTCTTGGAACTCAAGGGATGCCATCACGATCTTCTTATCTTCTTCATAGTTGTTCAAACGGAAGATTTTGTCAACCTTCAATGCCCATGAGAGGTACTCTTCGGGATCATTGCTTCCGGAAAACTTGGGCATGGTGAACTTTAACTTGCCATAGCATTGCTCTTCATTGTGTTGGGGTCAAGGATGATGATGCCCATGTTGTTGAGGATTGGCAAACTCGTGTTGCTCTTGATGAGGAGGGTTGTCATCCTCATGTTGCTCTTGTCGTGGAGGATTTCCATTGTCTTCATACTCTTGGTGAACTTGGGGTTCTTGTGGAGCTTGTGGAGGAGGTTGTCGAGCTCGAGGACGAACTTGAGGAACTTGACGATGTGCACATGATTGGTAAATCCTCTCTTGAAGTTCTTCGCGAAGTGCTTCTTCTTGTTCATGCCGATGGCGATTGCGTGTGGCGACGGCGTGACTTGAATCTCGAAGGGCAGATTGCGCCTCAAGTGCTTGAGCTTCACGTAGTTGTTGTTCATGGCGTTGTGCCTTGGCATCTTGTGCATCTTGGTGTAGGTGTGCTCGCTCTTCCTCTTCCCGTTGGCGTTGTCATTGCCGTTCTAGTGCTTGCGCAAAGGTAGCTTGGTTTTGACAGTGTCGGTGCTCTTGAGAGTCATTGTCACATAGAGGATTGAGGCTTGCTTGACGATCGTTGCATGTGGCATGTCGAAGAGTGTTCGATGTCCGTGTACTTGAGCTGTAGAGAGTGAAGTCGGAGTGTCGACTTGAGCGGCTCCATCTTGATGAGGACGAAGTGGAAGAAGAGCGGTTGAGCAACAAAGCACGAATCTCGTCCATTCTTGCATCATTCTCTTGCTTGTGATCATCAAGCTTGTGGTCGAAGTAGTCTCTTGTACGTTGCTCAGAGAGTCGCAAGTCGGTGGCGAGGTTGTCGATGCGTTCACTCATTGCTTGTTGCTCTTGATGCAAAGCACATTGTGCACCAAAGAGGTGGCTCTTTGTGACGTTGGAGTTCATGTCGTCGTCTTGCCCGATGAAGAGTGGGTTGGTAGAAGTACTTGGCCTATCCATCATTCCAAGGAAAATATGTGAGTGGTAGAAAGAGAAGAACGTATACCAAATGTACCTGGACCAAAGTTGAAGGTGGATCAAAGATCACTCTAATGTGGAACAAGGAAATAGCACAATTGGCACCAATTCTTGTCGGTTTCTCACACCTACACAAGTAAAAGCTTATGGTTGAGCTTGGTTAGGATGGTGGCACAAAATTTGATGCAATTGTTAGTGAGCTTCAATAATGTTGGAAAAGATTCGCAAGTTTGCAATTCAACAAGTAGATCAAGCAATATAAGGTACACGGAAACACACACACAAAGAGATAAGTGGGGTCGTGCAACAAAGGATGAGCCAAAATGTGGAATCCACGAAGATGCTCTTGTTGCACAACACCAGAGAGATGCTAGCACGATTGCACAATAGGCGGATACGAAGACTTGTGCACAACCTACTAAGCAAAAATCCAACGACTTCTATCCCAAGTATGCTCTATGTATGGTGTTTCGATGATACGATCCAAGATGATCTAGTATGACAATCTTAATGTTGTATGATGCTATGGTTCTTTCTTAAAAGCTCTTTGCTTATCTTTCCTTTTTTCTTAAAAGCTTGTTTGGCTCTTTGTGTTTGAGCTCTTTTCTCATTCAATGCTTCATGAACAAAGAAAGCAATTGTGTATGGATGACAACCTAGTGACACAAGAGATGATACCAAGATATGTATGTATGCTATGGGAAGTATGATCACTAATGTGCACAAGTCACGTTGCCGGCAATACTCAAAGGCTAGTCTCGATGGGCAAGTGACACAAAGGTGTAAGGCTATGATGGCTATCAATGTAATGGCAAGAATGATGTATCACTATACCAAGATGAGGTTACCGCTTCTTGCTTACGGTATGGTGTCAAGATGGTGTAGTGGTTGTTGTCGATGACGCATCCGTGGCGAAGATAAGCGGCGGTGATGTTGATGTTGAACCATACCTAAATAGCCGGAACACAATAGGACACGGAACCGCAACTCAAATTCTCAAAGCAAAACGGGAAAAAATTGTTGGAGTTGGCGGTGGTAAGCGATGGTGGTGTATGTGGTATATGGCGGTGCTATGCGGAAGTGGTGGTGGTATGCGAAAGTGTATGTGGGCACCGGAACAAAATTTGGCGAAATATGGACGAAAAACGGGCGGTGGATGTAACTGATGCTGCCAGAGGCCGGATGTCCGGGCTTGATGGCTGGATGTCCGGGCTGTCGGCCAGATGTCCGGGCTCTGGATCCGTGGACGAACTCGAAGATCTTCGCGTGGAGAGTTCAAATCCGGGAAAATTCAGAGAAATTTGTGGATGGAAATTGGGGAAAAGCGGATGGAAAGCTAGATCTACCTGCAACACATGAAATCCACGGATCAAATCCAACAAAATATCATCACACCAACAAATCACAAAAAAATTGGGGCTATTTTTGTGGGGAAATTTTTGAATTAGGGACAAAATCAACAAAAACAAGGCTAGAAACACAACGGGGAGGCTCCGAAATCGTGATCAACATGGCTCTAGATACCAAGATGATGTAGGGTGGGAACCTTAGGGGCCGATCTTTCACGAAAGGAGCGGATCCCGCGAAGAACACAAGGGGGAAAACAAGGGAAATCACGTGAGGAAACATGAGAGAATCACTAAAACCAACAAGAAATAGTCACACATATGCTAGATCCTCAAACACATAAGAGATACATGATCCACGGTCAACTAAGGACGATACAAGTAGCACGATCTTCTCCATGAGGAGGTCTTGAAGTTCTTCCCGTTAGGGGGTCTTGAATCTGCTTGGGGGATGTTCTCCGAAGGAGGCGTGATCTCCGAGGAGAAGGTAACCAAGTGGATGAGCAAAGCTCTCACACAAATATAAGCTAATCATTTGCTAACCCTAAAATGTAGGTAGGAGGAGATTATATATAGTCTAGGGGGTGAAAGGGTACATGGGCTTCGACCCTTTACTGTGCGCAGATAGACGGGGCCGGACGTCCGGGCGTTGGGCCGGATGTCCGGGCCTTCGGGAGGAGCCGGATGTCTGGGCTGACGGGGCACCTCTTCTGTCTTCTGGATCGGTGGTATCTAGGCGGGAGGCCGGATTTCCGGGTCGGGGCCGGATGTCCTGGCCGGTCGCCGGATGTTTGGGCCCTATAGACTTGGCCGCTGGTCTGTTGCTGCAGGTGACACCTCCAGGGGCCGGATGTCCGGGGTCATGCCCGGATGTCCGAGGCCTGGGAGTTGTTCTTGACTCCTTCCGTCGGTTCGCTTCATCCATGAACTTGGCGGCTTGTCCGTCTTCACATACATCTTCAGGAGGGTCCTCTTGGTACGTAATCATGCACAAGATCTCAGACTTAGGTAGTAGCCATGTCTTGAGAGGATCATATGTAATATCACTAAGGAGAGAAGTCACCTCGGTCTCGAGAGCTCCGCTTGAGTCATTGGTCCCCTTGGCACTTCGTGAGGCGATGGTAGGTCCATGGGGATGACTGTAGGATGCTTCGCATCAACGAGTCCCTACTGCATGCAGAAAAAGGTCATTATTACCTTAGATCATGGAGGCCGGCGGTTAGCCTCCTCTTGGCTATAAATGGGAAAGGGGGAGCGGAGCCCCCATCACCCATCTCTTCCTTTGCTTCTCCTGCTTCTTCTCCCTTGCTTCCTCGCTAGGAGCGACAATCATGGCGCCGATATGGAGGTTCTCGGCCCCAGAGAAGGGGAAAACCCCCCTCGATGAGCCCGGGCCACTTCCGCCGAACAAGAGGCTGGCCCACCGCCATGGCATAGTCGTGAGGCCAGAGGTGTCAAGGCCTTGGTGTGAGCGGCCACCTCCTGGGTATCCGCTGCCTCTGTACGCCCAAGCCAAGGGCTCCGGAGGGAGGGGCAGCGAGCGGCGCCACCCACGCCGTGGTGATGCATGTCGTCGCCCCAAGAGCCCATGCCGCGGACTCCTCAAATGACCTCGTGATGTGGGCGGCGTTTCCTCCGCGCACTTGGATTCGTTTCCCACAGTTCTTCTCCGCCGGGATGTCACCGAGGGCCCCCCTCGAGCTTTGGCTACAGCACACCGACTGCGACGCCCCGGCGACTAGAGCAGAGGTCGAAGCCGTCTCCCCAGGCAAGATCTTCATGACCTGTGGCTGGGGCGAGATTGCCCGAGTCTGCCGTGCGGAAGGCGCCATCGCCATCCACTTCGAGTACGACGACGCATCCACAATGTTCTTCAAGGTCTTCGACGAGGAAGGCCGCCGCTTGGAGTGCTGTCCTGAAGGAGGTCGCCAGGACAGCGCAGCGGCCAACACCGTGCCTACCGCTAGCCTCACCAGCAGCTCCTCCAGCGGCAGCGGTGACTCCTGTTGGTCCAGCGATTCTCCCGAGCCCAACGAGACTCCGGAGACGAGCGATGACAGCTACGTGCCCCCGAGCTCTCGCCGCACCCGGAGCAAGGCCGCAACGTCCGGCCGCCACCATCACTGATCTGGATGAGGTTGGCGCTGGCCTCCATGGCCCACTGTTGATGATGGCGTCGGCAGCGTTTGGCACGTGTGGATAGGGCCCCTAGAAACTTCCTTCTTTTGCTCTATGCGAGGAATTAAGATGGACCCCGTGGGGGCGTGTAAAGGGTCCGTAATATTTTTTGTTGATATTATCCTTATTATAAAAATTTGCAAACGCATGTCCTGCTTCGGCTCGGTCTCCCCTTTCCAACCCCGCGGCAGCTTGGTGCTCTACGCCGACAGGTGCCGGTCCCCAGGCAGGCTGCAGCCGTCGCTGGTATGCTAGGTCACGATGTCGTGGTCAAGGCCAGGAGATGAGCGGCTCGAGGTCCATTAAGAGCTCCTGAGGCGCGATGCTCAAGAGGTCCCCTTTAGCACGCAGCAGCTACCTAAAGGTGGGAAAGGGAGGCGACGCCGCCGCAACAGGGCTGCGAAAGATGGGAATCTTATGCCATAGTGTTCGGTCGACCCGGGTGCGAAACTTATCTTGGTAGTCCAGAGTTGATTCCTTGTGCTGCGCCAGGCTTGTGCGTCACTGGCCGTAACGTAGCCAGGTTAGGCCCACGTGGGCCTTCCGCTCTTCTCCACGCTCTTCTTATGTGCTCTACGTCCTCAGGTCCCGGCCCTCGAGCGAGCTCAGTCGCTCGCTAGTATGCCAGGTTGCAGTGCCGTGGTTAAGGCTAGGGGGTGAGGGCTGGAGAGCCAGTAAGAGTTCCTGAGTTACTATGCTCAGGAGCCCCCCTTTTAACTCACAAGCGAATTGCATGGGAGAAGAGGGAGCCCGCGGTCCGCCTGCTGTTGTCCTTAGGAGGTTCCTGCAGGTTAGCGTGAGGTGGGACACAAATTGCCACTACGATTGCCGATTTGCCACTGGTCGCTCCGCAAGAAGATGAAGGCACTGAGGGTTTGGTGAGGTGACATGCGCGGGCGTGCTGCAAGCCAGAGCTCGACCGCTCAGATTTGCCAGCGTTGCAGGGACGGACCCGAGCACAAGCGTCGTGCCAGCATGAATGGCTCCCGTGGTGGGTGGCAACCAAGCAAGCGATGACTATAAATAATCCATGCATGGGAACCGGATAGCTTAGATAGATGCGAGAACGATACATGCCGCTAGGACGGACCCGAGCGGCCTGGGGATGATGCAGCCCGAGGGGTGCCCCCAGTAAAGTAAGCTAAAGACGTAAAAAGGATACATGCCGCAGGGACAGCCCCAGGCGACGTGGGAATAATGCAGCCCAAGGGGTGCTCCGAGCTGAATGAACTTGGAAAATACCACCTGGTTTGGTTGTCGAAGGAGCGTTGGGGTAGCTGAAGGCGCGTGCTGAAGAAGTCGCTCCTCACAAGCCGCCAAGATCGTGAGCCTCGGGAGGCTCTGGGGGCTTGGGTGGCTCCCCGAGGACCGTCTCCCTCTCCGCTAGGACCGCATGATGCTTGGCCTCCTGGGTTGCCAGGATGCTCCTGGCATGCGGACATAGCTGTGAGGTGGGCCCTCGCAACGTCCCACAAGCGAAGGCCAGAAGCGCTCCTGAGACGCGGCCCTGTTGAGCCCTGGGATGTCGATGCAGACACACAGCTCGCCACCCTCGCATGGATGGGGAGCTGCACCAGGTGGGCGATGGTCGCCGCGTATCGCCCTTGCTTCCTGATGCTCCTGGGTGGCCTTGTCGATGAACTCCTGAGCACCAGACACTCCTCGCCCGGTGCCCTCCTGTGGGAAACATGCCGCGAAGCACGCCTCCACGTGGTGCCCGAGCGCCTCCCTCACGATGTTGGCCAGGTCTGAGGCCCTCCAGAAGAGAGCCCCCAAGCCCTGCCCGAGGAGGGCGCCAGGCATGCCTTCCTATGCGAGGGAGGGAGGCGCCCCAGTTGCAGGCGCCGATCCTGATGTGGCACTGCTAGAGGCGCCGCTCCCTTGAGGCCCTGTGCAGAGTAGTTGCTTCTTCTTCTTAGGGGTGGCCTCCAGAGGGTACACACCCTTGCTGTCAGGGTCTTCAATTGCTGCGGCTTGGAAGGCGCGCTCGAGGGAGCACACCGCATCTCTTTCTTCGCAGGGGACTGTGATGATTCCGCCGCTTCCTAGAATCTTGAGGACGTTGTAGCCATGGTGGGTCACTGCCATGAACTTGGCCAGAGCCGGATACTCGAGGATGGCGTTGTACAACAGACGGATGTGGGCGACGTCAAACTCGACGAGCTTGGTGTGGTAGTTATCGCGCTAACCGAAGGTGACAGGGAGATGAACTTGCCCTATCGGGGTGGTGGAGCCGTCAGTCACTCCTGAGAAAGGCTTGGTGGGTTGAAGCTGATCGTATGGCACTTGGAGGCTATCAAACGTCTCGACGGACAGGACACTGAGCCCCGCGCCGCCGTCGATGAGGGTCTTGGTGACTTGGACATTGCTGATGACGGGTGAATAGAGAATCGGGAGGACGCCGGCGGTTGCCGCGCACTTGAGCTAGTCAGCCGAGCTGAAGGTGATGGCGTACTTGGACCACCTGAGCGGGCGCGTGGCCTCAAGCCTGGGGAGGGCTGCATTCACCTCGCGAGAGAACTGCTTGAAGATGTGCTGGGAGGTCGGGGCCTGAGCACCACCCAAGATGCAAGCGATGGCGTGCGGTTCCTGGAAGCCCCCAGCCCCCTCATCTTGATGGTGGTCGTCATTCCTTCTTGGTGGAGGCGGCAGCGGAGGGAGGCCGACATTGCCCTGAGGATGGTCCTCGCGAGGCTGGTCGCGCCAGGCGCCCTCATGAGGTTGCTCTTGCCAGTGGTCCTCACGAGGCCGGTCGCGCCACACCTGGCGGGGGCCGCGGTCGTCCCAGCGTCCTCCACCTCGTCCTCCTCCTCGGCCATAGCCCCGATCGTTGCGCTCGGGTCGTCAATCGAAGTGTCCATCTCAGATGGCCCTGAGCTCTTGACAATCGTTGGTGTTGTGGCTATGTACGTTGTGGAAGGCGCAGAACGGACGGCTGCCCTTGGACGACTCGGGGTGGTCCCGGCCGCGCTTCATGTCCGACTCTGCCGCGAGTACGGCCACTCCCTTGCGCTTCACGTCCTTGATCTTGGCCTTCTTCTCCTCTAGGTTGGCCTCGGGGAGCTTGAGGAGGGAGAGACGCCCCTCCTCAGCTCTTGCACACTTGGTTGCTATGTTGAACAGCTCCAGAGTTGTGCATAGATCCTCGTGGATGGCGAGCTCCTGCTTCATCTTGACGTCATGGACGCCATAGGAGAACGCTGATATGATGGCCTCGTCCGTCACCTTGGGGATCTTGAGACGAACGCTGTTGAAGTGCTAGATGTACTTCTGCAGGGTCTCTCCCGGCTGTTGCTTGATGCGGCGCAGGTCACCCGCAGTCGGAGGACGGTCACGAGTACCCTAGAAGTTGGTGATGAAGTGGTTGCGCATCTCTCCCCAGGAGGAGATTGATCCCGCGGGCAGGTTGAGGAGCCATGAGCGGGCGCCATCCTTGAGAGCGATGGGAAACCAGTTCGCCATGACTTTTTCGTCGCCGTTGGCCGCCTCAATGCTCAGCTCGTAGAGCTGCCGGAACTCCGCGGGGTCAGGGGTGCCGTCATAGCGCGGAGGCAGATCTTGAACTTGCCTGGCCAAACGACAGTGCGCAGCTCGGGAGCGCAGGCGCGACAGCCTGCGGTGGCCACTGGGCCCTCTGCAGGGGCGGAGCCTTCCCTTAATGTTCGCGCATCGCCGGCGCAGGCGGCACGCGGTCTTGTTGTGGCGCCGGGAGCGTTGGGGCGTTTTCTTGCGGCTGGTGATGACCCACAAGTATAGGGGATCTATCATAGTCCTTTCAATAAGTAAGAGTGTCAAACCCAACGAGGAGCAGAAGGAAATGATAAGCGGTTTTCAGCAAGGTATTCTCTGCAAGCACTGAAATTATAGGTGACAGATAGTTTTGTGATAAGATAATTTGTAACGAGCAACAAGTGAAAAAAGTAAATAAAGTGCAACAAGGTGGCCCAATCCTTTTTGTAGCAAAGGACAAGCCTGGACAAACTCTTATATAGAGAAAAGCGCTCCCAAGGACACATGGGAATATCGTCAAGCTAGTTTTCATCACGTTCATATGATTCACGTTCGGTACTTTGATAATTTGGTATGTGGGTGGACCGGTGCTTGGGTACTGTCCTTACTTGGACAAGCATCCCACTTATGATTAACCTCTATTGCAAGCATCCGCAACTACAACAAAAGTATTAAGGTAAACCTAACCATAGCATGAAACATATGGATCCAAATCAGCCCCTTACGAAGCAACACATAAACTAGGGTTTAAGCTTCTGTCACTCTAGCAACCCATCATCTACTTATTACTTCCCAGTGCCTTCCTCTAGGCCCAAATAATGGTGAAGTGTCATGTAGTCAACGTTCACATAACACCACTAGAGGAGAGACAACATACATCTCATCAAAATATCAAACGAATACCAAATTCACATGACTACTAATAGCAAGACTTCTCCCATGTCCTCAGGAACAAACGTAACTACTCACAAAGCATATTCATGTTCATAATCAGAGGGATATTAATATGCTTATAGGATCTGAACATATGATCTTCCACCAAATAAACCAACTAGCATCAACTACAATGAGTAATTTACACTACTAGCAACCCACATGTACCAATCCCGGACTTAGAGACAAGAATTGGATGCAAGAGATGAACTAGGGTTTGAGAGGAGATGGTGCTAGTGAAGATGTTGATGGAGATTGACCCCCTCCGATGAGAGAATCGTTGGTGATGACGATGGCGATGATTTCGCCCTCCCGGAGGGAAGTTTCCCCGGCAGAACAGCTCCACCGGAGCCCTAGATTGATTCCGCCAAGGTTCCGCCTCGTGGCGGTGGAGTCTCCTCCCGAAAGCTGGCTTATGATTTTTTCCTCAACGAAAGACTCCATATAGCAGAAGATGGGCATCAGAGGGCCACCAGGGGGCCCACGAGGCAGGGGGCGCGCCCAGGGGGTTAGGGCACGCCCCCACCCTCGTGGCCAGGGTGTGGGCCCCCTCTGGAACTTCTTGCGCTCAGTATTTTTTTATATATTCTGAAAATAGCTTCCGTGAAGTTTCCGGACTTTTGGAGCTGTGCAGAATATGTCTCTAATATTTGCTCCTTTTCCAGCCCAGAATCCCAGCTACTGGCATTCTCCCTCTTTATGTAAACCTTGTAAAATAAGAGAGAATAGGCATAAGTATTGTAACATAATGTGTAGTAACAACCCATAATGCAATAAATATCTATATAAAAGCATGATGCAAAATGGACGTATCAACTCCCCCAAGCTTAGACCTCGCTTGTCCTCAAGCGAAAGCCGAAATCGAAAAATATGTCCACATGTTTAGAGATGGAGGTGTCGATAAAAATAAAATATGGACATGAGGGCATCATGATCATTCTTAGAACAGCAACATATATATATATATATATTGTCATATGATCTCTTATGCTAAAATAACAATTCAATCACAATTTCAAGTATGAATCATAAACTTCATTAAGAACCAACAAACTCTAATCTCAGTCATTGAGGCAATTGCAATTTATCATAACATAGGAAAGAGTCAATATAAGAGCTTTTCAGCAAGTCCACATACTCAACCATCTTTTAGTCTTTCACAATTGCTAACACTCACGCAATATTTATGGGTATGAAGTTTTAATCGGACACAGAGAAAGATAGGGGCTTATAATTTTGCCTCCCAACATTTTACCTCAAGGGTAATGTCAACAATAATTGTTCATGAAGACTCACATCCAATTAGCTATATATATAAGGATCTTTCCAACATATTGTGCTTGCCAAAGGATAAAATGTAAAAGGAAAGGTGAAGATCACCATGACTCTTATATAAGGTAGAAGATAAAAGTAAAAGATATGCCCTTCGCAGAGGGAATCAGAGGTTGTCATGCGCTTTTATAGTTGGATGCACAAAATCTTAATGCGAAAGAACGTCACTTTATATTGCCACTTGTGATATGGACCTTTATTATGCATTCCGTCACTTTTATTTCTTCCATATCACAAGATCGTATAAAGATTATTTTCTCCCACACTAATAAGTCATACATATTTAGAGAGCAATTTTTATTGCTTGCACCGATGACAACTTGCTTGAAGGATCTTACTCAATCCATAGGTAGATATGGTGGACTCTCATCGCAAAACTGGGTTTAGGGATATTTGGAAGCACAAGTAGTATCTCTACTTGGTGCAAAGAATTTGGCTAGCATGAGGGGAAAGGAAAGCTCAATCATGTTGGATGATCCATGACAAAATAATTTATCTCATATGTAAGAAAACATAACCCATTACGTTGTCTTCCTTGTCCAACGTCAACTCTTTAGCATGTCATATTAATGAGTGCTCACAATCATAAAAGATGCCAAGATAGTGTATTTATATGTGAAGACCTCTCTTTCTTTATTACTTCCTATTAATTGCTACGATGACCAAAACAATGTTTGTCAACTCTCAACAACTTTTATTCATCATACTCTTTATATGCGAGCTCATTACTCTCCATAAGATCCATATGATCTCTTTGTTTCTTTTTATTTCTTCTCTTTTATTTTATTCACTCAAGATCATAGCAAGATAATCAAGCCCTTTACTCAACACTAATCTTTATTATATAGCTCACAGACTCGATTACATAGAGGGATCATAAAGCAAAACTCAAAACTAGATCATACCAAAAAAATTATTCTGCTAGATCAAGATATTACTAAAAGGATCGAACTAAGAAAAACAATAAAGATAGAGATGTGATGGTGATACGATACCGGGGCACCTCCCCCAAGCTTGGCAGTTGCCAAGGGGAGTGCCCATACCCGATGCTCAGTTCTTCTTTGTTGGTGAAGATGGTGATGGTTTTGTTGATGGCGTAGGCTTGTCGTCCCTCTTCCAAGGCATAGGATCACCATCATAGAAGGATGATCGAGTCTCCTGAAACCTCAAATCTGTAGCCAAACTCATCCTCTTGAATCTATATTCATACTCACAGTTTTGATTTTGCAGGTCATAGATCTGGGCTTGGAGGTGCTCGATTTTGTCATGAAGCTTGAAGATGTCCTCCCCAACGTCCTTGACGTCCAGCTTGTGGTTGTTGGTGAACTCCGTGATCATAATGTGATTGGAGACAAGTCCATGCTCCACCATCTCTTGACACTTGAAAACTTCTTGCTCCAATGCCTCGAGCCTTGCCTCCGTGCTTCCGGTCTTCCTTGATCCCTCAACATCGCGGATGTGCAACAACCCCTCACGCATCTCAATGGTTTGAGGGTGTTGCAGCACTTCCGCGAGGTAGGGGTTGATGACCTTCTCGAAGAACTGGTCCTTGGGGGCACTTGAAGACGACATGACAACCTGGATCTGTCAGAAAAACAGCTCGAAACAAAGACAAAGGATTTTTGCGTGATACGGGAGTTAAAACTTTCGGGAGATTATATAATGAATTTTTACCGACCAAAATACGTAATGTGCAAGAAAACGGAGTCCGGAGAGCACACGAGGTGCCCATGAGGTAGGGGGCATGCCCAGGGGGGTAGGGCGCGCCCTCCACCCTCGTGGATCCCTCGTGTCCTTCCCGGACTGCTTCTTATTTTTCTATTTTTCTAAATATTCCAAAACGGAGAAAAATTGCCATTAGAACTGTTTTGGAGTCGGTTTACTTACCGTATCACATACCTATTCCTTTTTGGAGTCTGAAACGTTCCGGAAAGTGTCCCTTATGTATTCCACTGGGGTTACGGTTTCAATAATATTGGATTTAACATTTATAGGATTACCTGAGATATAATGTTTAATTCTTTGACTGTTAACCACCTTTGGATTTGTGCCTTCGAAGTTGTTGATTTTTATGGCACCGAAACGATAAACCTCCTTGATAACGTAAGGACCTTCCCATTTAGAGAGAAGTTTTCCTGCAAAAAATCTTAAGCGAGAGTTGTATAGCAATACATAATCACCTACATTAAACTCACGCTTTTGTATCCTTCTATCATGCCATCTTTTAACTTTTTCTTTAAACAATTTGGCATTCACATAGGCTTGGGTTCTCCATTCATCAAGTGAGCTAATGTCAAATAACCTTTTCTCACCGGCAAGTTTGAAATCATAATTGAGCTCTTTAATATCACAATAAGCCTTATGTTCTAGTTCGAGAGGTAAGTGACATGCTTTTCCATAAACCATTTTATACGGAGACATACCCATCGGATTTTTATATGCAGTTCTATAGGCCCATAATGCATCATCAGGTTTCTTGGACCAATTCTTTCTAGATCTATTAACAGTCTTTTCCAAAATTAATTTGAGTTCTCTATTACTCAATTCTACTTGACCACTAGACTATGGGTGATAAGGAGATGCAATTCTATGATTAACATCATACTTAGCAAGCATTTTACGGAAAGCACCATGAATAAAATGTGAACCACCATCAGTCATTAAATATCTAGGGACTCCAAACCTCGAAAAATAACTTCTTTGAGCACCTTAATAGAGGTGTTATGATCAGCACTACTAGTTGGAATAGCTTCTACCCACTTAGTAACGTTATAAATAGCAACTAAAATATGTGTATATCCATTAGAGGCAGGAAAAGGTCCCATGTAATCAAATCCCCAAACATCAAATGGTTTAATAACAAGTGAATAATTCATAGGCATTTCTTGACGTCTACTAATATTACCAATTCTTTGACATTCATCACAAGATACAACAAACTTACGGGCATCCTTGAAGAGAGTAGGCCAATAAAAACCGGATTGCAATACCTTATGTGCAGTTCTATCTCCAGCGTGGTGTCCTCCATAAGCTTCGGAGTGACACTTGCGTAGGATCTGTTCCTGTTCATGCTCAGGTACACAAAATCTAATAACACCATCTACTTCTTCTTTATAAAGATGTAAGTCATCCCAAAAGTAATGTCTCAAATCATAGAAAAACTTTTTCTTTTGCTGGTATGTGAAACTAGGTGGTATAAATTTAGCAACAATATAATTAGCATAATCAGCATACCATGGAGCAGTATGAGAAGCATTTATGACATTTAATTGTTCATCAGGAAAGCTATCATCAATAGGTCGTGGGTCATCAAGAACATTCCCTAGCCTAGACAATTTGTCTGCAACGGGGTTCTCAGCTCCCTTTCTATATATAATAAGCAAATCAAATTCTTGTAGCAAGAGAACCCATCTAATAAGTGTAGGTTTAGCATCTTTCTTTTCCATAAGATATTTAATAGCAGCATGATCCGTGTGAATAGTTACTTTAGAATCAACAATATAAGGTCTGAACTTATCACAAGCGAATACAACTGCCAAAAATGTTGGAAATATGCCCTAGAGGCAATAATAAAATGGTTATTATTATATTTCTTTGTTCATGATAATTGTCTATTCTTCATGCTACAATTGTGTTATCCGAAGATCGTAATACATGTGTGAATACATAGACCACAACACGTCCCTAGTGAGCCTCTAGTTGACTAGCTCGTTGATCAAAAGATAGTCATGGTTTCCTGACTATGGACATTAGATGTCATTGATAACGGGATCACATCATTAGGAGAATGATGTGATGGACAAGACCCAATCCTAAGCATAGCTCAAAGATCGTGTAGTTCGTTTGCTAGAGCTTTTTCGAATGTCAAGTATCATTTCCTTAGACCATGAGATTGTGCAACTCCCGGATACCGTAGGAGTGCTTTGGGTGTGCCAAACGTCACAACGTAACTGGGTGACTATAAAGCTGCACTAGGGTATCTCCGAAAGTGTCTGTTGGGTTGGCACGAATCGAGACTGGGATTTGTCACTCCGTATGACGGAGAGGTATCTCTGGGCCCACTCGGTAATGCATCATCATAATGAGCTTAATGCGACCAAGTGGTTGATCACGGGATCATGCATTACGGTACGAGTAAAGTGACTTGCCGGTAACGAGATTGAACGAGGTATTGGGATACCGACGATCGAGTCTCGGGCGAGTAACGTAACGATTGACAAAGGGAACTGTATACGGGATTGATTGAATCCTTGACATCGTGGTTCATCCGATGAGATCATCGAGGAGCATGTGGGAGCCAACATGGGTATCCAGATCCCGCTGTTGGTTATTGACCGGAGAGTCGTCTCGGTCATGTCTGCGTGTCTTCCGAACCCGTAGGGTCTACACACTTAAGGTTCGGTGATGCTAGGGTTGTAGAGATATTAGTATGCGGTAACCCGAAAGTTGTTCGGAGTCCCGGATGAGATCCCGGACGTCACGAGGAGTTCTGGAATGGTCCGGAGGTGAAGAATAATATATAGGAAGTCCAGTTTCGGCCATCAGGAAAGTTTCGGGGTCACCGGTATTGTACCGGGACCACCAGAAGGGTCCCGGGGGTCCACCGGGTGGGGCCACCTATCTCGGAGGGCCCCATGGGCTGAAGTGGGGAAGGGAACCAGCCCCTGGTGGGCTGGTGCGCCCCCCTTGGGCCTCCCCCTGCGCCTAGGGTTGGAAACCCTAGGGCTGGGGGGCGCCCCACTTGGCTTGGGGGGCAAGCCACCCCCCTTGGCCGCCGCCCCCCTTGAGATCCAATCTCTAGGGCCGGCGCCCCCCTAGGGGCCCTATATATAGTGGGGGGGAGGGAGGGCAGCCGCACCCTAGCCCGTGGCGCCTCCCTCTCCCTCCCGTGACACCTCTCCCTCTCGCTGAGCTTGGCAAAGCCCTGCCGAGATCATCGTTGCTTCCACCACCACGCCGTCGTGCTGCTGGATCTCCATCAACCTCTCCTTCCCCCTTGCTGGATCAAGTTGGAGGAGACGTCTTCCCAACCGTACGTGTGTTGAACAGGAAGGTGTCGTCCGTTTGGCGCTCGGTCATCGGTGATTTGGATCACGACGAGTACAATTCCATCAACCTCGTTCTCTTGAACGCTTCCGCTCGCGATCTACAAGGGTATGTAGATGCACTCCCCTTTCCCTCGTTGCTAGATAACTCCATAGATTGATCTTGGTGATGCGTAGAAAATTTTAAATTCTGCTACATTCCCCAAAAGTGGCATCATGAGCTAGGTCTATGCGTAGTTTCTATGCACGAGTAGAACACAAAGCAGTTGTGGGCGTCGATATTGTCAATTTACTTGTCCTTACTAGTCTTATCTTGATTCAGCGGCATCGTGGGATGAAGCGGCCCGGACCGACCTTACACGTATGCTTACGTGAGACTGGTTCCACCGACTGACATGCACTAGTTGCATAAGGTGGCTAGCGGGTGTCTGTCTCTCCCACTTTAGTCGGATCGGATTCGATGAAAAGGTTCCTTATGAAGGGTAAATAGAAATTGGCATATCACGTTGTGGTTTTGGCGTAGGTAAGAAACGTTCTTGCTAGAAACCTATAGCAGCCACGTAAAAACTTGCAACAACAATTAGAGGACGTCTAACTTGTTTTTGCAGCATGTGCCATGTGATGTGATATGGCCAAAAGGATGTGATGAATGATATATGTGATGTATGAGATTGATCATGTTCTTGTAATAATAATCACGACTTGCATGTCGATGAGTATGACAATCGGCAGGAGCCATAGGAGTTGTCTTAATTTATTTATGACCTGCGTGTCAACATAAACGTCATGTAATTACTTTACTTTATTGCTAAACTGTTAGCCATAGTAGTAGAAGTAATAGATGACAAGACAACTTCATGAAGACATGATGATGGAGATCATGGTGTCATGCCGGTGATGATGATCATGGCGCCCCGAAGATGGAGATCAAAAGGAGCAGATGATATTGGCCATATCATGTCACTATTTGATTGCATGTGATGTTTATCATGTTTTACATCTTATGTGCTTAGAACGACGGTAGCTTAAATAAGATGATCCCTCGTAATAATTTCAAGAAAGTGTTCCCCCTAACTGTGCACCGTTGCGAAGGTTTGTTGTTTCGAAGCACCATGTGATGATCGGGTGTGATAGATTCTAACGTTCGAATACAACGGGTGTAAGCCAGATTTACACACACAATACACTTAGGTTGACTTGATGAGCCTAGCATGTACAGACATGGCCTCGGAACACGAAAGACCGAAAGGTCGAGCATGAGTCGTATAGAAGATACGATCAACATGAAGATGTTCACCGATGTTGACGAGAACGTCTCACGTGATGATCGGACACGACCTAGTTGACTCGGATCATGTTTCACTTAGATGACTAGAGGGATGTCTATCTGAGTGGGAGTTCATTGAATAATTTGATTAGATGAACTTAATTATCATGAACTTAGTCTAAAATCTTTGCAATATGTCTTGTAGATCAAATGGCCCACGCTAATGTTGCCCTCAACTTCAACGCGTTCCTAGAGAAAACCAAGCTGAAAGATGATGGCAGCAACTATACAGACTAGGTCCGGAACCTAAGGATCATCCTCATAGCTGCCAAGAAAGATTATGTCCTAGAAGCACCGCTAGGTGACGCACCTATCCCAGAGAACCAAGACGTTATGAACGCTTGGCAGTCACGTGCTGATGATTACTCCCTCGTTCAGTGCGGCATGCTTTGCAGCTTGGAACCGGGGCTCCAAAAGCGTTTTGAGCAACACGGAGCATATGAGATGTTCGGAGAGCTAAAAATGGTTTTCCAAGCTCATGCCCGGGTCGAGAGATATGAAGTCTCTGACAAGTTCTTCAGTTGTAAGATGGAGGAAAATAGTTCTATCAGTGAGCACATACTAAAAATGTCTGGGTTGCATAACCGCTTGACTCAGCTGGGAGTTAATCTCCCGGATGACGCGGTCATTGACAGAATCCTTCAGTCGCTTCCACCGAGCTACAAGAGCTTTGTGATGAACTTCAATATGCAGGGGATGGAAAAGACCATTCCTGAGGTATATTCAATGCCGAAATCAACGGAGGTGGAGATCAAAAAGGAACATCAAGTGTTGATGGTGAATAAAACCACTAAGTTTAAGAAAGGCAAGGGTAAGAAGAACTTCAAGAAGGACGACAAGGGGGTTGCCGCGCCCGGTAAGCAAGCTGCCGGGAAGAAGCCAAAGAATGGACCCAAGCCCGAGACTGAGTGTTTTTATTGCAAGGGAGTGGTCACTGGAAGCGGAACTGCCCCAAATACTTAGAGGACAAGAAGGCCGGCAACACTAAAGGTATATGTGATATACATGTAATTGATGTGTACCTTACCAGTACTCGTAGTAGCTCCTGGGTATTTGATACCGGTGCGGTTGCTCACATTTGTAACTCAAAGCAGGAGCTGTGGAATAAGCGGAGACTGGCGAAGGACGAGGTGACGATGCGCGTCGGGAATGGTTCCAAGGTTGATGTGATCGCCGTCGGCACGCTACCTCTACATTTACCTATGGGATTAGTTTTAAACCTCAATAATTGTTATTTAGTGTCAGCTTTGAGCATGAACATTGTACCAGGATCTCATTTAATTCGAGATGGCTACTCATTTAAATCCGAGAATAATGGTTGTTCTATTTATATGAGAGATATGTTTTATGGTCATGCTCCGCTGGTGAATGGTTTATTCTTAATGAATCTCGAGCATAATGTTACACATATTCATAGTGTGAATACCAAAAGATGTAAGGTTGATAATGATAGTCCCACATACTTGTGGCACTGCCGCCTTGGTCACATAGGTGTCAAACGCATGAAGAAGCTCCATGCAGATGGACTTTTGGAGTCTCTTGATTACGAATCATTTGAGACATGCGAACCATGCCTCATGGGTAAAATGACCAAGACTCCGTTCTCAGGAACAATGGAGCGAGCAACCAACTTATTGGAAATCATACATACTGATGTGTGCGGTCTAATGAGTGTTGAGGCTCGCGGTGGCTATCGTTATGTTCTCACCCTCACTGATGACTTGAGTAGATATGGGTATGTCTACTTAATGAAACACAAGTCTGAGACCTTTGAAAAGTTCAAGGAATTTCAGAGTGAGGTTGAGAATCAACGTGACAGGAAAATCAAGTTCTTGCGATCAGATCATGGGGGAGAATACTTGAGTCATGAATTTGGCACGCACTTAAGGAAATGTGGAATAGTTTCACAACTCATGCCGCCTGGAACACCTCAGCGTAATGGTGTGTCCGAACGTCGTAATCGCACTCTATTGGATATGGTGCGATCTATGATGTCTCTTACCGATCTACCGCTGTCATTTTGGGGCTATGATTTAGAGACTGCCGCATTCACTTTAAATAGGTATCCGTCGAAATCCATTGAGACGACACCGTATGAATTATGGTTTGGGAAGAAACCTAAGATGTCGTTTCTAAAAGTTTGGGGATGCGATGCTTATGTCAAGAAACTTCAACCTGAAAAGCCCGAACCCAAGACAGAAAAATGTGTATTCATAGGATACCCTAAAGAAACTATTGGGTATACCTTCTACCTCAGATCCGAAGGAAAGATCTTTGTTGCCAAGAATGGATCATTTCTAGAGAAAGAGTTTCTCTCGAAAGAAGTAAGTGGGAGGAAAGTAGAACTTGATGAAGTATTACCTCTTGAACCGGAAAGTGGCGCAGCTCAGGAAAATGTTCCTGAGGTGCCTGCACCGACTAGAGAGGAAGTTAATGATGATGATCATGAAACTTCAGATCAAGTTGCTACTGAACTTCGTAGGTCCACAAGGACCTGTTCCGCACCAGAGTGGTATGGCAACCCTGTCTTGGAAATCATGTTGTTAGAAAACGGTGAACCTTCGAACTATGAGGAAGCGGTGGCGGGCCCAGATTCCGACAAATGGCTAGAAGCCATGAAATCCGAGAGAGGATCCATGTATGAAAATGAAGTATGGACTTTGACTGACTTGCCCGATGATCGGCGAGCCATAGAAAATAAATGGATCTTTAAGAAGAAGACAAACATGGATGGTAATGTGACCATCTATAAAGCTCGGCTTGTCGCTAAGGGTTATCGACAAGTTCAAGGGGTTGACTACGATGAGACTTTCTCACCCGTAGCGAAGCTGAAGTCCGTATGAATCATGTTAGCAATCGCCGCATTCTATGATTATGAGATATGGCAAATGGACGTCAAAACGACATTCCTTAATGGTTTCCTTAAGGAAGAATTGTATATTATGCAGCCGGAAGGTTTTGTCGATCCTAAGAATGCTAACAAGGTGTGCAAGCTCCAACGCTCGATCTATGGGCTGGTGCAAGCATCTCGGAGTTGGAACATTCATTTTGATGAGATGATCAAAGCATTTGGGTTTACGCAGACTTATGGAGAAGCCTGCATTTACAAGAAAGTGAGTGGGAGCTCTGTAGCATTTCTCATATTATATGTGGATGACATACTGTTGATGGGAAATGATATAGAATTCTTGGAAAGCATAAAGGCCTACTTGAACAAGTGTTTTTCAATGAAGGACCTTGGAGAAGCTGCTTATATATTAGGCATCAAAATCTATAGAGATAGATCGAGACGCCTCATTGGTCTTTCACAAAGTACGTACCTTGACAAGATATTGAAGAAGTTCAATATGGATCAGTCCAAGAAGGGGTTCTTGCCTATATTGCAAGGTATGCAATTGAGCACGGCTCAATGCCCGACCACGGCAGAAGATAGAGAAAAGATGAGTGTCGTCCCCTATGCCTCGGCCATAGGGTCTATTATGTATGCCATGCTATGTACCAGACCTGATGTAAACCTTGCCATAAGTTTGGTAGGAAGGTACCAAAGTAATCCCGGCATGGAACATTGGCAACGGTCAAGAATATCCTGAAGTACCTGAAGAGGACTAAGGATATGTTTCTCGTTTATGGAGGTGACAAAGAGCTCGTCGTAAAGGGTTACGCCAATGCTAGCTTCGACACAGATCTGGATGACTCTAAGTCACAAACCGGATACGTGTATATTTTGAATGGTGGGGCAGTAAGCTGGTGCAGTTGCAAGCAAAGCGTTATGGCGGGATCTACATGTGAAGCAGAGTACATGGCAGCCTCGGAGGCAGCACAAGAAGCAATCTGGGTGAAGGAGTTCATTACGGAACTAGGAGTCATTCCCAATGCGTCGGGCCCGATGACTCTCTTCTGTGACAACACTGGAGCTATTGCCCTTGCCAAGGAGCCCAGGTTTCACAGGAAGACCAGGCATATCAAGCGTCGCTTCAACTCCATTCGTGAAAGTGTTCAAAATGGAGACATAGATATTTGTAAAGAACATACGGACCTAAATGTAGCAGATCCGTTGACTAAACCTCTCCCTAGAGCAAAACATGATCAACACCAGAACTCTATGGGTGTTCGATTCATCACAATGTAACTAGATTATTGACTCTAGTGCAAGTGGGAGACTGTTGGAAATATGCCCTAGAGGCAATAATAAAATGGTTATTATTATATTTCTTTGTTCATGATAATTGTCTATTGTTCATGCTACAATTGTGTTATCCGGAAATCGTAATACATGTGTGAATACATAGACCACAACACGTCCCTAGTGAGCCTCTAGTTGACTAGCTCATTGATCAAAGATAGTCATGGTTTCCTGACTATGGACATTAGATGTCATTGATAATGGGATCACATCATTAGGAGAATGATGTGATGGACAAGACCCAATCCTAAGCATAGCTCAAAGATCGTGTAGTTTGTTTGCTAGAGCTTTTCCGAATGTCAAGTATCATTTCCTTAGACCATGAGATTGTGCAAATCCTTGATACCGTAGGAGTGCTTTGGGTGTGCCAAACATCACAACGTAACTGGGTGACTATAAAGGTGCACTACGGGTATCTCCGAAAGTGTCTGTTGGGTTGGCACGAATCGAGACTGGGATTTCACTCCGTATGACGGAGAGGTATCTCTGGGCCCACTCAGTAATGCATCATCATAATGAGCTCAATGTGACCAAGTGGTTGATCACGGGATCATGCATTACGATACGAGTAAAGAGACTTGCCGGTAACGAGATTGAACAAGGTATTGGGATACCGACGATCGAGTCTTGGGCGAGTAACGTACCGATTGACAAAGGGAATTGTATACGGGATTGATTGAATCCTCGACATCATGGTTCATCCGATGAGATCATCGAGGAGCATGTGGGAGCCAACATGGGTATCCAGAACCCGCTGTTGGTTATTGACCGGAGAGTCGTCTCGGTCATGTCTGCGTGTCTTCCGAACCCGTAGGGTCTACACACTTAAGGTTCGGTGACGCTAGGGTTGTAGAGATATTAGTATGCGGTAACCCAAAAGTTGTTCGAAGTCCCGGATGAGATCCCGGACGTCACGAGGAGTTTTGAAATGGTCCTAAGGTGAAGAATTATATATAGGAAGTCCAGTTTCGGCCATCGGGAAAGTTTCGGGGTCACCGGTATTGTACCGAGACCACCGGAAGGGTCCCGGGGGTCCACTGGGTGGGGCCACCTATCCTGGAGGGCCCCATGGGCTGAAGTGGGGAAGGGAACCAGCCCCTGGTGGGCTGGTGCGCCCCCCTTGGGCCTCCCCCTGCGCCTAGGGTTGGAAACCTTAGGGGTGGGGGGCGCCCCACTTGGCTTGGGGGCAAGCCACCCCCCTTGGCCGCCGCCTCCCTTGAGATCCAATCTCTAGGGCCGGCGCCCCCCTAGGGGCCCTATATATAGTGGGGGGAGGGAGGGCAGATGCACCCTAGCCCCTGGCGCCTCCCTCTCCCTCCCGTGACACCTCTCCCTCTCGCTGAGCTTGGCGAAGCCCTGCCGAAATCACTGTTGCTTCCACCACCACGCCGTCGTGCTGCTGGACCTCCATCAACCTCTCCTTCCCCCTTGCTGGATCAAGTCGGAGGAGACGTCTTCCCAACCGTACGTGTGTTGAATGCGGAGGTGCCGTCAGTTCGGCGCTCGGTCATCGGTGATTTGGATCACGACGAGTACAACTCCATCAACCCCGTTCTCTTGAACGCTTCCGCTCGCGATCTACAAGGGTATGTAGATGCACTCCCCTTTCCCTCGTTGCTAGATAACTCCATAGATTGATCTTGGTGATGCATAGAAAATTTTAAATTCTCCTACATTCCCCAACAAAAAATTCTTTTTCAGTAGTAGCATAATTTCTCACAGCATTGTCTAGAGTTTTACTAGCATATTGAATAACATTTAATTTCTTATGAACTCTTTGCCCTAGAACATCACTTACAACATAATCACTGGCATCACACATAATTTCAAAGGGTAAATTCCAATCAGGTGGCTGAACAATAGGTGCAGAGATCAATGCTTTCTTAAGTATTTCAAATGCTTCTACGCAATCATCATAAAAAACAAATGGTATATCTTTTTGTAATAAATTAGTTAGAGGCCGAGAAAATTCTGGTAATTCCTTAATGAACCTCCTATAAAAACCGGCGTGACCAAGGAAACTTCTTATACCTTTGATGTCCTTGTGACATGGCATCTTTTCAATAGCATCACCCTTAGCTTTATCAACTTCAATACCTCTTTCAGAAACTTTATGCCCCAAGACAATACCTTCATTAACCATATAGTGGCACTTCTCCCAATTCAAGACAAGGTTAGTTTCTTCACATCTCTACAAAACTCGATCAAGGTTGCTTAAGCAATCATCAAAAGAGGATCCATAGACGGAGAAATCGTCCATGTAAACCTCACAAATCTGTTCACAAAAGTCAGAGAATATAGCCATCATGCATCTTTGGAAGGTAGCAGGTGCATTACATAAACCAAAAGGCATACGTCTATAAGCAAAACTACCGAACGGGCAAGTAAAAGTGGTCTTAGAATGATCATCAGCTGACACATGTATTTGAGAGAAACCAGAATAACCATCTAGAAAGCAAAAATATGTATGGTTGGATAATCTTTCTAGCATTTGATCAATAAAAGGTAAGGGGTAATGAACTTTTTTAGTAGCCTTATTTAATTTGCGGAAATCAATTACCATCCTATAACCTATAATAATTCTTTGCGGAATCAATTCATCTTTATCATTAGGAACGACAGTAATACCTCCCTTTTTAGGGACACAATGGACAGGACTTACCCACTAACTATCAGCAACGGGATAAATTATACCTGCCTCAAGGAGCTTTAGTATTTCCTTTCTTACCACTTCTTTCATCTTAGGATTCGGCCATCATTGGTGATCACGAACTGGTTTGGCATCTTTCTCCAAATTTATTTTGTGTTGACATAGTGTGGGACTAATGTCCTTAAGATCATCGAGAGTATATCCAATAGCAGCACGGTGCTTATTTAGAGTTTTCAATAATCTCTCTTCTTCATGCTCTGAAAGGTTAGCACTAATAATAACAGGATATATCTTTTTCTCATCAAGATAAGCATATTTAAGAGTATCAGGTAACAGTTTGAGCTCAAACACGGGATCACCCTTGGGTGGAGGAGGATCCCCTAGGATTTCGACAGGCAAATTGTGTTTCAGGATGGGTTCCTGTTTAAAGAATACTTCATCTATTTCCCCTCTTTCGTTCATAAACATATCATTTTCATGGTCTATCAAATACTATTCTAAAGGATCACTAGGAGGCACGACAATAGAAGCAAAACCAATAATTTCATCTTTACTATGCAATTCCTCTTCATGGCGTTGTCTACGCAATTTAGAGAAATTAAATTCATGAGACATATCACCTAAACCAATAGTAACAACATCCTTTTTGCAATCTATCCTAGCATTAACTGTGTTCAAGAAGGGTCTACCAAATATAATGGGACAAAAGCTATCTTGTGGGGAACCAAGGACAAGAAAATCAGCAAGATATTTAGTTTTCCCACACAAGACTTCAACGTCTCTAACAATTTCAATTGGTGAAATAGTATCTCTATTGGCAAGTTTAATTGTGACATCAATATCTTCTAACTTAGCAGGTGCAATATCATGCATAATCTCGTTGTACAAGTCAATAGGTATTGCACTAGCACTGGCACCCATATCACATAAGCCATGATAACAATGATCTCCTATTTTAATAGAAATAACAGGCATGCCTACCACGGGTCTATGTTTATCTTTAGCACAAGGTTTAGCAATTCTAGCAGTCTCATCACAGAAATGAATAACATGCCCATCAATATTATCAGACAAGAGATCTTTAACAATAGCAATATTAGGTTCAACTTTAACTTTCTCAGGAGGTGTATAAGTTCTAATATTGCTTTTACGAACCATAGTTGAAGCTTTAGCATGATCTTTTATCCTAACAGGAAAAGGTGGTTTCTCAACATAAGCAGTAGGAACAATAGTGTCGGATTTCGGGTTCCGGCAGACCCTTGAGGTTCGAACAATGGGGTGCGTGCGGAGATCTCTCCCCTACCGATCTACGTCCAATCTCCTCGCGTGATCTAAGCTGGGAACAACGAACAACACAAGGGACACGAGGTTTATAATGGTTCGGGCCACCGTTGTGGTGTAATACCCTACTCCAGCGTGTGGTGTGGTGGATTGCCTCAGGGGCTGATGATGAATAGTATAAGGGAAGAACAGCCTCGGGAGAGGTGTTCTTGAGCTGGTGCGATGAACTGCTTGGATGAGCCAGTCGCCTCTCTCTCTCTCTGCTATTGGGTGTGTCGATCTCTCTCTCGATGTCTCGATCGATGATCCTCTACCCTGTGGTGGCTAGCTCTATTTATAGAGTCCCTGGGTCTCTCCCCAAATAATGAGCAGGAAGGGCGCCAACAATTGGCCATTTTGAAGGGGAACATCTAGTACAAGTTATCCTAACAAAAGGTGGTCTTCGGCTGCCAAAAGCACTGGTGATGACGCCGTCTTGGGCTCCACGGTGACCTCCGTCCTGCCGCTATGTTGGTCTTGGTCTCGTTGCACCGGAATGGCAACCTTTGCTCGATGCCTTGGCATGTGCTTGCCCCCTTTGCACCAAAGGGGAAACAAGGACACTGCGCAGGCCGGCGCCCGCCTGGTCTCGATCGTCATGGCTTGCGTCACGGGCTCCTCGCGAGGTACCCCTGCCTTGATCTCTCTGCCTCCTCACGAGCCTGCCTAACGTGGCTGCCTCTGAGGAAGCTTCTCGTCGTCTGCCCCGCGAGGCTTGGCCCCTCGCGAGGGTCTTGAGCTTGAGCTGAAGAAGATGGGCCGTGCTAGGCCCCCACTTGAGCCACGCCGCAGGCCGCAGGCAGGCAAGTCTGGGGACCCCTGTTCCCAGAACGCCGACAGTAGCCCCCGGTCCTAAGGCGCGCCCGAGCTTGGCCTAGCAAGGAAGCAAAGAGGAAAGCGCGAAGCGTCGCGGGCCCCAATAGCTTGCGGCCTTGGGCGCCGCGTGGCGATTGATTGGTCGTGGGCGTCTGCGCTTCCCCACGACGCCTTGTTGTGCGCCCGGCTAAGCGGACCCGCAGTTGCACACAGTTGTTCCTCCTTTCCGCTACTCGCCCACCTCCTACCTTTCCTTCCTCTTCGAGCTCCAGCCTCCGCCGCCAACCTAGCTCGAGTTCTTCCCTCTCTTCACCGCCATGGCTCCGACGAAGAAAGGAAGGGTAAAGAAGCCCGCGCCTTCGCCCCGCACACCTCCGGCGGCGGCCCCCGCCGTTTCTCGGTCGATCATACTCAATCCAGAAGCTTTGAACAAGGTCCGCTCCGCCCTTGCCACGATCTTCAATGAGTGCGGCAGGACCACAGTCTGGCCTGCGTCCCATGCCTCCCTTGATAGGATCATCACGGAGGTCCGATTCTTCGCCGATGCCCTATGGGCGGGTCTGGTTCCCCCTTTTCTGCCTTCTTCAATGCGGTGCTCTCCCATTATCAGATCCGCATGATGCACCTTGGGCCAGAGTCCATTACTCTTCTGGCTGTCTTTGCTTTTGTTTGCGAGGCGATGATAGGCATTCCTCCTTCCATTGCCCTGCTGCACCACTTCTTTTCCTTGCGCCTGAGCGACCCCACTCAGTGCTCAGGGTGTGTGAGCTTCTTCGCCGTGCCAGAGACCACCACTTTAGGGATCGACTTCGGCCTTCCTTCTCTTGAGGCCAGGTTCAGAGAGCGTTGGCTGTACGTGGATGTCGGAGTGCCCAACCCTTTGCTCTCGCACCTGACCTCGCCTGCTGTTCCCAACCCAGGCTAGGATCATGAGGTGCTCGCGAGCCCCCGGCTCGCCTTCGTCTGGCGCCGCTTTCAGAGTTTGAGGGCGCTCAATGTGTCAGCGCTCAAGGTGGTGAAGGAGTTCCTCCAATGTCGCATTGCTCCTCTCCAACGCCACTCTCGCAGGATGTGGGACTTTGCGGGGCATAGAGACCGCATGCGGTTTCAGGAGGAGGACTTGGCGCCTGAAGTGCTGCGGACGGTGCTCAGGGTCTTGACTGGCGATCCTTCCCTGGGCAGCCTTCAGAGCAATGGTGTCCTCTTGTATCTTTGCTCCGGCAGGGCCGATTTTGTGAGGCAGATGCCCAGCTTTGACGAGTGGGGACTGCACCCGGCTGGCTTCATGGGGCCCCGCAAGAACCCAACCGCTGTAGTTGCTTCCCCTTCTGCCCACAGCGGTCCTTCCTTGGGCGACAGGGCGGGGAGACGAGAACCGCGGGAGTTGAGGCGACCGATGTTGAGGTGCCGACGCTGCGACAAGCCTCGAAGGCGGCGTCTCCCGAGGCCCACCCTGGAGCGGCGGTGGGTGCGGAGTCGCGGCTTATGGTTCCTGACGCCGAGGCTCCCGAGGCCCCAGCCGTTCCTCGTGAGGCGACGCCTGATGGCGCCCCTCAGGATGACTCCTCCAGCGCTGATTATCTTGACGCTTCTTCTGCACCAGAGGCCGACCCCTGCGCCGAGCGCTTAGGTCGGTTCCGCGTAGACTTCGTGGCCCTCTGCAAGAGAAAGGAGGCCTTGGGTGGCGACGACCGCCCTTGCCACTTGTTGAAGCGCAGGAAGTACTTTGCCATGGACGAGTAAGTCTTCTTCTTTCTTTGCTCATTTACTTTGCTATCCCTGCGACTGATTGTGGCCCTTTCAGATCCTGCCCTGCGAGACTCGCCGAGTCAGCCCGGGAGCCATCCCCCCAAGTTTCGCCTTCTCCGCTGGCCCTGGGCTCACCGAGCTCGAGCGGCACCCCTGCTGCCAGACCGGTTGATGGAGTGGTCCGTTCCATAGGGCACCTCGAGCCTGCACGCCCGCTGTCCTTTCTTCATGAGTCCTCCTAGGGCACATCCGGCTTGCCCCGCGTTCCTCCTCTAATCATAGATGGTGAATGGTTGAAGTCTGTCTTTGGCTCCTCCTCTGTGGGTGGACCGATGCCAGGCCTGATTCCTAGAGAGGTCCGTTCAGTGATGGCTAGGGCGCCAGCCCCCAGCTCCGCGCCGGGAGGGGGGCTTGCTGCATTGGGGCCCTCTGCATGCTCCGGTGGAAGAGGGTGATGCGGATGACGTGCTCAGGCGCGTCCGGGAGCGACGCGCCCTTCGCGAAGAGTTCCTCCAGAGGGCGGCGGATGCGGTGAGCCGGATCAGGGCAGAGCTTGCTAACGAGGATGCGTGCCTGGAGGCCGAGGGTTTGCGCCTTGCTGAGAAGAGGCACAAACTAAGGGTAGCCGTCGCCCTCGCGCGTCACCAACGTGATCTCGACAACGCGAAGGCTGAAGCGTCGCTGGTAGCTTCACGGGAGGCCTGCTCCCAGGCCGTTGAGGAGGCTCGGGAGGTAGACCGATGACGCAAGGATGCGGAGGAGCGCGCATGGGAGCTCCAAGCCTGGAGAAACTCCCTGGAGCAGCAAGTGGAACTGCGCCAGGCGGCCCTTGAGTCGATGGGGGGGGCCCTCTGTTGACCGGGTGGAGCTTCTGAAGCGCGAGGAGGCGCTGATGCTGGAGGCCGCCGAGCGCAATCTTGACCTTGAGCGGTTGGAGACGAGGGAGCGCCTGGTGGCTCGGGCGGAGGATGACGTTTCTGCGCGTGAAGCCCGGGCCCAGGAAGAAGTCGATCGCCGTGTGGCGGAGGCTCGCTCGGCCTTCGAGCGTGAATACGAGACGAGGTTGGGGCTGATCAGGGCCGAGGCTGAGGGTAGGACCACAGCCCTCAGGGCCAAACTGGCCGAAGCGACGCGACGTGTGGACTCCTCCGCAGCCGCCCTCAGCGCGGCACAGGCGGAGCTATCCTCTTCCCGGGCCAAGCAGCTTCTTCTCCAACAGAGGGTTGATGACGCCGAGGCCGTCGCGCAGCGGAATGAGGACGAGATCCGTCGGCGGCGGGTTCTAGAGCATGAGCATGCCCCCATTATTCAAATGCTCAGAGAAAGGGCCAACACAACTTTGGGCAACATCTGCGAGGCTGCCACTAAGGAGCCGCACGAGGTCAACTACGCCGACAACCTCCAGTTTTTCACCGATGTGGTGACGCTTCTGGAGAACCACTCTGAAAGGTCCCATTGGCTTGTCGAAGAGAGGAGCCGAGCCTTGCTCGGGCATGCATTCTCCCGCGTCTTCAGCTATCTACTAGGCAAGGAACCCCACTTCGACTTCGACGCTGCCATTGCACCCTTGCCCATAGCCGTCCGGGGCGACCTGGCGCGATGGGTGGAGGACAATGTGGACGCCCTCATCAGGGCCTTTGCGTCTGATGATGACGGCGTGGTCGTGGCCGCCAATGAAGGCGGTGTTGTGGACGAGCCTGGCGCTGACGGGGATGCTGGCGGCGGCAATGTCAACGACGCCAGTGATGCCTCCGAGGATGCCCAAGAAGACGCCGTGAGTGATATGTCCGACTGACCGCATGTCGCTGCTGTTTATCCTGCACGAAGAAGGTTCGGGCTTAGCCCTGAAGAATGTAAGAGCATTTTGGGAGGAGAAGCCCCTCATGTAAAGGTTTGCAATTAGTACCCTGGTAAGCATAATGTTGCATGTGAACTTAGCCGCTGGCCCGGTGATGGGTCAGCTGTCTTGTGTACCTTCAGACCCCGACGAGTCCCGAGCGGGCCTGCGGGGGCCACCGCACCTCGGGTGTCTTCTGATTAACTTGTAGATTCTGCGATGAAAACCTCCGGAAAGGGTGCGGTAACAACGGTCCTGGTTGTAAGCGTGCCTGGCCCGGACCGGCTCGCGAAGGGCTCGCGAGGGGGGGGCAGCCGATGCTAACTTTGGACGCAAAGCCGAAACCAGAACGCGAGAGATTGCTCGAACGAGACTAAACACCCCTTCCCCAAACACACGCAAGCATCAAGCTCAAATCCAACTTAAATCCAAATCGAAGAACTTTGTCAACAAGGAAAGGCAAAAGCAAAAGGCCGCGTCCGGCACCTAGTCTAGTATTCGACGTCTTCTCACCAGCGTGGAGCTAAGTGCTGCCACTGGGCGTGGGCAGGAGCCCCCGAGGCCCGAGGACGGCTCTCCGGAGACTCCGGGGCGTGTACAGCCCCACTCATTATTACGTGAGAGTGTCACAGGCGGCGAGCTTCACAGGCACTGGGCCTTCTTCACAGGTACCAGCCTTGTTTCATATTGCCAGACAAGGGCCCTGCCTTGCGCCTCACTCTGCCGCCATCGACAGCGACCGAAAACCAGGACGACGCCAATGGGGTAGAGCGGTCGCCAGCGGTTCCCCCGATGACCACGGGTCCCCTGCCGGGGGCAGGCCCTGGGGCAACTCCCCGGCAGGGGGCCTACCTCCTGAGAACGCCTTGCTCCGACCGCCATGGGGACGAACCCGAATCTCGGCCCCTCTCCTGCAGCCCCCTGCGCCCTCCTCTTGAGGGGTATGAGGCTGCAGGATTGGGGCAACCACCTGCTGCGGCGACCTGTATCTCCTGCGACCCATGGTTAGCATAAGCTTCCTCCTGAGGGATGAGTGGTACCCGATAGTTGCCGCCGCTGGTGTGGTTGTCGAGGCTCTCCTGGGTTTCCTGAAAGAGCTCAGCCCCTGGCGTCTCCTCGCCCCAGCCTGGCCCGAGGAATGAGCCGTGATCTTCTTCCAGTGCGCACCCTTGATCCACCATGCGGGGCACATAAGCTTCTGGGGCCACCGCCCCGTGCACCTCGTCGTAGCGCCCCGCATGCCACGCAGCCTGGCTTGGAGCGCCGTCTTGGGGGTGATGGCACGGCGGTCCACCGAAGCCAAAGGCAGCGGCGTGCACCCCTTCGCTGGCCAGAGAAGAGGCCGGCGTGACTTGTCGCCCAGTGCCGGCGGAGGTGTTGACGCTGAAAGGGCCCTGGAGTCCGCTGGAAGTTGCGTGCGCGCGCATGACGCCGCCATACGGCCCGCCGGGAGCCTGCGGTGGCAGCTGGACGCAGAAAGGAGGTGTTCCTGAGGCGGCGGCGTCCAGGAGCTCGGCTACTCGCTCCAGCAACACGTCGCGGCCGCCCTCCAGCAGCCGGCACCATAGCAGCTCTCGGGCCACCATGAGCGCGGCCCTGGAGTTCGCTTGCTCCCGTCGGGTGTACGGCACCGTGGCCGCAGCGTGGTTTGAGGCCCTTGCTGTGGCCCGCACCTGCCATGGTGTGAGGGAAGGCGGCGTCTGGCCGCGTTGCCCGCGCCCCGCAGCGCCCTACGGAGCGCGGGCTGCCTGAGGCGCAAGGTTGAGGTCGCCCTGGGTTGGTGACATGGCGTGGGCGGGCCACGCTGCCCAGCGGTCGGTGTTGGCAACCGGGTCGCTTGACATCTGAACGGCGAGGTGACGGAATGTGAGGCGGAGGAAGAAGGATTCCGGTGCACCCTTACCTGGCGCACCAAAAGTCGGATTTCGGGTTACGGCAGACCCTTGAGGTTCGAACACTGGGTGCGCGTGGAGATCTCTCCCCTTCCGATCTATGTCCAATCTCCTCGCGTGATCTAAGCTGGGAACAACGAACAACACAAGGGACACGAGGTTTATACAGGTTCGGGCCACCATTGTGGTATAATACCCTACTCCAGTGTGTGGTGTGGTGGATTACCTCAGGGGCTGATGATGAATAGTACAAGGGAAGAACAGCCTCGCGAGAGGTGTTCTTGAGCTGGTGTGATGAACTGCTTGGATGAGTCAGTCGCCTCTCTCTCTGCTCTTGGGTGTGTCGATCTCTCTCTCGATGTCTCGATCGATGATCCTCTACCCTGTGGTGGCTAGCTCTATTTATAGAGGCCCTAGGCCTCTCCCCAAATAATGAGCGGGAAGGGCGCCAACAATTGGCCATTTTCAAGGGGAACATCTAGTACAAGTTATCCTGACAAAAGGTGGTCTTTGGCTACCAAAAGCACTGGTGATGACGCCGTCTTGGGCTCCACGGTGACCTCCGTCCTGCCGCTATGTTGGTCTTGGTCTCGTTGCACTGGAATGGCAACCTTTGCCCGGTGCCTTGGCCTGTGCTTGCCCCCTTTGCACCAAAGGGGAAACAAGGACACTGCGCAGGCCGGCGCCCACCTAGCGCCCGCCTGGTCTCGATCGTCATGGCTTGCATCACGGGCTCCTCGCGAGGTACCCCTGCCTTGATCTCTCCGCCTCCTCGCGAGCCTGCCTGATGTGGCTGCCTCTGAGGAAGCTTCCTATCGTCCGCCCTACAAGGCTTGGCCCCTCGCGAGGGTCTTGAGCTTGAGCTGATGAAGATGGGCCGCGCTGGGCCCCCACTTGAGCCACGCCGCAGGCCGCACGCAGGCAAGTCTGGGGACCCCCGTTCCCAGAACGCCGACAAATAGGATCATTATAAGTGGCAGTCTTTTCTTCAACTTTAATAGGTGCAGCTACTTTTACTTTAATGGGAGGATGATATTTAAACCACTTATCCCTAGGGAGATCAACATGAGTAGCGAAAGATTCACAGAAAGAAGCTACTATTTCAAAGTCAAGTCCATATTTAGTGCTAAATTTACCGAAAACATCGGTATCTATAAAAGATTTAACACAATCAAACATAGGTGTCATACCTGACTCCTTACCTTCGTCGAGGTCCAATCTTTAGAGTTGCGTTTAATTCTTTCCAAGAAATCCCATTTGAATTCAATAGTCTTCATCATAAAAGAGCGAGCACAAGAAGTATCGAGCATGGTGCGATTGTTATGAGAAAGCCGAGCATATAAATTTTGAATGATTATTTCTCTTGGAAGCTCATGATTGGGGCATGAATATAACATTGATTTAAGCCTCCCCCAAGCTTGAGTGATGTTTTCTCCTTCGTGAGGCCAAAAATTATATATATAATTGTGATCACGATGAACAAGATGCATAGGATAAAACTTCTGATGAAATTCCAATTTCAATCGTTTTTAGTTCCATGATCCCATATCATCGCATAGCCTATACCATGTCAATGCATCTCCCTTCAAAGATAAAGGGAAGACCTTCTTCTTAATAACATCATCGGGCACACTTGCAAGCTTAAATAATCCACGAACTTCATCCACATATATTAGGTGCTCATCAGGATGCATTGTTTCGTCTCCTGCAAAAGGATTAGCTAGCAGTTTTCCTACCATACCCGAAGGAATCTCAAAGTAGACATTTTAATTTTCAGTAGGTTCAATAGGTTTAGGAGCAACTCTTTGCTCTACTGGTCGGGGTGAAGATACCCCGAACAAGCCCCTCAGAGGATTAGATTCCATAGTAAAAAGTGACAGTAAATTTCAGCACACTATATAAATCCTTACCAAATTAGACCTACCAAAGGTGCTTCACTCCCTGGCAACGGCGCCAGAAAAGAGTCTTGATGACCCACAAGTATAGGGGATCTATCATAGTCCTTTTGATAAGTAAGAGTGTCGAACCCAACGAGGAGCAGAAGGAAATGATAAGCGGTTTTCAGCAAGGTATTCTCTGCAAGCACTGAATTTATAGGTGACAGATAGTTTTGTGATAAGATAATTTGTAACGAGCAACAAGTGAAAAAAGTAAATAAAGTGCAACAAGGTGGCCCAATCCTTTTTGTAGCAAAGGACAAGCCTGGACAAACTCTTATATAGAGAAAAGCGCTCCCAAGGACACATGGGAATATCGTCAAGCTAGTTTTCATCACGTTCATATGATTCACGTTCGGTACTTTGATAATTTGGTATGTGGGTGGACCGGTGCTTGGGTGTGGGCCCCCTCTGGAACTTCTTGCGCTCAGTATTTTTTATATATTCTAAAAATAGCTTCCGTGAAGTTTCAGGACTTTTGGAGCTGTGCAGAATAGGTCTCTAATATTTGCTCCTTTTCCAGCCCAGAATCCCAGCTACCACCATTCTCCCTCTTTATGTAAACCTTGTAAAATAAGAGAGAATAGGCATAAGTATTGTGAAATAATGTGTAATAACAGCCCATAATGCAATAAATACGGATATAAAAGCATGATGCAAAATGGACGTATCAGCCGGGGAACCTCTTGGTAGCTTCCTTCTTCACGCATGGGCACACGACGTGGCGGATCACGCCGCGGGACCGCGCGTCTTGGGCGAGGACACCGTCTTGACGCGAAGGGGGCGGTGGCGCTCCGTGAGCTGCTCGTCTTGGCACGAGGGCGCCGTCTTGATGCGGAGGCGGCGGAGGCGCTTCGTGAGCTACATCCCCCGTGGCTGGAGGTGGGCGAGGCATCGAGAGGGATGGTGCAGGAGAGCCCCTAGCGGCGCTGACGAGCTCAGCGATGTGGCCTAACCAGTCCTCATAGAGGTCGTCGACCGGGTGGTAGCGCAGGAGCTCGCGTGCCATGAGCAGCGCAGCCTGCGCGTCCGTGGGTGCGCAGCGAGCGTGAGACGATGAGCCAGCCGGAGTCAGCGACGGGGTGGAGGTGCGGCCGTCCTGCCGCACGGAGGGGTGCAGTGATGATGCTTGTTGCTTTTTCGCTGCCGGGCCGGTAGCGGCGTTGGCAACAGTAGATGGAGAACGACGGGGAGGCCCACCGATAGGGGTTGTCTGAGCGATACGGGCGGCGAGGGTGGCCCGACGCTCGGCGCGGGCTCGACGCGCGTCTGACATGGATGCGGTGGAGCAGTGGTAGACGGATCAACCGAAGGAAAGCTTCAGCACACCCCTACCTGGCGCGCCAAATGTCGGATTTCAGGTTCCAGCAAAACCCTTGAGGTTCGAACACTGGGGTGCGCACGAAGATCTCTCCCCCCTCTAGCTCACGCCCTCACCGCGATCTCAAGGCTTAGCGCGTCGAACTCGCAGAACAAAGGGACACAAGATTTATACTGGTTCGGGCCACTGATGTGGTGTAATACCCTACTCCAGTGTGGTGTGGTGGATTGCCTCTTGGGCTGAGGATGGACAGTTACAAGGGAAGAACAACCTCCTGAGGAGAGGTGCTCTTGTGCTTGGTGAGTTTGTGTGGTGGCCTTGGTGGAATGGATCCGGTCCAAGATGAGATGCCTCCCTATGGTGGTGGCTAGTCTAGTCCTATATATAAAGGCCCGGGTCCTCTTCCCAAATATTAGGCAGGAAGGAATCCCACAATGGCCAATTTGAAGGGGGACAGCTAGTACAAGCTATCCTGACAAAAGATGGTCTTCGCCTGCCAAAGCCTCTGGTGCTGACGCCGTCCTGGGCTGCGGAGTGACCTTTGTCCTGCCGTCCTGCTGGTCTTGGTCTCATTGCACCAATATGTAAACCTTTGCCTGATGCCTCGGGACTCCTCGCCTGCGCTTGCCTCTTTAGCACCAAAGAGGAAACGAGGACACTGTGTGCATTGGCGCCCGCCTGGTGCCCTCCAGGCCTTGGTCGTCATGGCTTGCGTCATAGGAACCTCGCGAGGTGCCCCTTGCCTTGATCTCTCCGCCCCTCACGAGCAGCCTGGTGAGGCCGCCCCCGAGGAGGTTTTGTGTCGTCCGCCTCATGAGGCTCGGGCCCTCACGAGGGTATTGAGTGTTTGCTAGTGAAGATGGGCCGTATGGGGCCGCTGACAGAGCCACGCCGTGGGCCGCAGGCAGGCAAGTCTGGGGACCCCCATTCCCAGGATGTCGACACCGCTGATGGCCCAAAGTGGTCAGCATCACTGTTTGCTCCTGGTCGCGGTGTTGGATGAGACACCCGGCTCTCTCCGACTTACTCTTGAGAAGACATCTTGATCTAAATCTGAAGCAGAACAGTTCGAAACAAAAACAGGAGATATTTGCGTGGTACGGTGGTCAAAACCTTTGGGAGATTATATAATGAATTTTTACTGACCAAAAGAAGTATTGTGTAAGAAAACGGAGTCCGGAGGGCACACGAGGTGCCCACGAGGCAAGGGGCGTGCCCAGGGGGGTAGGGCACGCCCTCCACCCTCGTGGATGCCTCGTGTCCTTTCCAGACTGATTCTTATTTTCCTATTTTCTTAAATATTCCAAAACGAAGAAAAATTGCTATTAGAACTGTTTTGGAGTTGTTTTACTTACCATACCACATACATCTTCCTTTTCGAAGGCTGAAACATTCTAGAAGGTGTCCCTTATAAACTGCTCCGGGGTTACAGTTTCAATGACAATAGTTTCAACATTTATAGGATTACTTGAGATATAATGTTTGATTCTTTGACCGTTCACCACCCTCGGATTTGTGCCTTCAAAGTTGTTGACTTTTATGGCACCGAAATGATAGACCTCCTCAATAACGTAAGGACCTTCCCATTTAGAGAGGAGTTTTCCTGCAAAAAAATCTTAAACGAGAGTTGTATAACAATACATAATCACCTACATTAAACTCACGTTTTTGTATCCTTTTTCATGCCATCTTTTAACCTTTTCTTGAAACAGTTGGGCATTCCCATAGGCCTGGGTTCTCCATTCATCAAGTGAGCTAATGTCAAATAGTCTCTTCTCACCAGCAAGTTTGAAATCATATTGAGCTCCTTAATGGCCCAATATGCCTTATGTTCTAGTTTGAGAGGTAAGTGACATGCTTTTCCATAAACCATTTTATATGGAGACATACCCATATGATTTTTATATGCAGTTCTATAGGCCCATAATGCATCATCAAGTTTCTTGGACCAATTATTTCTAGATCTATTAACAGTCTTTTGCAAAATTAATTTAAGCTCTCTATTACTCAGTTCTACTTGACCACTAGACTGTGGGTGATATGGAGATGCAATTCTATGATTAACATCATACTTAGCAAGCATTTTACGGAAAGCACCATGAATAAAATGTGAACTACCATCAGTCATTAAGTATCTAGGGACTCCAAACCTCAGAAAAATAACTTCTTTAAGCATCTTAATAGAGGTGTTATGATCAGCACTACTAGTTGGAATAGCTTCTACCCACTTAGTAACGTAATCAACAACAACTAAAATATGTGTATACACATTAGAGGAAGGAAACGGTCCCATATAATCAAAGCCCCAAACATCAAATGGTTCAATAACAAGTGAATAATTCATAGGCATTTCTTGATGTCTACTAATATTACCATTTCTTTGACATTCATCACAAGACAAGACAAACTTACGGGCATCCTTGAAGAGAGGAGGCCAATAAAAACCGGATTGCAATACCTTATGTGCAGTTCTATCTCCAGCATGGTGTCCTCCATAAGACTCGGAGTGATACTTGCTCGGATTTGTTCCTGTTCATGCTCAGGTACACAATGTCTAATAACACCATCTACTCCTTCTTTATAAAGGTGTGGGTCATCCCAGAAGCAATGTCTTAAATCATAGAAAAACTTTTTCTTTTGCTGGTATGTGAAACTAGGTGGTATAAATTTATCAACAATGTAATTAGCATAATCAGCATACCATGGAGCAGTACGAGAAGCATTTATGACAACTAATTGTTCATCAGGAAAGCTATCATCAATAGGTAGTGGGTCATCAAGAACATTCTCTAACCTAGACAAGTTGTCTGCAACGGGGTTCTCAGCTCCCTTTCTATCAATAATATGCAAATCAAATTCTTGTAGTAGGAGAACCCATCTAATAAGTCTAGGTTTAGCATCTTTCTTTTCCATAAGATATTTAACAGCAGCATGATCAATGTGAACAATTACTTTAGAATCAACAATATAAGGTCTGAACATATCATAAGCAAATACAATCGCTAAAAATTCCTTTTCAGTAGTAGCATAATTTCTCTGGGCACTGTCTAGAGTTTTACTAGCATATTGGATAACATTTAATTTCTTATCAACTCTTTGTCCTAAAACAGCACCTACAGCATAATCACTAGAATCACACATAATTCAATGGGTAAATTCCAATCAGGTGGCTGAACAATAGGTGCAGAAATCAAGGCTTTCTGAAGTATTTCAAATGCTTCTACACAATCATCATCAAAGACAAAAGGAACATCTTTTTGTAAGAGATTATTCAGAGGCCTGGAAATTTTTGAGAAGTCTTTAATGAACCTCCTATAAAACACGGCATGACCAAGGAAATTTCTTATACCTTAAATGTCTTTAGGACACGACATCTTTAGGAAACTTCAATACCTCTTTTAGAAATTTTATGCCCCAAGACAATACCTTCATTAACCATAAAGTGGCACTTCTCCCAATTCAAGACAAGATTAGTTTCTTCACATCTCTGCAAAACATGATCAAGGTTGCTTAAGCAATCAAGAAAGGAAGTTCCATATACAGAAAAATCATCCATGAAAACCTCAAAAATCTTTTCACAAAAGTTAGAGAATATAGCAGTCATGCATCTTTGAAAGGTAGCAGGTGCATTACATAAACCAAAAGGCATACGTCTATAAGCAAAGCTACCGAAAGGGCAAGTAAAAGTGGTCTTTTCCTGATCCTCTTTTGACACATGTATTTGAGAGAAACCGAAATAACCATCTAGAAAGCAAAAATTTGTATGTTTAGATAACCTTTCTAGCATTTGATCAATAAAAGGTAAAGGGTAATGGTCCTTTTTAGTAGCTTTATTTAGTTTGCAAAAATCAATTACCATTCTATAACCTGTAACAATTCTTTGTGGGATCAATTCATCTTTATCATTAGGAACAACAGTAATACCTCCCTTCTTAGGGACACAATGGACAGGACTTACCCACTGACTATCAGCAACGGGATAAATTATACCTGCCTCCAGAAGCTTTAGTATTTCTTTTCTTACCACTTCTTTCATCTTAGGATTTAACCGTCGTTGGTGATCAACAACCGGTTTAGCATCTTTTTTCAATTTTATTTTGTGCTGGCATAGAGTGGGACTAATGTCCTTAAGATCATCAAGAGTATATCCAATAGCAGCACGGTGCTTCTTCAAAGTTTTCAATAATTTCTCCTCTTCTTGCTCTGAAAGGTTAGCACTAATAATAACAGGATATATCTTCTTTTCATCAAGATAAGCATATTTAAGAGTATCAGGCAATGGTTTAAGCTCAAACACGGGATCACCCTTGGGTGGAGGAGGATCCCCTAGAATTTCGACAGGCAAGTTTTGTTTCAAAATAGGTCCCTGTTTAAAGAATACTTCATCTATTTCCCTTCTTTCATTCATAAACATATCATTTTCATCGTCTAGCAAATATTGTAATAAAGGATCATTAGGAGGCACGACAATAGAAGCGAGACCAATAATTTCATCTTTACTAGGCAATTCTTTATCATGGGGTTGTCTATGAAATTTAGCAAAATTAAAGTCATGAGACATATCCCCTAAACCAACAGAAACAATATCCTTTTTGTAGTCTATCTTAGCATTAATAGTATTCAAGAAGGGTCTACCAAATATAATGGGACAAAAGTCATCTTGTGGGGAACCAAGAACAAGAAAATCAGCAGGATATTTAACTTTCCCACATAAGGCTTCAACATCTCTTACAATCCCAATCGGTGAAATAGTATCTCTATTGGCAAGCTTAATTGTAACATCAATACCTTCTAACTCTGCAGGTGCAATATCATGCATAATTTCTTCATATAAAGAATGAGGTATTGCACTAGCACTAGCACCCATATCACATAAGCCATGATAGCAATGATCTCCTATTTTAACAGAAATAATAGGCTTTCCTACAACATGTCTATGTTTATTTTTAGTATCTGGTCTAGCAATTCTAGCAGCTTCATCACAAAAGTAAATAACATGCCCATCAATATTATCGGCCAAGAGATCTTTAACCATAGCAATACTAGGTTCAACTTTAATTTGCTCAGAGGGTGTAGGTGTTATAGTATTAATCTTGCGAACCACAATTGAAGCTTTAGCATGATCATTTACTCTAGTAGGGAAAGGTGGTTTCTCAATATAAGCGGTAGGAACAATAGGATCAACATTATAAGTGATAGTCTTTTCTTCAACTTTAATAGGTTCAACTACTTTTACTTCAATGGGAGGATTATATTTAAACCACTTCTCCTTAGGGAGATCAACATGAGTAGGAAATGATTCACAGAAATAAGCTACTATCTCAGAGTCTAGTCCATATTTAGTGCTAAATTCACGGAAAACATCGGTATCCATAAAAGATTTAACACAATCAAACTTATGGGTTATACCTGACTCCTTACCTTGGTCGAGATCCCAATCTTTAGAGTTGCATTTAATTCTCTCCAATAAATCCCATTTGAATTCAATAGTCTTCATCATAAAAGAACCAGTACAAGAAGTATCGAGGATGGAGCAATTATTGAGAGAGAGCCGAGCATAAAATTTTTGAATAATAATTTCTCTTGAGAGCTCATGATTGGGGAATGAATATAACAATGAATTAAGCCTCCCCCAAGCTTGAGCGATGCTTTCTCCTTCGCGAGGCAAAAAATATATATAATTACGATCACGATGAACAAGATGCATAGGATAAAACTTCTGATGAAATTCCAGTTTCAATCGGTTGTAGTTCCATGATCCCATATCATCACATAGCCTAAACCATGTCAATGCCTTTCCCTTCAAATATAAAGGGAAGACCTTCTTCTTGATAACATCCACAAACTTCATCCACATAGATTAGGTGCAAATCGGGATGCAATATTACATCTCCTGTAAAAGGATTAGCTAGCAGTTTCTCTATCATACCCGAAGGAATTTCAAAGTAAAATTTTTTAGTATGTTGAGGAGCAAATCTTTGCTCTACTGGTTGGGGTGAAGATACCCCGAACAAGCCCTCAAAGGATTATGTTCCATAGTAACAAGTGACAGTAAATTTCAGCACACTATATAAAATTTTCCTTACCAAATTCCACCTACCAAAGGCGCTTCACTCCCCGACAATGGCGCCAGAAAAGAGTCTTGATGACCCACAAGTATAGGGGGTCTATCGTAGTCCTTTGATAAGTAAGAGTGTCGAACCCAACGAGGAGTGATACGTCCATTCTGCATCATGCTTTTATATTGATATTTATCGCATTATGGACTGTTTTTTCATTTTATGTCACAATACTTATGGCTATTCTCTCTTATTTTACAAGGTTTACATAAGGAGGGAGAATGCCGGCAGCTGGAATTCTGGGCTGGAAAAGGAGCAAATATTAGAGACCTATTCTGCGCAACTCCAAAAGTCCTGAAACTCCATGAAACGTCTTAAAACAAATAAAGAAAAATCCTCGCCAAAGATGAAGGCCAGGGGGCCACACCCTGCTCACGAGGGTGGGGGGCGCGCCCCCTACCTCGTGGGCCCCCTGGTGGCTCTCCGACGTCCATCTTCTCCTATATGAAGTCTTTCGATGAGAAAAAAATAAGGAGGAACTTTTCGGGACGAGACTCCGCCGCCACGAGGCGGAACCTTGGCGGATCCAATCTAGAGCTCCGACAGAGCTGTTCTGCAGGGGATACTTCCCTTCGGGAGGGGAAATCATCACCATCGTCATCACCAACGCTCCTCTCATCGGGAGAGGGCAATCTCCATCAACATCTTCACCAGCACCATCTCATCTCCAAACCCTAGTTCATCTCTTGTATCCAATTCTTGTCTCAAAGTCCGGGATTGGTGCTAGTAGGTTGCTAGTAGTGTTGATTACTCCTTGTAGTTGATGCTAGTTGGTTTATTTGGTGGAAGATCATATGTTCAAATCCTATATGCATATTATTACCCCTCTGATTATGAACATGAATATGCTTTGTGAGTAATTACTCGTTCCTGAGGACAAGGGAGAAGTCTTGCTATGAGTAGTCATGTGAATTTGGTATTCGTTTGATATTTTGATAAGATGTATGTTGTCTAGCCTCTAGTGGTGTTATGTGAACGTCGACTACATAACACTTCACCATTATTTGGGCCTAGAGGAAGGCATTGGGAAGTAATAAGTAGATGATGGGTTGCTAGAGTGACAGAAGCTTAAACCCTAGTTTATGCGTTGCTTCGTAAGGGGCTGATTTGGATCCATATGTTTCATGCTATGGTTAGGTTTACCTTAATACTTTTGTTGTTGTTGCAGATGCTTGCAATAGAGGTTAATCATAAGTGGGATGCTTGTTCAAGTAAGGACAGCACCCAAGCACCGGTCCACCCACATATCAAATTATCAAAGTATCGACGCAAATCATATGAACGTGATGAAAACTAGCTTGACGATATTCCCATGTGTCCTCGGGAGCGCTTTTCCTATTATAAGAGTTGTTCCGGCTTGTCCTTTGCTACAAAATGATTGGGACACCTTGCTGCACTTTATTTACTTTTGTTACTCATCACTCGTTACAATTCATCCTATCACAAAACTATGTGTTACTACTTATTTCCGTACTTGCAGAGAATACCTTGCTGAAAACCGCTTATCATTTCCTTCTGCTCCTCGTTGGGTTCGACACTCTTACTTATTGAAAGGACTACGATAGATCCCCTATACTTGTGGGTCATCAAGACTCTTTTCTGGCGCCGTTGTCGGGGAGTGTAGCACCTTTGGTAGGTGGAATTTGGTAAGGAAAAATTTATATAGTGTGCTGAAATTTAGTGTCACTTGTTACTATGGAAAGTAATTCTCTGAGGGGCTTGTTCGGGGTATCTTCACCCCGTCCACTAGAGAAAAGAGTTGCTCCTCAACCTACTGAACCTATTGAAAAAGAAACTCCTTTTAAATTTCCTTCGGGTATGATGGAAAAACTGCTAGCTAACCCTTTTACAGGAGATGGAACAAAGCATCCTGATGAGCACTTAATATGTGTGGATGAATTTTGTGGATTATTTAAGCTTGTAGGTATACCCGATGATGTTGCTAAGAAGAAGGTCTTCCCTTTATCTTTGAAGGGAGACGCGTTGATATGGTATAGGCTATGTGATGATATGAGATCATGGGACTATAAAAGATTGAAGTTGGAATTTCATCAAAAGTATTACCCTATGCATCTTGTTCATCGTGATCGCAATTATATATATAATTTCTGGCCTCGCGAAGGAGAAAGCATCTCTCAAGCTTGGGGGAGGCTTAAATCAATGTTATATTCATGCCCCAATCATGAGATCCCGAGAGAAATAATTATGCAAAGTTTTTATGCTCGGCTTTCTGATAACAATCGCACCATGCTCGATACTTCTTGTGCTGGCTCTTTTATGATGAAGACTATTGAATTCAGATGGAATTTATTGGATAGAATTAAATGCAACTCTAAAGATTGGGACCTCGACGAAGGTAAGGAGTCAGGTATGACACCTAAGTTTGATTGTGTTAAATCTTTTATGGACACCGATATTTTCCGTAAGTTTAGCACTAAATATGGACTTGACTCTGAGTTAGTAGCTTCTTTCTGTGAAACTTTTGCTACTTATGTTGATCTCCCTAAGGAGAAGTGGTTTAAATATCATCCTCCCATAGAAGTAAAAGTAGCTGCACCTATTAAAGTTGAAGAAAAGACTGTCACTTATAATGATCCTATTGTTCCGACTTCTTATGTTGAGAAACCACCTTTCCCTGTTAGAATAAAGGATCATGCTAAAGCTTCAACTGTTGTTCGTAAAAGCAATATTAGAACTTATACACCTCCTGAGCAAGTTAAAGTAGAACCTAATATTGCTATTGTTAAAGATCTCTTGTCTGATAATATTGATGGGCATGTTATTCAGTTCGAAGGTGAAACTGCTAGAATTGCTAAAACTTGTGCTAAAGATAAACATAGACCTGTGGTAGGCGTGCCTGTTATTTCTGTTAAAATAGGAGATCATTGTTATCATGGCTTATGTGATATGGGTGCAAGTGCTAGTGTTATACCGCATACTTTATACGAAGAAATTAAGAATGAAATTGCACCTGCTGAGTTAGAAGATATTGATGTTACTATTAAACTTGCTAATAGAGATACTATTGCACCAATTGGAATTGTTAGAGATGTTGAAGTCTTGTGTGGGAAGACTAAATATCCTACTGATTTTCTTGTTCTTGGTTCCCCACAAGATAGCTTTTGTCCCATTATATTTGGTAGACCCTTCTTAAATACTGTCAATGCTACCATAGACTGCACAAAGAATGTTGTTATTATTGGATTGGATAATATGGTTCATGAGTTTAATTTCTCTAAATTTAGTAAACAACATCGTGAGGAAGAATTACCTAGTAAGGATGAAATTATTGGTCTTGCTTCTATTGCCGTACCTCCTAGTGATCCTTTAGAACACTATTTGCTAGACCATGAAAATGATATGTTCATGAATGAAAGAAGGGAAATAGATGAAGTATTCTTTAAACAGGAACCTATTTTGCATCACAACTTTCCTGTTGAAATCTTAGGGGATCCTCCTCCACCCAAGGGTGATCCCATGTTTGAGCTTAAACCGTTGCCTGATAATCTTAAATATGCTTATCTTGGTGAAAAGAAGATATATCCTATTATTATTAGTGCTAACCTTTTAGAGCATGAAGAAGAAAGATTATTGAAAACTCTAAAGAAGCATCATGCTGCTATTGGATATACTCTTGATGATCTTAAGGGCATTAGTCCCACTCTATGTCAACATAAAATAAATTTGGAAGCAGATGCCAAACCAGTTCCTGATCCTCAACGACGTCTGAATCCTAAAATGAAAGAAGTGGTAAGAAAAGAAATACTAAAGCTTCTGGAGGCAGCTATAATCTATCCCGTTGCTGATAGAGAGTGGGTAAGTCATGTCCATTGTGTCCCTAAGAAGGGAGGTATTACTGTTGTTCCTAATGATAAAGATGAATTGATTCCACAATGAATTATCACAGGTTATAGGATGGTAATTGATTTCCGCAAATTAAATAAAGCTACTAAGAAATATCATTACCCCTTACCTTTTATTGATCAAATGCTAGAAAGATTATGCAAACATACACACTATTGCTTTCTAGATGGTTATTCTGGGTTCTCTCAAATACCTGTGTCGGCTAGAGATCAATCAAAGACTACTTTTACATGCCCTTTTGGTACTTTTGCTTATAGACATATGCCTTTTGGTTTATGTAATGCACCTGCTACCTTTGAAAGATGCATGATGGCTATATTCTCTGACTTTTGTGAAAAGATTTGTGAGGTTTTCATGGACGACTTTTCCGTCTATGGTTCCTCTTTTGATGATTGCTTGAGCAATCTTGATCGAGTTTTGCAGAGATGTGAAGAAACTAATCTTGTCTTGAATTGGGAAAAGTGCCACTTTATGGTTAATGAAGGTATTGTCTTGGGGCACAAAGTTTCTGAAAGAGGTATTGAAGTTGATAAAGCCAAGGTTGATGCTATTGAAAAGATGCCATGTCCCAAGGACATCAAAGGTATAATAAGTTTCCTTAGTCACGCTGGATTTTATAGGAGGTTCATTAAGGACTTCTCAAAAATTTCTCGGCCTCTGACTAATTTATTGCAAAAATATATACCATTTGTCTTTGATGATGATTGTGTAGAAGCATTTGAAATACTTAAGAAAGCATTAGTCACTGCACCTGTTGTTCAGCCACCTGATTGGAATTTACCCTTTGAAATTATGTGTGATGCTAGTGATTATGCTGTAGGTTCTGTTCTAGGGCAAAGAGTTGATAAGAAATTAAATGTTATTCATTATTCTAGTAAGACTCTAGACAATGCTCAAAGAAATTATGCTACTACTGAAAAAGAGCTTTTAGCAGTTGTATTTGCTTGTGATAAGTTCAGATCTTATATTGTTGATTCTAAAGTAACTATCCAAACTGATCATGCTGCTATTAAATATCTTATGGAAAAGAAAGATGCTAAACCTAGACTTATTAGATGGGTTCTCTTGCTACAAGAATTCGATTTGCATATTATTGATAGAAAGGGAGCTGAGAACCCCGTTGCAAACAACTTGTCTAGGTTAGAAAATATTCTTGATGACCCACTACCTATTAATGATAGCTTCCCTGATGAACAATTAAATGTTATAAGTACCTCTCGTAGTACTCCATGGTATGCTGATTATGCTAATTATATTGTTGCTAAGTTTATACCACCTAGCTTCACATACCAGCAAAAGAAAAAGTTATTCTATGATTTAAGACATTACTTTTGGGATGACCCACATCTTTATAAAGAAGGAGTAGATGGTGTTATTAGACGTTGTGTACCTGAGCATGAACAGGAACAGATCCTACGCAAGTGTCACTCCGAGTCTTATGGAGGACACCACGCTGGAGATAGAACTACACATAAGGTATTGTAATCTGGTTTTTATTGGCCTACTCTCTTCAAGGATGCCCGTAAGTTTGTCTTGTCTTGTGATGAATGTCAAAGAATTGGAAATATTAGTAGACGTCAAGAAATGCCTATGAATTATTCACTTGTTATTGAACCATTTGATGTTTGGGGCTTTGATTATATGGGACCTTTTCCTGCCTCTAATGGATACACACATATTTTAGTTGTTGTTGATTACGTTACTAAGTGGGTAGAAGCTATTCCAACTAGTAGTGCTGATCATAACACTTCTATTAAAATGCTTAAGGAAGTTATTTTTCCGAGTTTTGGAGTCCCTGGATATTTAATGACTGATGGTGGTTCACACTTTATTCATGGTGCTTTCCGTAAAATGCTTGCTAAATATGATGTTAATCATAGAATTGCATCTCCTTATCACCCACAGTCTAGTGGTCAAGTAGAGTTGAGCAATAGAGAGCTCAAATTAATTTTGCAAAAGACTGTTAATAGGTCTAGAAAGAATTGGTCCAAGAAACTTGATGATGCATTATGGGCTTATAGAACTGCATACAAAAATCATATCGGTATGTCTCCATATAAAATGGTTTATGGAAAAGCATGTCACTTACCTCTCGAACTAGAACATAAGGCATATTGGGCTATTAAAGAGCTTAACTATGATTTTAAACTTGCCGGTGAGAAGAGGTTATTTGATATTAGCTCACTTGATGAATGGAGAACCCAAGCTTATGAAAATGCCAAGTTGTTTAAAGAAAAAGTTAAAAGATGGCATGACAAAAGGATACAAAAGCGTGAGTTTAATGTAGGTGATTATGTATTGCTATACAACTCTCGTTTAAGATTTTTTGCAGGAAAACTTCTCTCTAAATGGGAAGGCCCCTATGTTATCGAAGAGGTCTATCGTTCCGGTGCCATAAAAATCAACAACTTCGAGGGCACAAATTCGAAGGTGGTAAATGGTCAAAGAATCAAACATTATATCTCAGGTAATCCCATAAATGTTGAAACCAATATTATTGAAACCATAACCCCGGAGGAATACATAAGAGACACTTTCCAGAACGTTCCAGACTCCGAAAAGGAATAGGTATGTGGTGCGGTAAGTAAACCGACTCCAAAACAATTTTTAAGGCAATATTTCTCCGTTTTGGATTATTTAGAAAAATAGAAAAATAAGTAGCACTACGGGAAGGACACAAGGGCCCCACGAGGGATGTGGGCGCGCCCTACCCCCCTGGGCGCGCCCCCCTACCTCGTGAGCACCTCATGTGTCTTCCGGACTCCGTTTTCTTGCACGTTACGTATTTTGGTCGGTAAAAATTCATTATATAACCTCCCGAAGGTTTTGACTCCCCTATCACGCAAATTTCCTTTGTTTTTGTTTGCGAGCTATTGCCGCCGCAGATTAGAGCAAGATGTCTTCTCAAGAGTCAATTGGGGAGAGCCGGGTATCTAATTCGGCACCGGAACCAAGGGCAAACAGCGACGCTGACCACTTTGGGCCAGCAACGGAGGAGGAGATGGAGGCTGACTTGATGAGGGTAGATGCCATGGAGGATCAAGAAGTCACCTCTCACTTCCGAGCTGGATTCACGATGGGGGAACCACAGAGCTCAGCCATTCCAAACTCGGTTATCCCTTCCAATGTTAGATTTCTTTCTTATGAAAATATGAAGAGGAGTGTCACTTGTTCTCCCGCAGCTATGCAACACCCTTGGGTGCAAGGAGCTTTAGCTGTCACAGGAAAGCTTCGTAAGGAAATAATGGACCTCAAGCAGCAAGTCAATAAGCTCGAGGAGGAGAACCGTATCCTCAAGGGAATAATCGCCAAGGATATTGCACCAACAACAAATAAGGAGACATAATCACATGGGTATGGGCACTCCCCTTGGCAACTGCCAAGCTTGGGGGAGGTGCCCCGGTATCGTATCACAATCACAACTCCTATCTTTACCGTTTTTCTTAGTTCGATCCTATTAGTAGTATCTTGATCTAGTCGAATAAAGTTTATGGCATGATCTAGTTTTGAGTTTGCTTCATGATCCCTCTATGTAATCGAGTCCGTGAGTTATATATAATAAAGATTAGTGTTGATTCAAGGGCTTGATTATTTTGCCATGATCTTGGGTGAATAAAAGAAAAGATAAAAAGAATAAAAAGAAACAAAAAGTTCATATTGATCTTATTGAGAGTAATGACTTCACATAGAGAGAGTATGATGATTAAAAGTTGTTGGGAGTTGGCAAGCATACCTTTGGTCATTGTTGCAATTAATAGGAAGTAATAAGGAAAGAGAGGTTTCACATATAGATATATTATCATTGACATCTTTTATGATTGGGAGCACTCATTAAAATATGACATGCTAAAGAGTTAATGTTGGACAAGGAAGACAATGTAATGAGTCATGTCTTTCTTATATCTAAGATAAAGTATGTTGTCATGGATCCTCTAACTTGTTGAGCTTGCCTTTCCCCCTCATGCTACCCAAATTCTCAGCACCAAGTAGAAATACTACTTGTGCTTCCAAATACCCTTAAACCGGTTTTGCCATGAGAGTCCACCATATCTACCTATGGATTGAGTAAGATCCTTCAAGTAAGTTGTCATCGGTGCAAAGCAATAAAAATGGCTCTAAATATGTATGATTGATTGGTGTGGGAGAAATAAGCTTTATACGATCTTGTGATGTGGAAGTAATAAAAGCGACAGACTGCATAATAAAGGTTCATATCACAAGGTGCAATATAAAGTGACGTTCTTTCGCATTGAGATTTTATGCATCCAACCATAAAAGCGCATGGCAACCTCTGCTTCCCTCTGCGAACGGCCTATCCTTTATTATTATCTTCTACCTTATGCAAGAGTCATGGTGATCTTCACCTTTTCTTTTTCATTTTATCCTTTAGCAAGCTCAACATGTTGGAAAGAACATGATATATATATCTAATTGGATGTAGGGGAGCATGAACCATTATTGTTGACATTACCCTTGAGGTAAAAGGTTGTGGGGCAAAACTATAAGCCCCTATCTTTCTCTATGTCCGATTAAAACTCCGTAACCACAAGTATCGCGTGAGTGTTAGCAATTATGGAGGACTAAATGATAGTTGAGTATGTGGACTTGCTTTTTTAGCTCTGACATAGACTCTTTCTGATGTTATGATAAATTGCAATTGCTTCAATGACTGAGATTATAGTTTGTCGGAGCCCAATAAGGTTTATGATTTATACTTTTGCATTGTGAATAGATCATCACTTGAATATAAGTAATCATATGACAAAATCTATATATGTTGCTGTTATGAGAATAATCATGATGCCTTCATGTCCGTATTTTATTTTTTATCGACGCCTCTACCTCTAAACATGAGGACACATTTATTGTTTTCAGCTTTTCGCTTGAGGACAAGCGAGGTCTAAGATTGGGGGAGTTGATACGTCCATTGTGCATCATGCTTTTATATCGATATTTATCGCATTATGGACTGTTATTTCACTTTATGTCACAATACTTATGGCTATTCTCTCTTATTTTACAAGGTTTACATAAGGAGGGAGAATGCCGACAGCTGGAATTCTGGGCTGGAATAGGAGCAAATATTAGAGACCAATTCTGCACAACTCCAAAAGTCCTGAAACTCCACGGAACGTCTTAAAACAAATAAAGAAAAATCCTCGCCAAAGATGAAGGCCAGGAGGCCCATACCCTGCTCACGAGAGTGGGGGGCACCCCCCCTAGGGCGCGCCCCCTACTTCGTGGCCCCCCTGGTGGCTCTCCAATGCCCATCTTCTCCTATATGAAGTCTTTTGATGAGAAAAAAATAAGGAGGAACTTTTCGGGACGAGACTCCACCGCCACGAGGCGGAACCTTGGCGGATCCAATCTAGAGCTCCAGCAGAGCTGTTCTACCGGGGATACTTCCCTCCGGGAGGGGGAAATCATCACCATCTTCATCACCAACGCTCCTCTCATCGGGAGAGGGCAATCTCCATCAACATCTTCACCAGCACCATCTCATCTCCAAACCCTAGTTCATCTCTTGTATCCAATTCTTGTCTCAAAGTCCGGGATTGGTGCTAGTAGGTTGCTAGTAGTGTTGATTACTCCTTGTAGTTGATGCTAGTTGGTTTATTTGGTGGAAGATCATATGTTCAGATCCTATATGCATATTATTACCCCTCTGATTATGCACATGAATATGCTTTGTGAGTAATTATGTTCGTTCCTGAGGACAAGGGAGAAGTCTAGCTACAAGTAGTCATGTGAATTTGGTATTCGTTTGATATTTTGATAAGATGTGTGTTGTCTAGCCTCTAGTGGTGTTATGTGAACGTCGACTACATAAAACTTCACCATTATTTGGGCCTAGAGGAAGGCATTGGGAAGTAATAAGTAGATGATGGGTTGCTAGAGTGACAGAAGCTTAAACCCTAGTTTATGCGTTGCTTCGTAAGGGGCTGATTTGGATCCATATGTTTCATGCTATGGTTAGGTTTACCTTAATACTTTTGTTGTAGTTGCAGATTCTTGCAATAGAGGTTAATCATAAGTGGGATGCTTGTTCAAGTAAGAACAGCACCCAAGCACCGGTCCACCCACATATCAAATTATCAAAGTATCAAACGCGAATCATATGAACGTGATGAAAACTAGCTTGACGATATTCCCATGTGTCCTCGAGAGCGCTTTTCCTATTATAAGAGTTTTTCTGGCTTGTCCTTTGCTACAAAAGGATTGGGCCACCTTGATGCACTTTATTTACTTTTGTTACTCATTGCTCGTTACAATTCATCCTATCACAAAACTATCTGTTACTACTTATTTCATTACTTGAAGAGAATACCTTGCTAAAAACCGCTTATCATTTCCTTCTGCTCCTCGTTGGGTTCGACACTCTTACTTATCGGAAGGACTACGATAGATCCCCTATACTTGTGGGTCATCAAGGAGCAGAAGGAAATGATAAGCAATTTTCAATAAGGCATTCTCTGCAAGCACTAAGATTATCGGTAAGAGATAGTTTTGTGATAAGGTAATTTGTAATGGGTAACAAGTAATAAAAGTAAATAAGTTGCAGCAAGATGGCCCAATCCTTTTTGTAGCAAATGACAAGCCTGGACAAACTCTTATATAAAGGAAAACGCTCCCGAGGACACATGGGTATTATCGTCAAGCTAGTTTTCATCACGCTCATATGATTCACATTCGGTACTTTGATAATTTGATGTGTGGGTGGGCCGGTGCTTGGGTACTGCCCTTCCTTGGACAAGCATCCCACTTATGATTAACCCCTATTGCAATAATCCGCAACTACAAAAAAGTATTAATGTAAACCTAACCATAGCATGAAACATATGGATCCAAATCAGCCCCATACGAAGCAACACATAAACTAGGGTTTAAGCTTATGTCACTCTAGCAACCCATCATCTACATATTACTTCCCAATGCCTTCCCCTAGGCCAAAATAATGGTGAAGTGTTATGTAGTCGACGTTCACATGACACCACTAGAGGAGAGACAACATACATCTCATCAGAATATCGAAGGAATACCAAATTCATATGACTACTTATAGCAAGACTTCTCCCATGTCCTCAGGAACAAACGTAACTACTCACAAATCATATTCATGTTCATAATCAGAGGGGTGTTAATATGCATAAAGGATATGAACATATGATCTTCCACCAAATAAACCAACTAGCATCAACTACAAGGAGTAATCAACACTACTAGCAACCCACAGGTACCAATCTGAGGTTTTGAGACAAAGATTGGATACACGAGATGAACTAGGGTTTGAGATGAGATGGTGCCGGTGAAGATGTTGATGGATATTGACCCCCTCCCGATGAGAGGATCGATGGTGATGATGATGGTGATGATTTCCCCCTCCCGGAGGGATGTTTCCCCGACAGAATAGCTCCGCCGGAACCCTAGATTGGTTCCGCCAAGGTTCCGCCTCGTGGCGGCAAAGTTTCGTCCCGAAAGCTTGCTTATGGTTTTTTCCCGGGCGAAAGACCTCATATAGCCAAAGATGGGCACCGGAGGCCTACCAGGGGGCCCACGAGGCAGGGGGCCCGCCCAGGGGGTAGAGCACGCCCCCACCCTCGTGGATGGTGGGTGGCCCCCCTCTCGTGCTTCCTTCGCCCAATATTTTTTATATATTCTGAAACTGACTTTTGTGAAGTTTCAGGACTTTTGGAGTTGTGCATAATAGGTCTCTAATATTAGCTCCTTTTCCAGCCCAGAATTCCAGCTGCCGGCATTCTCCCTCTTCATGTAAACCTTGTAAAATAAGGGAGAATAGGCATGAGTGTTGTGACATAATGTGTAATAACAACCCATAATGCAATAAATATCGATATAAAATCATGATGCAAAATGGCCGTATCAGTACCCGCGAGTGATGTGAAGTCGGGTTGATTTGGAGGATACCCGCAAGTTTTCAATGCGGCGCGGCCGGTCATTCTTAGCCCTTCCCGCAAGTCCATGAGACGGGGCGATGGGATCACATATCATGGATCATTGATCATTATCGCACTACCAAGACACTAACGGTTTGGATATTTGATCCGAGTAGGCATTTGGCCTTTTTCGCACGAACCACCGCGCGGGAGTAAGTATGGGCACTCTTCATCGTATGTATCAGCCGAAAGTTCAACGGACCTCAACGATGGAACGACGTGCGCCGGGTTGGACTGGAAAGCCTTGCTTGTATAAGGGGGATATGTCTGCTCACCGGCCGCATACGCAACATGCAGGATTGCAAAGGGCGATGGCCCATGACCCCTTCACATTTAGGATGTAGACCAGCGTGCTGGCCTCTCTATTGAGCCTAGGTAGGACAATGATGTGTTGATCAGCCAAGGCCGGTTATGACCTGATGGTGTGTCTGACCAGAGTTGATCAAGCGTGTTGGGTAAGTTGGTGCACCCCTGCAGGGAAGTATTCTATCTATTCGAATAGCTGTCTCCATGGTAACGGAAGCTCAGAGTTATCCCGATTGATACAACTAGAACTGGATGCTGAGGCATGTAATGGAAATGATGGCTCCGCGATTGTTTCCTCGCGGGGAGTTGAGGAATTGATCTCTGGGCATGTTACAACATACTTACTATTATTATCATATGCCACTCTTATCTCTTCTAATGTTGTAATATACTTGGAGCTGCTTGAGATGCTAGTCTTCAATAGGCTAGGCTTTCCCCTTCTCTTCTGGCATTCTGTAGTTCAGTCCACAGATACTACCCATTTCATTGACACCGATGCATATGTAGTGTAGATCCTTGCTTGCGAGTACTTTGGATGAGTACTCACGATTGCTTTGCTCCCTCTTTCCCCCTTTTTCCTTTCTTTCCGGATGTCGCAACTAGATGGTGGAGCCCAGGAACCAGACACCATCGTCGACGACTACTACTACTACTACGAGGGTGCTTACTACTACATGGAGGCTGCTGACGACCAGGAGTAGTTAGGAGGCTCCCAGGCAAGAGGCCTTGCCTTTTTGATCGTTGTTGCTTTTGTGCTAGTTTTCTTAAGGCAAACTTGTTCAACTTATGTTTGTACTCAGATATTGTTGCTTTCGCTGACTCTTGTGTATTCGAGCTTATGTATTCGAGCCCTCGAGGCCCCTGGCTTGTAATATAAAGCTTGTATTATTTTAATTTATGTCTAGAGTTGTGTTGTGATATCTTCCCGTGAGTCGTTGATCTTGATTGTACACATTTGCGTGTATGACTAGTGTATGATTGAATCAAGGGGTTCACAAATTGTTAATTGCAACAGGCTTAACGGCATCCTAATTCATGTTTTGTAAGTTTGTATCCATTGAAATACAACTCTTTAAAAATGGATTCAACTATTAATTGCAACATGCTTAATGGCCATTGAAACTGGTACTGTTAAAAATGCAATTGGCAGAGTTAAAAATCACAAGGCAGGTGCTGCCAGAGCAGATAATGGCCTAGTTATCTATAAAAAGGTAGGGAAAATAGATAAAACATGTTAGGCATGTTTACTTCAACATGCTTAATAACTCGACCGTACAAAACATAGCCATTAATTGCAACTAGTATTAGTAAGATTGAACTAGTGAGTACATACTTGGTAAGTCCTGAGAGGTAGTTTCTGGGGCACTTCATCTTGGCCAGAGCCCGCCCAAAGTCAGCGGCGGCGGAGGCGAGTTGTTCCTCCGGGTCGAAGCGTGGATTAGTGCCACTGACACATGTACCTACAGGCAACCAGTAAATGGTAGAGGTTAGACTGCAATTGCACAAATGATATGAAATACTATAAGACATGGGATGCAGCTAACCTCGATGGCAAACAACAGCATCGGCCGTTATGACCCTGCGTAAGTACATGGACAGGCATGTTAAGTACAACAGGGTTAGCAATCACCAAAAATAGCAAATGGGCAACATCACTAGTATATCTTCATTGCGGAGAGTAGCATGGTAGCAAAGGGAAAGATTAAAAAATGGATACAACTGTTTATTGCAACAGGCTTAACAACATCCTAAGTCATGTTTTGTAAGTTTGCAGCCATTGAAATACAACCGTCTAAAAATGGATTCAACTGTTAATTGCAACAGGCTTAATAGCCATTGAAACCGGTACTGATAAAAATGCAATTGGCAGAGTAAAAAATCACAAGGCAGGTGCTGCCAGAGCAGATAATGGCCCAGTTGTCTATAAAAAGGTAGGTAAAATAGCTAAAACATGTTAGGCATGTTTACTTCAACATGCTTAATAACTCGACCATACAAAACATAGCCATTAATTGCAACTGGTTTTGGTAAGATTAAACTGGTGAGTACATACTTGGTAAGTCCTGAGAGGTAGTTGCTGGGGCACTTCATCTTGGCCAGAGCCCGCCCAAAGTCAGCGGCGACGTAGGCGAGCTGTTCTTTGCTACCTCTTGAGCATGCGTTGGTTTTCCCTTGAAGAGGAAAGGGTGATGCAACAAAGTAGCGTAAGTATTTCCCTCAGTTTTTGAGAACCAAGGTATCAATCCAGTAGGAGACTACACGCAAATCACCTAGTACCTGCAGAAACAAATAAGAACCTTGCAACCAACGCGATAAAGGGGTTGTCAATCCCTCCATGGCCACTTGCAAAAGTGAGATCTGATAAAGATAATAAGATAAATATTTTTGGTATTTTTGTTGTATAGATTGAAAAGTAAAAATTAAAAGGAAAAGTAAATAGTAAACTAGAATTGTAGATCGGAAACTTATATGATGTAAAGTAGACCCGGGGCCATTGGTTTCACTAGTGGCTTCTCTCAAGATAGCATATATTACAATGGGTGAACAAATTACTGTCGAGCAATTGATAGAAAAGCGCATAGTTATGACAATATCTAGGCATGATCATAAACATAGGCATCACGTCCGTATAAAGTAGACCGAAACGATTCTACATCTACTACTGTTACTCCACACATCGACCGCTATCCATCATGCATCAAGAGTATTAAGTTCATAAGAACAGAGTAACGCATTAGGCAGGATGACATGATGTAGAGGGATAAACTCAAACAATATGATATAAAACCCATCTTTTTATCCTCGATGGAAACAATATAATACGTGTCAGTTCCCTTTCTGTCACTAGGATCGAGCACCGCAAGATTGAACTGAAAGCTAAGCACTTCCCCCATTGCAAGAAAGATCAATCTAGTAGGCCAAACCAAACTGATAATTCGAAGAGACTTACAAAGACATCAAATCATGCATATAAGAATTCAGAGAAGAATCAAATAATGTTCATAGATAATCTTGATCATAAACCCACAATTCGTCTGATCTCGACAAACACACCGCAAAAAGATTACGTCGAATAGATCTCCAAGAACATCGAGGAGAACTTTGTATTGAGAACCAAAGAGAGAGGAGAAGACATCTAGATACTAACTATGGACCCAGAGGTCTGTGGTAAACTACTCACACATCATCGGAGAGGCTATCGTGTCGATGTAGAAGCCCTCCGTGATCGAATCCCCCTCCGGCAAATCACCGGAAAAGGTCCCCGGATGGGATCTCACGGGTATAGAAGGTTGCGACGGTGGAAAAGTGGTTTCGTGGCTCCCCTAGATGTTTTCAGGGTATAAGAGTATATATAAGCGAAAGAAGTAGGTCGGTGGATCTCCATGGGGCCCATGAGGGTGGGGGCGTGCCTACCCCCCAGGGAGAGCCGCCCTACCTCGTGGCCGCCTCGCTGCTTCCTTGACCTCCACTCCAAGTCTCCTGGATTGCGTTTGTTCCAAAAAAGATCCTCGCGAAGGTTCCATTCTGTTTGGATTCCGTTTGATATTCTTTTTTTGCGAAACACAGAACTAGGCAAAAAACAACAATTTGCATTGGGCCTTCGATTAATAGGTTAGTCCCAAAAATAATATAAAGGTGCATATTAAAGCCCATTAAACATCCAAAACAGATAATATAATAGCATGGAATAATCAAAAATTATATATATGTTGGAGACGTATCAAGCATCCCCAAGCTTAATTCCTGCTCGTCCTCGAGTGGGTAAATGATAAAAACAGAATTTTTCATGTGGAATGCTTTCTAACATAATTTTCAATGTAATTTTCTTTATTGTGGCATGCATATTAAGATTCGAAAGATTCAAGACAAAATTTAATATTAACATAAAAACAATAATACTTCAAGCATACTAACCAAGCAATTATGTCTTCTCAAAATAACATGGCCAAAGAAAGTTATCCCTACAAAATTATATAGTCTGGCTATGCTCTATGTTCATCACACAAAATATTTAAATCATGCACAACCCCGATGACAAGCCAAGAAATTGTTTCATACTTTTGATGTTCTCAAACTTTTTCAATCTTCACGCAATACATGAGCGTGAGCCATGGATATAGCACTATAGGTGGAATAGAATGGTGGTTGTGGAGAAGACAAAATGTTGAAGATAGTCTCACATCAACTAGGCATATCAACAGGCTATGGAGATACCCATCAATAGATATTAATGTGAGTGAGTAGGGATTGCCATGCAACAGATGCACTAGAGCTATAAGTGTATGAAAGCTCAAAAAAATAAAACTAAGTGGGTGTGCATCCAACTTGCTTTCTCACGAAGACCTAGGGCATTTTTAGGAAACCCATCATTGGAATATACAAGCCAAGTTCTATAATGAAAAATTCCCACTAGTATATGAAAGTTACATCATAATTAAGAGACTCTCTATTATGAAGATCATGGTGCTACTTTGAAGCACAAGTGTGGAAAAAGGATAGTAGCATTGCCCCTTCTCTCTTTTCTCTCTTTTTTTATTTGGGCTTTTTTATGGCCTCTTTTCTTTTTCTTTCTTTCTTTCTTTCTTTTTTTCGTCCGGAGTCTCATCCTGACTTGTGGGGGAATCGTAGTCTCCATCATCCTTTCCTCACCGGGACAATGCTCTAATAATGATGATCATCACACTTTTATTTACTTACAACTCAAGAATTACAACTCGATACTTAGAACAAAATATGACTCTATGTCAATGCCTCCGGCAGTGTACCGGGATGTGCAATGAATCAAGAGTGACATGTATGAAAGAATTATGAAGGTGGCTTTGCCACAAATACGATTTAAACTACATGATCATGCAAAGCAATATGACAATGATGGAGCGTGTCATAATAAACGGAATGGTGGAAAGTTGCATGGCGATATATCTCATAATGGCTATGAAGATCTAACATCCCAAATTTTCAATTTGGAATGTTATACATTAGGTCATCTTTGCATATCATATTTTATTGCATTTTGGCTTGATCCTAGAAATTCTACGCAACTCAAGGACCCACGGAGAGAGTTGGGGGATTTCGTTATTTTCATATTTGAGTTTTTCTCGAATTTGGAAAAGAGGATCGTTTGACTTTAATTATTTTCTCTTCGATATTTATTTTATAAAAATAAAAGAGAGCGGATAAAATGACTTCCTCAAAATAAAGAAATATTGGAGATTTAATGTTACAATCAACTAAGAGTTCTATTCGGATTTTTATCGCTATTTTATTTGAATTAGGAAAAATATGTGTTTTTCAAAATTGCATTAGAGGCCCAAATAAATGTTCTACTTGTGCGGTAGATTTTTAGACGACCGGGAAAATTTATTTCAGGATTTTTGGAGTCCGTTTAGTATTTCTTTTATTTGTTTTTCTGTGCGGAATTTTTTTCAAAAAAAAGAGGAAACCGACTTTCGGCCATACCCGCCCGGGAATCCGCCCCGGGGGGGGGGGTTTATAAGCCGCGGAGGCCACAGCCCCGCAGCCCACCAGCCCGCCCCGCCAAAACCCTAGCCGCGCCAGCCTGCCCCCGCCCGCGCCGCGCGCCGCTGCCGCCGCCGACCCGCCGGAGCCGCGCCGCCGCCTCGCCACCTCGCCGTCGTTGCTAGAGTTTGCCGCCGCCGGTTTCCTTTGGCCGGTTTTGTTTTTCGGTTAAAACCTAGATGCGTTTTTTTATTATTTAGATCGGTTTTATTTTTCCGGTTTAGTTATATAGCGGACGTGATTTTTGCCCGCTAGCCGCAGACAGCGAACGTTCGTTCGTTAGCATGTTCGTCAGTTTTTCTTTTTCTTGGATTTTTTCGCGATTATTTTCGATCGTGATTTCTGATCCGATTTTCATTTTAGTTTAACTTTTCGCTCATTTATCGGAATCAGGCGATTCAAGCGCCTAGAGTTTCGTCTCGAAGCCCTCTTTCTGTTTAATCAACTTAAACAAGTTTTTGCTACTGTAAAATTTGACTTTAGCCCTCTTCTTAAGTTGAACTTTCTGGTTAGATATTCTTATTTGAGTTTTACCCGTGCATTTTTGCTTGATTGCTTATTGTATGCTTGTTTGATTGTGATAGAGTACCCGGAGTGCGAAGCGTGCTACTACGAGTCTCTAGGTTTCACGGATCATCAGCAAGGCAAGTAACACTTTGATCATACCTCTTTACTACCTAGTTTTATTGCATTAGATCAATCCTCAAACAATTGCATGATTAGGATCTGATTAATGTGGGTTTTGGGAAGTAGATGAGGTAGTACCTATTCACCTGTTTAGTATCAAACCTTTGGGAATTACTTCTACATTGCTTATATTGCTATGCTATGCTCGTAGACGTGGCTTGGGTTTGAGTGTATTCATGACAGATGTGAGTATTGTTAATTAATGGTTAACTTAAGGTGGCAACTTTAATACACATCTGGGTGGATTGAGGCACCCGGGGAACCTAGTGTTGCCTGTATTTTTGGAAATCCCGGGGTACCGTGTGATTCTCCTATGGACTGCCACCCAGGCTCAAAGGGATCATAAGATTATTCATGCTAGAAACTTCTGTGTGCAGCCACATGCCATTATGGGCTCTGGCATAGTTGAGTAAGTTGTGGAAAACCTTTCCATGATGGGCTAGCAGATGTGGAGGATTGTAGGTGTACAGGCCTATCTATCGGTTAAGGGGACCTCTTCGGAAAGACTGTGTCTCGGTCATCCGTTTCTCAAACATCATGCAATGCGAGAAATTCAACGGAGGAGAGCGAGTCTTGTGGGGAAAAGTGCGCAAACCTCTGCAGAGTGTACAAACTAATCATGGTTAGCCGTGTCCCCGGTTATGGACATCTTGAGTATCTAGTTCTTGGATTATCATGTGGATCTCATCACTCTTAATATAATTTGATTGGGTTTAATGATGATGTTTAATTGGGATTGAGTTGGGTGAACCTTCTCAATGTTTAACAACCACCGTGATAGTTAAATAAAATTTATTCCTTTGTTGTAGGAAAAAAATGGCTTTCCGCAAAACATATTAACCATACAGCCTCCACCAGCCATATATGCATGTAGTGATAGCATTATTCTGTTCATTACTCTCTTGTGTTACATTGCCAGCATATTCCATGTGCTGGCCCGTTTCGGGCTGCAACGTATCATGTTGCAGACTTTTCAGACGAACAATAAGGAGCCTTAGGTCGTGGTCTTTCACTCAGTGATGCCGTTGGAGTTGATGGACTCACTTTATCTTCCAAGCCTTCCGCTGTTATTGTATTAGATGGCCTTAAGCCATATTTATTGTAATAAGTTCTATTTTGAGACATTCGATGTAATAAGTGTGTGATTGCTACTCTGTTATAAATCCTCAAGTACGGTGCGTGTCAGCATTACCGATCCAGGGATGACACTGATTCAGTGAGATCAGACTGTTTGAGGTCTGGTCGCTACAAGATGGTATCAGAGCACACGCTGACTGTAGGACACGACCACTAAGCTAAAGCCCTAGATCACTACTCTCTTCTCATTCATGACTCCTCTCCATTTTCTAGTCTTTAGGATGGCGGACGCAAGAAACAAGTTTGCACTACCAGATGAAGACACGCCTTTTGGACGCCACTTAAAAGAAGTCACTAGGTACCTGAACATTGGAATACCAAGCTTCACCGGGACTTACAACGCCACTTTACCAGAAGAGAAGCGTTGGATGATTCGAGTTCAAGTTCCAGGAAGGACATTCACGCCAGTCACTGAGCCCATAGAGTTTTCCTTTGATGAACCAACCTGGAGTCTAGGAAAGAGTATGGCAGCCCACATCACCATGGGACGCATTGGAGAAGTTTACCAAAAGGATATCAAGGATACTATATACCAGATTTGTGGGTGCCGAGATGAGCAATGGGAGATGATTAGCACCAAGAAGGATAGATCCATTGCAGCTTTCATCCAAGAGTTAAACCAGCACATTCGTCGCCAGGAGAACCAGATGTGTGCAGGCATGATAGATCTGAAGAAGGCGATGACCAGGATCACGCAACTGGAGGAAGAACTCAAGTCTACACATGATGGATACGAGGAGGAAATGATGATACTAGTGGAGATGAATGATGATCTGACAAGGAAGCTAGGTGTATTCATGGGAGACCCCGCGCCAGGAGGAGAAGACGATGATTCTATTTGCCCGGAGAACTACATCATCATCGACGACACCGACTCGGACCCCGACGATAGCGATGATGACTATGTTGATGAAGTTGGAGCGGATATTACAGAGTCTTCCACCGATCAATTTTTCTAGTCGACCACCATATCAGTAGTAGTATTCCACCATGTATATAGTATAGTCCGAGCACTTTTGTAACGATAGTTCTAGACTGATTGTATGCCCTTGCTTAATTGATTGAGTGATATGATTGTGTTTGTCTCATGTGCATATGGGTAGTGTTTTCTCACTAGACCTCATTCTATTCTATTCTCTTCCCTCTAAACCCTCAGATGCCTCCGAGACGTGACCCCGGATTTACCTTTCCATCGGAGCTCACTCAGTTGATCCAGCAGCAGAATACCTTGATGCAGTTGTTAGTTCAGAACCAAGGCAACAACAGCAACAACAACAACCCACCACCACCACCCCCAGCTGACAACTTAGCCCGTTTTCTGAGGTTGCAGCCGCCGGTGTTTTCTAGTAGCACCGAGCCGATAGTGGCAGATGATTGGCTCTGCATGATTGGAAGGCAGTTAACCACTGCAGGATGCATAGATGCTGAAAAGGTGTGTTTTTCCGCGCACCAACTGGATGGACCAGCAGCCTCATGGTGGGAGAATTACACTGTCACCTATCCTATAGCCAATGTTACATGGGACCAGTTCCAGTAGGCTTTTCAAACTCGAGAGGACCCTACAGCATAACCATGGAGGTCACAATCACACTAGAGGAAGTTCACACAACCATAGTGGCTCCAAGAGCGGAAATGGTAATGGAGGAAGCAATGGACAGAACCGCTCCAACCCAGCAACCCCCACCAAGAAAGATCTAAGCCACGTTACTTGCTACAAGTGCCAGAAGACAAGACATTACGCCAATGAATGTCCTTAAGCTAACAACGGAAATGGAAAAGGAAGTTCTGGGAAGAATCCCAACCCTTTCAACAGGGAACAAGTGAACCACGCTAACATGGAGGAGATTGAAGCCCAGCCAGATGCAGTAATAGGTATGTTTTTGGTTAAGTCATTTACTGCAGTCATTCTTTTGATATTGGTGCATCGCATTCATACATATCAAGGGGATTTGTGGATAAGTATAAGCTGCCCACCAAAGTTCTTAGTACACCTATGTTAGTGAGCTCGCCAGGAGCAGAGTATATGGCAAGCCAAGAATGTTTTCAGATGCCATTGACCATAGGTAGGCATGTTTTCCCCTCAGATCTGATAATTTTGGAGTCTCAAGGTTTGGATGTGATTCTGGGTATGGATTGGCTATCAATGTATGGAGGAAACATCGATTGCACCAGTAAGTCGATCTTGCTCACCACCCCAGAAGGAAGAAGGATCAAGTATGTATCCCGGCATGTGCCGATTAGGACTCAAGTAAATTCCTTATCAAGAGTTGTATAGGTGGAAGTACCAGTGGCGAGGGATTTCCCGGATGTATTTCCAGAAGAGTTGCCAGGCATGCCACCGGATAGAGACATCGAGTTTTTGATTGAGCTTTTGCCAGGCACAGGGCCAATATCTAAGAGACCGTACAGGATGCCCGCACAGGATTTAGAGGAAATTAAGAAGCAGATTAATGAGTTACTGGATAAAGGATATATTCGCCCAAGCTTGTCACCTTGGGGATCACTAGTACTTCTAGTGGAGAAGAAGGATGGATTGTTGATTATCGAGGATTGAATGAGGTGACGATCAAGAACAAGTACCCACTACCAATGATCAATGATTTGTTTGATCAGCTGCAAGGAGCTAAGGTGTTTTCCAAGATCGACCTGCGATCAGGGTACCACCAGCTGAAGATTCGAGAGCAGGACATACCTAAGACAGCTTTTACCACGAGGTACGGGCTATATGAGTATACTGTTATGTCATTTGGCCTGACTAACGCACCTGCCTATTTTATGAACATGATGAACAAGGTGTTTATGGAGTTTTTGGATAAGTTCGTAGTGGTGTTCATTGATGATATTCTGGTCTACTCGAAGAATGAAGAGGAGCATAAAAAGCATTTGCGATTAGTACTTGGGAAGCTTAGAGAACATCAGCTATACGCCAAGTTCAACAAGTGTGAGTTTTGGTTGAAGGAAGTTGGATTCCTTGGACATGTTATATCTGGAGAAGGAATAGCGGTAAACGCCACCAAAGTCGTCACTGTGACAAATTGGGAGGCACCCACGTCAGTTGGAGAGATCCGGAGTTTTCTTGGACTCGCAGGATACTACCAGAGGTTCATTGAGAATTTCTCGAAGATTGCAAAGCCTATGACGGAGTTGTTAAAAAAGGACACCAAGTTCAAATGGACTGAGGAATGTGAGGCCAGTTTTTAGGAGTTGAAGAAACGCTTGGTTACATCACCAGTGTTGATCCTGCCAGATCAACGCAAGGATTATGAAGTGTATTGCGATGCTTATCATCGAGGACTTGGAGTAGTGCTTATGCAGGAAGGAAGAGTTGTTTCATATGCCTCACGACAGCTTAAAACCCATGAGTTAAATTATGCTACGCATGATTTGGAGTTAGCATCCGTAGTGCATGCGTTGAAGACTTGGAGACATTTTCTCATCGGAAACCATTGTGAGGTATACATGGATCACAAGAGTTTGAAGTATATCTTCACGCAGGAGGAGTTGAATCTCAGTCAGAGGAGATGGTTGGAACTCATTAAGGATTATGACATGAAGTTGCACTATAATCCCGGAAAGGCTAACGTAGTAGCCGACGCGTTGAGCTGCAAGAGTCATGTCAATACACTCATGACCGGAGAGTTACCCAAGGAGTTAGCAGACAATCTTCGCGAGCTATGTTTGGAGATAGTTCCGAGAGGTTATGTAGCAGCATTGGAGATTCAGTCTACTTTGATGGATAAGATCAGAGAAGCTCAGAAGACGGACAAGGAGATTGCCGAGATAAAGGAAAGGATGAGCAAAGGAAAGGCTAAAGGATTTCGTGAGGATGAGCACGATACCTTATGGTTCGAGGACCGCGTATATATGCCAAATGATCAGGAGATCAGGAAGCTGATTTTGCAGGAGGCCCATGATTCTCCATATTCGATTCACCCAGGAAATACTAAAATGTACATGGATTTGAAGGATAGTTTCTGGTGGACCGGAATGAAGAAGGATATTGTGGAGTATGTAGCAGTTTGTGATGTATGTCAGAGAGTGAAGGCAGAGCATCAGAAGCCAGCAGGATTGCTATAACCATTGCCGATACCCGAATGGAAATGGGACAAGCTAGGTATGGATTTTATCATGGGATTGCCCAGGACTCGTTCAGGCTATGAATCGATATGGGTTGTAGTCGATCGTTTGACGAAAGTAGCTCATTTCAACCCAGTGAAAACCACCTACACAAGTGCTAAGTTAGCAAAGATATACATGACCGGGATCGTATGTTTGCACGGAGTTTTGAAGACCATTGTATAAGATAGAGGAAACCAGTTTACCTCAAAGTTTTGGAATCAGTTGCATGAAACTTTGGGAACCAGGCTAGAGTTCAGTACAGCTTTTCACCCGTAGACAGATGGACAGACTGAGAGAGTCAATCAGATTTTGGAGGACATGTTGAGAGCTTGTGCGCTAGACCATTGATCTAGTTGGGACGACAATTTGCCTTACGCAGAGTTCTCTTACAACAACAGCTATCAAGCCAGCTTGAAGATGGACCCTTTCGAAGCATTGTACAGAAGGAGGTGCAGGACACCGTTGTTGTGGGATGAAGTTGGAGACCGACAATTGTTTGGACCAGATTTGATTAAAGAGTCTAGAGAGAAGGTTAAGCTAATTTGCGATAGACTCAAGGTAGCCTAGTCCAGGCAAAAGAGCTATGCGGATTCTAAATGCAAGGAAACAGTTTACGAAGTCGGAGACGGAGTGTATCTTCGTGTATCACCCCTTCGAGGAGTGAAGCGCTTTGCAGTTAAGGGAAAGTTAGCACCACGTTTTGTGGGACCATACAAAGTTTTGGAACGTATGGGAGAAGTTGCTTACAAGTTGGAATTGCCTAAAGGATTGTCAGGAGTTCACGATGTGTTCCAAGTTTCTCAGTTGAAGAAGTGCCACACAGAGATTGCTGATATTCCTCTAAGAGATACAGTGCCACTGGAAGCGATACAGTTGGATAGCGATTTGACCTACGAGGAAAAGCCAGTCAAGATTCTCGAGTTTGCCAGCCGAGTTACACGCAGCAAGGTTATCAAGTTTTGCAAGGTTCAGTGGAGCCACCATATCAAAGATGAAGCCACCTGGGAACGCGAGGAAGACCTACGGAAAGATCACCCTCACCTATTTTCTAGCCAACCCGAATCTCGAGGGCAAGATTCATCTTAAGGGGGTATGTAACACCCACGATGCGGCTATATCTCCTACGTGTCGGAGCACGACTTAGAGGCATAGCCGCATAGTAGGCATGTCGCAAGAGGGGTAATCTTTACACATCCCATGTACTGAATAAGAAAGGGATAAAGAGTTGGCTTACAATCGCCACTTCACACAATACATAAATATAGCATTACATCATCCAGAATACAATCAAGGTCCGACTACTGTCAGGACCCCGACTCAATGTCACATCGATCTAGCCGGTAACACCTCATATCACTTTGCGGCCTCACGCACGGTATCCCCACGGGTGTCGCCTTACCTTTGCCCGGGACCGTTTGCGCCATAGTCAGTCTGACCAGTTTCAGCACTGATGGCTTTGTTGACCAGTTTCTGAAAAGATGTGCACTCATGCAGACGGAGGTCACGACGAAGCTCAGGACTAAGTCCCTTACGGAACCTTGCTTGCTTCTTGGCATCAGTAGACACTTCCTCAGTTGCATATCGTGCGAGATTACCAAACTCCCTGCTATAAGCATCCACAGAAAGTCGGCCTTGGGTGAAACTGCAAAATTCTTCACGTTTACGGTCCATGAGACCCTCCGGAATGTGATGTTCACGGAAAGCCTCACTGAACTCAGCCCAAGTAGTGACATGGCCCGCCGGGCGCATAGCTCCATAATTCTCCCACCATAGACTGGCGGGGCCTTCAAGATGATATGCAGCAAAGGTGACCTTGTCAGCCTCCGCTACCAGCGCGGAACGCAGTTTGTGAGCGATACTGCGAAGCCAGTCATCAGCGTCGAGAGGCTCGACGGAGTGGTGGAACGTGGGTGGATGTAATTTGATAAAATCACTGAGTGACACCACGTTAGTCCTCTGATGGTGTGCTGTGTTCTGTTCAATACGCTCCAACAAACGGTTGGTCTCCCGCTTGTTTCTCTCAACTTCCATCATAACCTCGGCTAGTGAAGGAGGATGAGGCAGATTTGCATCCCTGACTTCACTGCCTTCGGCCTGCTCTTGAGAAGCAGGGTTAGCGCGCGTGTTGACCATCCTAGGTAAACAAGACAACGATTTGTCAGGATGATAAAATTCCAACATAGGATACAAAATGTAAGGAATAACTCGGAATGCAAGATGATCATCCGTATGACATGGTAGATACAGAAACTGCTTCTTTATTCCACCGTCATACACACCATACAGGGTTTAGTACAAGACCAAACAAGTACTATTACGGTGAAAAGAGGATTACATCTCATCGGAGGCATCCCAAGCTCCTATACATTATTTTTCTACACCTCCGGAAAGAGTACAAGCTAGGTCATATCCCACGAGTCACGCGGGACGATAGAAGACACAGCTAGTGCGAACTAGTGATACTACCGCTAACTCAGACCGATCCGTAGTAGTCCTCGTAGAAGTCACCTCCATAGTCTGGAAGCTCAACATGATCATCCGGAAACAGACGATCTCGCGGAGCTTGTGGACCATAGGGGCTAGGATGAGGTCTTGGACCAACAGACGGTGGCCTGCGGGGACCGCGAGGTGGGGTGATGCCTCCTACATCACGCCAAACCATCACGTCTGGCAGAGCAGATCTCACAGGATAGAGATCGCGCATATCTGAATATCCAGCTTGCACCGCCGGTGCGAACCGAGTCAAAGTGGCCCAGTGGTCAGCACGGGTATTGAAGAGCTCTAACCTCAAGGCCCGATTTTCACGGTCCTTATCCTCGAGCATCTCAGCAGTGGTGCGAGTCCGTGAATCCTCCTGAGTGGGGTCAGCATAGATAGCCTGGAGATACCCTTGTGCTCCCGGAAGTGATCCTGGCATATACCGGAAATCAGAGTCCCGAAATAGTCCAGATCTGACTCGCATAATGGTCATCATAGAGTAGGCGGCGTCCTGCACAGCCATCTCAATAGTAACCCCGAGTCCATAGGAGCAGTGAAGGGGCTCGGTGGATCCAGGATAGGATGGAAATATCCTGACAGTGCAGAGATACTGGCTCTTATTAAAGTCTCGGAATTGCTCTTCGACCGTGTACTCAGGATACCAGCGGTATCCAACCTCAGTCATTACCCTGACCAACTTGGCAGTATGGCCGGGTACATCTAGGCATCGAGTCAGGCGAACCACTTGATTGAGGTCGCGAGTGGCCATCTGAAAGCACAATCATAATGCAAAGGCATTAGAATTTCTAGCAAAATTTCGGCAGCATAACAGCTGTAAATGCTCAAGAAGGATTTTGAGACATTTGACAAAGGATTACATACACACTCATCATCATCATAACAAAGTTCTGAATCCATTCTAACAACATAATGTGGTAGTAGAACTGAACTAGGCTTGTATCCATCAAACTTATAAGGTACTACTGATTAGTAACACGTGATCCTGATAGAGAGAATAGATCCTAATTCCTTATCCCCCGGTGGAAGAATGGACTGACTCAGATCAGAATGTCATAAGATAAAGGAGTAAAAAGAGCCTTACATTCCAACCCACAAACAATTCCCCTACATATAACTAAAGAATTTCTAGACTCAACATCGACCAGTTTGGCTTGGAGAACCTACAGGCAGTCCGGCTCTGATGCCAACGCTGTCAGGACCCCGACTCAATGTCACATCGATCTAGCCGGTAACACCTCATATCACTTTGCAGCCTCACGCACGGTATCCCCACGGGTGTCGCCTTACCTTTGCCTGGGACCGTTTGCGCCTTTTGGCTCACGTATATGATAGTGTCGCTAGCATCCATATGATAAGGAGTCCGGGCTGACATGACTAGTCGTAAACCCAAAGTGGCACAGACTTACAGGGACAGGCATCCATGACCCAGCTTCGAACGTGTCGGTCATCAGCAAGTGGGTCCGGGCTGTAGCACTGGGCTAGCAGGACTCCGGTAAACCGGGCTGTAGCGGGCTAACAGGACTCCGGTACTCATAGCGTGACATTTCCCCGAAGGGACAGACACAGGAACGAAGAAGGACACATGCCGGCCAGCCTAAGTGTTCCAGAGCAGTAGCAAGCTACCATGGCTCAGCGGTAACACTAGGAGACATTTCCCGGTAAGAGAGGCTACTGAAGATAAACAACTAGATAGTCAGATCCCACACATACCAAGCATTTCAATCATACACACAATATGCTCGATATGTGCGAATACAACGAAGCATCACAACATGACTCTACGACACAAGTACTTTATTTAAGGCTCAGGGAGCCATACATACCATACACAAAGGTACGGGTCTCACGACCCAACATACAAGTCATACAGTCATACAAACCAGCAGCGGAAGTAACTTGTCTGAGTACAGACAACTAGTAAAATAAAAGAGGCTTGGAAAGCCTAGCTATACTATGTGGTCCTTCACAAGCTCAGGGTCACCACCTGGGTCTTTAGCCTACTCGTTGATGTCAACGTCTACATAGAACCCATCAGAAGGGGTTGCAGCGTCTTCTGTAAAAATGTAAATTATAGCAACATGAGTACAAAGGTACTCAGCAAGACTTACATCAGATCCTACATACATGCATATTATCAAGAAGGGTTGGTGGAGTTATTGCAGCAAGCCAGCTTTGACTCTTGGCTAGACTATCCTACGATACTCCAACTTGAAATGGTTTTGCGCACACGAGTCCACTACTCACCAATTCAATACACTACCGAGGATCCACCTCCGTCTTCCTACGGAAGAGCCAACCTCGGCACTCACACTTATCTTGAGGCTTTTAGTAGTTTCCATTTACTTGTCTATGAACTGTATAGGCAACCAAGTAGTCCTTTACCGTGGACGCGGCTATTCGAATAGATTATGATAACCCTGCAGGGGTGTACTTCTTCATACATGTTTCCACCACTTAGCGTCTGCACACGACATGTGCTCGGCAGACTTCAAGCGAAAGCCGACGTGGGTGTAGACCACGACCTACCTAAACACTTAAGCCTCTAGTCCAGGTTTATCGCCTATTCAGGTTCCATCCGCAGGGAGTCCGGCCGAGGTTTCCCATACGGCCCCGAACGATGTGAACAGGGTTCCCGAGATACCTAACGGGTATTCGGTACACCGTGCCACGTACCTACCGCATCACAGCCCACCCCTACGGTCAGCGCTGTCCACGGCCTCCAGTAGGCTACAAACACCAGAAACTACTTGCAACTCCTGGACAGAGAGCTAGGGTGAATAAGAAGTCGAGCAGGGTCATATTTCAGGGCCCAATGCATGGTAGTAGCTGTATCTTAAATCACGCATACAGATCTCAGTGCTTAAGGTCGGCTTCAATGAAACAACCCACCATGTACTCCTACATGGCCTCTCATCGATACCTTTACCAAATCGTGTTCACCACACCACTCTCATTACCGACATAATCATTTCACTCTAGCCATCACCCAGATGAACCAGACCTGACACGACTCTAAGCATAGCAGGCATAGCAAGGTAGGAACAACACATACATATGGCTCAATCAACTCCTACACATGCTAGTGGGTTTCATCTAGTTACTGTGGCAATGACAGGTCATGCAGAGGAAATGGGTTCAACTACCGTAGCACACAGCAGTTTGAAACGCGTTGTCTTAATGCAGTAAAAGAGAGCAGGAGCGAGAACATGGGATTGTATCGATATGATCAAATGGTTGGTTGCTTGCCTGATGGTTCGATGCACTGATATGGTTCTTCGTTAGGGTAATCACGGTACTCCTCGGAGGCAGAACCTGTCGCAAGGACACCGATACACAACCATCACCAAACAATGTGCAACAATATGATGCATGCATGAAACATGGCAATATGAGTGTGTTGGGCTAATGCAACTAAAACCAGAAGGGTTTGAACAAATTTGAATCAAGGATTCAAATTTCAAATTCAAATATGGCCTTTTAAAGTGCTTTTCCTTGTTCTGCTTAAAACATCAATTTAACTTGTTTGATCATGCATGAAAATAGTACAGATGGATAGATTGGATTTTTCTGATCATTTTTCATATATAATTTGTCCAATTTGGAGTTACAGAATAAAAGTTATGAATTTTTGAAGTTTAAATAATATTCTGGAATTTCCTGATTTAAATTAAATCCAGAAAATCAATTACTGCGTCAGCCTGACGTCAGTGTGACGTTAGCAGGTCAACGGAACAGGTCTGGGTCAAACCTGACAGTGGGTCCCGCATGTCAGGGTGGTTATTTTAATTAAAATTTAATTAAAACTAATCCTGTTTAATTAACAGGGCTGGGCCCCACCTGTCATTGACTCAGGGAGTCAACCAGGGCCCACCCGTGGTCAAAGTCAAAGCCAGCGACGCCGGCATTTAGCCGCCGGCGAGCCCGACGCGGCGGCGGGAGTGGTTTTGGCCATTTCGGCCACCAAATGGGCCGCGGAGACCACCGGAGTGGAGCTGAGGACAAACCGCAGCTCTTGGCGGAGTCCGTTGGGGTCGGGGTGGCCGGAGTTGGCGCCGGCGACGACTTTGGCGGCCACCGGGGTTCGGTCGAAGATGAACTTGGCGCTAGAGGGGTCGGTGAGGCTCGTGGAGTGGCTAGCTAGGTGTTGTGGGACTCGGTGAGTAAGATGGACACCATCTTGTGGCAGGAGTGTGGCCGGAAGCACGTCGGCGACGAGGTCCGCGACGGCGCGTGCGGGTGAGCTTGGTGTGCTCGCTGTGGTGCACGAGAGAGAGAAAGAGAGGAAGGGGAAGTTAGCCCAGCTCACTGCGGTCTTGATGGAGAGGACGGCGTGGTCGGGGACGAGCTGCTGCGGCGGCGACGGCGAAGGGGATCTCCGGCGATGGCGGTTCGGGCGAGGTTGGTGCGGCGGCTTCGGGGCACGCGAGCGCTCGGGGCTCGACTAGCTCGAAGAAGTGGAGGACGGCGGAGCTTCTGGACACGGTGGCGCGGCGTGGAGACGAAGGGGAGCACGGCTACGGCGGAGGTGCGGCGACGGTGGCGTCGGCCATGGCGTGGGAGCGCGAGGGAGAGGAACTGGGGGCGAATGGAGGTGTCCAGGAGGGTCGGGGCGCGACGTGGAGCTCGTCCAGGCCATCAGGGCGGCGAGAGGGGGAGGCAGGGCGGCGTGCAGCTGCGTGGCGAGCTGCGGTGCCGCCGCCGAGCACCTTGGCTGCCTGCCTGGCGAGCCAAGCAGCTCGCTGGAGCGGTGGCCGGGCTGGGCCGGCCAGGTGGGCCCGCGGTGGCGCCAGGTAAGTTTTCCCCTTTTTTTCTGTTTCTGTTTTTATTTAATATATCTGCAACTTTGTTGAATTTAATAAAATACCTAGGCAACTTCAAAAATCACCAAACTATTCCTAGCCCATAGTTGGATTATTTCCAACATGAAACATTTTAGTTTGGAGATATTTGAGCATTTAAATATTTTATATAATTTTAAATGCCCAAATTCAAATATTTATGATTTAATTCAAAAACCCTAGGATGGCCTAGGAAAATGTGCACCACTTTTGGCAGAGGTTCTGAACCAAGACAAAAATGATGGGCATTTTAGAAGGGCATTTCAGGTTCATTGAAAATTATTTTAGTAACCCTAGTTGGTTTCAGAGGGGACTGGGGGTTCTGTCATCCCCATTTCAAGTTTCTGATGAAAAAGTAAACATGATGCAACACTCTAATGCATGGCTAACTAGGATGTGACAACTACGGAACCAAATAAAGAAAGACAACCCCTAATGCTAGATCCCCGATCGTCCCGACTGGGCTCCACTACTGATCAACTGGAAACGAAAAACAACACAATGAACATGATCTTCATCGAGCTCCCACTCGAGCTCAGTTGCGTCATCTGCACTGGTATCATCGGCACCTACAACTGTTTTGGAAGTAATCTATGAGTCACGGGGACTCAGCAATCTCACACCCTCGCAATCAAGAGTATTTAGGCTTATGGGTAGGAAAAGGTAGTGAGGTGGAGCTGCAGCAAGCACTAGCATATATGGTGGCTAACTTACGCAAATGAGAGCGAGAAGAGAAGCAAAGCATGGTCGTGAACTAGAAGTGATCAAGAAGTGATCCTGAAAGCTACTTACGTTAAAGCATAACACAAGAACCGTGTTCACTTCCCGGACTCCGTCGAGAAGAGACCATCATGGCTACACACGCGGTTGATGCATTTTAATTAAGTTAAGTTTCAAGTTTTCTACAACCAGACATTAACAAATTCCCATCTGCCCATAACCGTGGGCATGGCTTCCGAAAGTTCAAAAACCCTGCAGGGTGTTCCAACTTAGCCCATCACAAGCTCTCACGGTCAACGAAGGATATTCCTTCTCCCAGGAAGACCCGATCAGACTCGGAATCCCAGTTACAAGACATTTCGACAATGGTAAAACAAGACCAGCAAGACCGCCCGATGCGCCGACATCCTGATAGGAGCTGCACATATCTCGTTCTCAGGGCAACACCGGATGAGCGCTCCGTACAACTAAAACCAACCCTCAAGTTTCCCCGAGGTGGCGTTGCAAAGGACTCTAGTTCGGACCAACACTTAGACAAGCACTGGCCCGGGGGGCTTAAAATAAAGATGACCCTCGAGAGCGCGACTCCCAAGGGAAAAGTATGTGGTGGTGAGGCAAATGGTAAAACCAAGGTTGGGCCTTCATGGAGGAGTTTTATTCAAAGCAAACTGTCAAGGGGTCCCCATAACACCCAACTGTGTAAGGAACGCAAAATCAAGGAACATAACACCGGTATGACGGAAACTAGGGCGGCAAGAGTGGAACAAAACACCATGCATAAGGCCGAGCCTTCCACCCTTTACCAAGTATATAGATGCATTAATTAACAAAAAAGATATTGTGATATCCCAACATATCCATGTTCCAACATGGAACAAACTTCATCTTCACCTGCAACTAGCAATGCTAGAAGAGGGGCTGAGCAAAGCGGTAACATAGCCAAACAACGGTTTGCTAGGAAAGGTGGGTTAGAGGCTGACATGGCAAAATGGGAGGCATAATATAGCAAGTGGTAGGTATCGCAGCATAGCAATAGAGCGAGAAACTAGCAAGCAAAGATAGAAGTGATTTTGAGGGTATGGTCATCTTGCCTGAGATCCCGCAAGGAAGAAGAACTAGTCCATGAAGAAGACAAACGGACGAAGTCGAACGAATCCTCACAAACACGACGTTATCGGAACTAACCCGAAGAAGCAATACTGGAAAGAAGCAAACAACATAGTAAACAACCATCACATAAACATGGCATGATGCGCAACCAAGTATCATGCATGTCCGGTTTAATTAGGCAGGGCATGGCAAAGTGCACAAACAAAACTACAAGTTAAGTGGAGCTCAATATGCAACGAGTTGCATATTGACGGAACACCACATGACTTATTTAGTTCTCTCCCGTTTATGTACTCAACAATATTAAATGTTGGTTAGCATGGCAAGAGGTGAAGCATACATAAACTAACTATCTAGTCAAGTTTAAATGAGGCCGGAAATAACAAACCACAATTCCGGTAAATCCTCATGAGCATATATTAGATTTGGTATTGTTCTGCCCTAAAGCATATTTTAGAGTTGTTAAACATGGAAAGCAATGCCACCATGTTAAACTAGGCAATTTTCTACCCCATTTACATATAAAGATTATTTAAATCCGAGCTACGGTTAATTAGTTATGAAATAAATCATTTTACATGGCAACATGGGAAAATATATGCAAACATCATTTTAAACATTTTAAACATGCATGAAAGTTGGATATTATGAAACTAGATGAAATTTTAGTCATTTTACATATATAAATTATTTACATCCGATGCACGGTTGTGAAGTTATTAAATGCATGAAGTTACAGGGTTTTCTGTAAAACTGTAATCTCCTCGAAAATGATTAAATTCGTCCAAAGAAAAAAAATGTTATACGGGCCGAATCTGAATGCACTGCTAGCCCTGCTGGCCCAACAGAGAGGGGGGCTGTGGGGGCTCACATTGGCCTGCGAGGCCTAGCTGGAGAACGCCCTGGCGCTGGGCCTTAAGGCGATGCAAAGGGGGCGGCCCATATGCACTACCACTCGTCCTCCCCGCTCGAATGAGCACAGAAAATAGAGGAGGCGGCGCACAGCATGGCAGTGTCCAACGACGGGTCCCGGGGGCGCAGACCAGCAAGGAGGTGACTGGAGGTTGTAGATCCGAGCACGGGACGACAAGGGCAACCGGATCCTGGGCGGAGAAGGCCGGCTCGAATTGCGAAGGGCATAGAGAGAGAGAGAGACCATGAGAGAGCAGAGAGACAGAGAGGGAGCGACAAAGAGAGAGGAAGGCAGGGAAGGCGGTCTAGCGGACGAGGGAGCCCCTCAAGCATGGGCTCTCGGGCACGGGGCGGTGGCCTGGTTTCGGGTGTGGGCGATCTCTTGAGTGGCTCGAGGCAGAGGCACCATGGATCGAGAGAAAGGAGTTCGTGTTTGTCTGCTCGTGCACGGGCATGACGAGAAGGAGGCTGCGACGCGAGGCTTGGTGTGGTACTGCTGCGCGAGGAGTCCGGCGAGGTCCGGCCGGAGCGGCGAGGAGACAGGAGGGGCAAGCCGTGGAGGCCTCGGGCGGCTGCAGGGGCTCGGGCTCCTCGATCCAGATCGAGGCAAGGAGGGGCTATGCTCTGGATTGGCTGGTTGGTGAAAATGAGGAGATTAGATGGGTGAGATCCCGATGGGACCAGGAGGTGGCGGCGGGATGGATGGAATGGACGGGACAGGCTAGTGGTCTAGGGTTAGGCTATATATAGCAGGTGGATTATGTTAGGGGCTGTCGGATCCCTCCGATCGTAATCGGACGATCGAGAAATAAATAGTTGGGAAGTCCAAATGGGAAAAAGGAGATGTTTTGTAGATGTTTGGGGATGATCCGAATCCAACGGGGACGACTGCCCGGGTCGGGTCCGGGACAGCTTTCGGACGCGCGCGCGAGGAGGGCCGCGGGCTGACGAAAGAGGTTAGGTTGGGCCTGGCGGTATGTAGTGGACTGTGTAGACGGTCTAGGGAGGAAAAAGAGGGAAAGCCCGGCACATGTTTCCGGATACCGGAAATGTCCGACGTATGGCCGGCTATACTGTCGCTATATTTATCCGCTGGGGCATCAAACGAACTCCGAATGCAATGAAACTTGGCAGGCGGCCTATTGACAACATAACAACACCGCATGCCAACTTTCAACCCATTCTGAGAACATTATCCGGCCACTTATAAAATAATATTTCGGACATGCCGCAGGCGCGTGTGAGTGTGGCTGGGCTCAGAACGGACAACAGAAAGAACTGGGGAACCGGGACGGATGCAAGTTTTGAAAACACGATGATGCAATGCACATGATGACATGGCGAGATGCAACACGCAAGCAAATGACATGGCAAAGACAACAAATAACTGGAAGACACCTGGCGCAACGGTCTCGGGGCGTCACAACACTCCACCACTACGAGAGGATCTCGTCCTGAGATCTAGGATGGCACCGGAGGGAAATGGAAGAGAAAGAGAAGAGGTAAAACTAAGTTGCTTCTTTGACCAATGAGTGAAACCAAAGAACCTTGCGAGGTTGAACCATTTGAGAAAAGAAAACAACAGAGATGATCGAAATTGAAAACACTCTGTTAGAAAAGAGGAACACAGAACATTACTAGAGCCTTGTAGGTTGAAAGACATAAGAAAAAGGGTTGCAATGGACAAGAAGTACATGCAAGCACTCCGGTAGAAATGAGATGTACAAGGAACAATAAAGGTCAATTACGACAACACTCCGGTTAAAACAAGATAGAGAAGGAATAAGAATGATATAATTTGGACAGCACTCCGACTGTAAATGGAAGGAATTGAATATGAACTTGGGAAGATAAGAGCATACTTGATGAAATGAACAACACACTGCTCCAGTACTATTGAAAGAATGGCACAAGAGGTAAGAAATATTTCAGACATCACTCCAGTTGAGAAGGGAGGCAAAACTTGACAAAATGGGAAGAACTTGAAAAGAGGGCACGACACTCCGGTTAAATGGATAAGAAAAGGGAAAGAACATGATCTTTGACAAAAATGGGATGATGAGTGAAGAGAGCAACATCGCTATGCCTCCGAAACGAAAGAATATAAGTTGAATCGTTGGAAAGGAAAGAATTGAGAAGAAAATGACAACTTCTGCCACTACTGATCTTGGAAAGCACCCTTCCAAGAAGGTTATGACGAAGTTTTTGGGAAATGAACAATGAAAAGAATAAACTTGTTGTGGGCTTATTGAAAACATCTCAAAAACTTGAGGTGAAAACCTGCCACAAACGGAAACAATTGCTTGCTTTAGAGCGACGAAGAGATGAAAACATCTTTCATCGCGAGAATAGGAGGAAACTTGGATTATTGATAAGCACCCCAATAGCAACATTCCTTAGGGAAGGTTTTAGGTGAAATATAACCCAAGATAACTACAATGAAGAGATTGATGGGTTTAAGATACCCCATTCTTGACAACATGTGAATCATGAAACATGAACTCAAGTTATGACGAATGACATAGCACCACCTCAAATGATACGGTAGAAAGAATTGCACTTCGGAATGCAAGATGAAGAAGGCTTGAACTCCTCAAACAAAACATGTGTTGGGCATCATGTTTATTTTAGAGTATATCTTGGCGGATCTTAGCTCCGAGAGAAATCTTGAAGAACAATTGAAGAATGAAAAGTATCCTTGCAAACCATCATGTTGAGCCTTCGTGAAGAACTCCCGTAATAAAAGAATGATCAAAAGGAAGTGAAGGATGAAAAGAATAAGACTTGAAGCCTTGCAATGATTAGATGGAGCTTTGAAATGATATAACGAAGAAAAACTTGGAACTCCGAAAAGAAAAGATAAAGCATCTCGGAGCGATAATGTGATATGATGAACCACTCCGGAAAGAAGAAACTAGATCACTTGGATGAAACAATAATAAGAATTACGTTATGCGTATCCTTCACCAATTAAATTGATGAAGAGCAAACGGATTTGGCATACTACTTATTCTCGTAGAACGGATTAATATAGATATGGCGCAAACTTGGGAAGGTCTTCAACGGACCACCGGTAGGATTTGAAAACAACGAATGAATTGATATGAAAACAAAGGAAGAAGAATCTTGAACAAACCACCATAAGGATTGAAAATGAAAGTAGCGAAGGCACAATTCATCGGGAAGAATTGGAAAATGAATGAAGATACTTGCTAGCATTTAGATACATGAGAACGAAGAGATCCTGAACTGATTATAGGATATTTGAACAATGCACCAGTAAGATTTGTATAACGAGAGCTGAAAGCTGGAACGAATAATATTTGAAAAGATGGCCTTCGGAGGAAAGAAATGGAAACAACTCATGAAATGCTCCGGATGGGTGAAAAGAATTCTCAAAATCAAAAAAACTATGAGAGGATGGCGTCAAGCTTGAACTATGCATCTCTGAGAGAACGGATAAGATATGGAGGAAAACCCTTCTTCGGTCTTCAAATGTTGAGAATGATGATGAGAAACACCACCATGAATTGTTGAGATACTCCGGAATAATGCAGAATATAAAGTTTGAATCAACAATGAAAGGAATTTGAAAGGTCTTGGAGAAAGACATTTGACTGATGATAACTCATCCTTACGTCAACCTTTGAAATGAATTTGAGAATAGCTCCAAGAAAATAGAAGAGTTAGGTAAGATCCTGGGAAAGAACTGTGGGTTAGGGCCCACTCAAAAGATACACTGTTGAAATGGTTTTGAAGAGAGATTGCACCGGTTCAATTAAATAGCTTGAATGAGATAACATGCTCGAAAGAGCTCGAACGAATGGAGAGACTTCCCATCAATAAAAGGATACTCGATTAAGACATCTGATTCCTTGAAGGAAAAGGGGGGGGGTGGGTGGGAAAAACAAAGGCAACTTGGGAACGGATGAAATGAACACCGTTGGGAAACCGAGAGGTGATCTTGCGGATATTGAAAAAGATCGGATCCACTTGAAGAGAAGCACACCAGTTGGAAAAGAATTGGCATGACAATCTCGATAAGCAAGAAGGATTAGCATCCACATAGAAATATGAGGACACCGCTTAAGGAAGGTATGGAATCAACACTTGACATTGAAGCAACTCGAATACCACAACTCAAAACAAAACAAAGGATTATCTTGCAAAATAAGGCGAAACAAACATATGATAGAGATTTCGTCCGAAGTTTTCGTGGTGGGTGTCGGATTTCGGGTTCCGGCAGACCCTGGAGGTTCGAACACTGGGGTGCGCGCGGAGATTTCGCCTCCTACCTCCCTGCACCCCTCCGCCACGCTAGGATCAAAGCTACGAAAAGAACAACACGAGGGACACAGGGTTTATACTGGTTCGGGCCACCGTTGTGGTGTAATACCCTACTCCAGTGTGTGGTGTGGTGGATTGCCTCTTGGGTTGATGATAGTGGACAGTACAAGGAAGAACAGCCTTGCGAGGGTCTGTTCTTGGCTGGGGCGATGAACTGCTGGGAGAGTTCAGCCACCTCTCTCTCTCTCTCTCTCTCTCTCTCTCTCTCTCTCTCTACCACCTCTCTACTTGTCGAGCCCTTGGAGGAGACTGAGCCGAACCCCCCTTTGCTACGCGGGTGGCTGGTCCTATTTATAGTGGCCCTGGTCCTCTCCCCAAATATTGAGCGGGAAGGGAGCCAACAATGGCGGGCTAATTTGAAGGGGGACAGCAAGTATCAACTATCCTGACAAAAGTAGTCTTCGCCTGCGCAAAGCTCTGGTGATGACGCCGTCTTGGGCTCCACGGTGACCTCCGTCTCGTAGTCCTCCTGGTCTTGGTCTCGTTGCACCGAAACGGCAACCTTTGCCTGATGCCTTGGTACTCCGCGGCTGCGCTTGCCCCCTTTACACCAAAGAGGAAAGGAGGACGCTACGCGGGCTGGCACCCGCCTGGCGCCCTGAGTCATCATGGCTTGCGTCACGGGCACCTCGCGAGGTACCCCGCCTTGATCTCTCCGCCTCCTCGCGTGCCAGCCTGACGATGCCATGCCTGAGGAAGCTCCGTGTCGTCCGCCCCGCGAGGCTTGGCCCCTCGCGAGGGTCTTGGGTTTGTGCTGGTGAAGATGGTCCGTACTGGGCCCCCCTTTGAGCCACGCCGCAGGCCGCAGGCAGGCAAGTCTGGGGACCCCCGTTCCCAGAACACCGACAGTAGCCCCCGGGCCCAAGGCGCTCCCGGACTTGGCCGTGCAGGGAGGCGGAAGGGCAAGAGCGAAGTGCCGCAGGCCATAACAGCCTGCGGCCTTGGGCGCCGTGTGGCGGTTGATTGGACATGGGCGGCACTGTTCCCCCACGCCCTCGTTATGTTGCGCCTTGCTAGGCGGACCCGTAGTCGCACACAGTCATTCCCCTTTCATCGCCCGAGCGCTTCCTATCCTTCCTCCGCTCGAACCCTGGTTTCTGTTTTCAATTCAGTCTCGAATCATTCCCCCCCCCCTTGCTATAGCCATGGCCCCGACGAAGAAGGGAAGAGGAAAGAATCCCGCGTCTCCGCCTCGCCTGCCGCCGTTGGCGGCCCCCGCCGAGGGTTTGGGTAAGGTCAGCTTGGCTCTGGCCACCATCTTCAATGAATGCGGGAGAACGACGGCCTGGCCCGTGTCCCACTTCTCCATCGGCAGGATAGTTACCGAGGTCCCATATTTCGCCGACGCCCTATGGGCAGGTCTGGTTCCCCCTTTTTCTGATTTCTTCAATGCCGTGCTCTCCCATTATCAGATCCACATGCTGCATCTGAGTCCTGAATCCATCACCCTCCTTTCGGTCTTTGCCTTCATCAGCGAAGCCATGGTGGGCATCCCTCCTTCGGTTGCCTTGCTGCATCACTTCTTCTCACTGCATCTTGTCGACCCTACCCAATGCTGGGCGTGTGAAAGCTTCGTTGCCGCGCCAGAGACTGCCGCCTCTGGGATTGACTTCAAGCTCCCCTTGCCCGAGGTTGGGTTCCGTGAGCGGTGGCTGTATGTGGACGCGGGGGTGCCCAGCCCCCTGCTAACGGAGCCGGCCTTGCCTGCTGTCCCCAATTCGGGCTGGGGCCAGGTGGCGCGTGAGAGCCCTCGGCTCGTCTTCGTCTGGCGCCGCTTCACGCTCTTAAGGTCGCTTGGCGTGACAGTGCCCAAGGTGGTGAAGGAGTTCCTGCTATGCCGCGTTGCTCCTCTTCAACGCCACTCTCGCCGGATGTGGGCCTTCCGTGGGCACGAGGATGGTATGAGGCTCCAGGAAGAGGACATGGCTCCTGAGGTGCTGAAGACGGCGCTCTTGACCCTAGCTGGGGACCCCAACCCCGGTAGCGTCTGGCAGGGAGGGGCCTTGCTGTACCTCTGCCAGAGCAGGGTCAACTTTGTGAGGTAGATGCCTGCCTTTGATGAGTGGGGGCTGCGCCCTGCCGGCCTTCAGGGGTCTCGTGAGAATCCGGTGGTGGTGACTGCCCTTCCAGTCGGCCAAGGCATCCCGCCCTCAAGTGGCGGAGCAGGGAGGTACGAGGCGCCAGAGGTCAAGGGGGCTCCCGGCGTGGTGAGGGCACCGGGCGAGGCTCACGAGGAAGCAGTTATCGGGGCTCGTACCGCTGAGGCTAAGGGTGACAAACAGCTGTCCTCTGCGCCCGCGGCTGGGGCCTCAGAGGCTCTAGCTGCTTCTCTCGGGGAGGCGATTGTCGGCGCACATCAGGCAGGCGCCCCTGACGCTGATTGTCTTGACGCTCCATCCTCGTCGCAGGTTGGTCCCTGTGCCCGACTCTTAGGCCGCTTCCGCGTGGACTTTGGGGCTCTCAGGAAGAGAAGGGAGGCCTTGGGCGATGGTTACCTTGTCGCCTGCTGAAGCGCAGAAAGTACTTCACCACTGATGAGTAAGCCTTCTCCTTTCCCTGCTCCTGATCCTTCCGTTGCTCTCACTGACGCTTGCTCCGCAGGCCCCTTCCAGCCGAGCTTGCTGAGACGGCTGAGGGGCCGTCCCCTTTGGCTTTGCCCCCTCCACCGTCCTCGAGCGCCTCGAGTAGCGAAGCCCTTGTGGTGAGGGCGATCGAGGAGACGGACCATCCCGAGGCGTATCGTGGCCTCGCGCACCTCGCGATCCTCCTTCGCGAGCCTTCTCGTGGCATAGCCAACCTGCCATGGGCTTCTCGCCTGGTCGTGGACTGCGATTAGCTGAGGCGCTTCCTGCTCTCTTCTCCTGAGGTCGGGCTGGCCCCAGGCCGGGCTTCTGACACGACGTGCCCGGCCGTCGCGAGGGCGCCAGCCCCCAGCCCCCAGCCCGGAGGGGGAGCGCTGACCTGCAGCCCCCGGCGCTTGCTTGGGGCAGATGATGGTGTGGAAGACGTGCTTGAGCGCGCTCGGGAGCGTCGCACTCTCCACCAAGGATTCCTTCGAAGGGCGACTGACTAAGTGAGCCTGCTTGGTGAGGAGCTTGCTGATGAAGACGCGCGCCTTGAGGCCGAGGGCCTGTGCCTGGCTGCAGAGAGGCGCGAGCTGGAGGGCGCCATCGCCCTTGCGCGCTGTCAGCGTGACCTTGATGAAGCAGAGGCCAAGGCGTCATTGGTGGCCTCTCGGGAGGCCCGATCTCGGGCTGCTGAGGAAGCTCGGGAGGCTGACAGGCGGCGAACGGCTGCAGAGGAGCGGGCTCGGGAGCTCCTGGCCTGGTGCCACTCGCTGGAGGAGCAGGTGGATCTGCGCGAGGCAGCCCTCGCGCCGATGAGGGTGGCCTCCGGCGACTCGGCGGAGCTCCAGAAGCGTGAGGAGGCGCTAACGCTGGAAGCCGCCAAACGTACCCGCGAGTATGAGCGTCTGGAGACGAGGGAGCACTTGGTGACGCAGGCGGAGGATGATGTCGCTGCACAGGAAGCCCGTGTTCTGGAGGAGGTCGGACGTCGGGTGGCGATGGCGCGTTTGAACCTCGAGCACGAGTTCGAGGAGAAGCTGGGGTTGGTCCGGGCCGAAGCCGAAGGCAGGACTGCTGCCCTGAGGGCCACGCTGGAGGAGGTGATGCGGCGGGCCGATGCTTCCCGGGCCGCCCTTGAGGTGGCGCAAGGTGGGCTAACCACCTCCCAGGCTGAGGTGCTCCTTCTTCGCCAGCGGGTGGAGGAGGCTGAGGCCGTCGCGCGCCAGAACGCGGACGAGATACGTCAGCGGCGGCTCCTGGAGCATGAGCACGGCCCCATGCTGACCATGCTCCGGGAGAGGGCCAACGCGGCCTTGGGCAACATCTGTGAGGAGACCGTTGGCGAGCCGCACGCGGTTAACTACGCGGGCAACCTTCAATTCTTTACTGACGTGGTGACGCAGCTGGAGGCGCGGTCGATCAGGGCTGACAGGTTGGTGGAGGAGAGGAGCCGCGCCCTGCTCAGGCGCGCCTTTTCTCGTGTCTTCAGCCATCTCCGGAGCATGGATCCCCACTTTGATTTCGACGCCGCCATCGCCCCAGTCCCCCAGGCCGTCCGAGGTGAGCTGGCGCACTGGGTGGAAGACCATGTGGAGACTCTTATCAGGGCCTTCGCCTCGGACAACGACGATGCGATCGTGGCGGCCGACGAGGGCGGCGTGACAGGCGGCCCTGACGCCGCTGGTGGCAACGCGGGCAGCGGAGGTGAGTTCAGCAACGCCAGCAACGGCCCCGATGGCGCTCCTGAGGACGCATTGGGAGATTCATCCGACTGATTGCGCATTGTTCCTGCTTACCCTATATGAATAGGACTCAGGTTTTGGCCTGATAGCTGTGAGAGCATTTTGGAGGGGGAGCCCCTCATGTAAAACTTGTGCTTATCGTATCAGTAGAAGCTACATTGTCCATGCGCCCGCGCCAAGTGGTTGGCTTAAGCGACGTGCTGCTCGGCTAATTTATCTTTGTCCCGTGCTGGCTCTGGGGCAGCCCGCAGGAGGCTGCGGAGCCGGGAGTGTTTCCTAATTAAATCCGTCAGACCTGCAGTAAGACGCCGTCCTGAGAGGACGCGACGGCGGCAGTCTGGGCTGCGCACGAGCTAGGCCTGACTCGGCTCGCGAGGGGCTCACGGGGGAGGCAGCGGAGGCGAAGCGGTAACCGAAACGCGAGAAATTGCTCGAACGAGACTAAGCACCCCTTCCCCGAACACACGCAAATCTCAAATTCGAATCCAACTTGAACCCAATGGGGGAAAGCGACAGCCAAAGGGAAGAGCAACAAAAGCAAACAAAAGGCCGCGTCCGGCACCTAGTCTAGTCTTGGACGTCTTCTCACCAGCGCGGAGCTAAGTGCTCCCACTGGGCGTGGGAGAGCCCCAGGGCCTGAGGCCGGCACCCCTGAGACTCCGGGGCGTGTACAACCCCTCTCATTATTACGTGAGAGTGTCACGAGGCGGCGAGCTTCACAGGCACTGGGCCTTCTTCACAGGTACTGGCCTTGCTTCATATCGCCAGATGAGGGCCCCGCCTTGCGCCACACTCTAGTGCCATCAGCAATGACCAGAAACCAGGACGCCGCCCGATGGGGTAGAGCGGTCGCCAGCGGTTTCCCCGACGACCACGGGTCCTCCGCCGGGGGCAGGCCCTGGGGCACCTCCCGAGTGGAGGGCCTACCTCCTGAGAACGCCTTGCTCCGAACGCCGCGGTGGCGATGTCGGATCCCTGCCTCTCTCCTGCAATCCATGGTTAGCGTATACCTGCTCCTGAAGAATTATCGGTACCCGATAGTCACTGCCTCCAGCGTGGCCAGTGGGACCGTCCCGGGGCTCCTGGAAAGGCTCAGCTTCTAGTGCCTCGTCCCCCCAGCCTGGGCTGAGGAGCGAGCTTTATCCGTTCTCGTGAGGGTGTCCTTGGTCCATCATGAGGGGCACGTACTCCTCCGGCGCCGTCATCCCGAATGCCTCGCCGTAATGCCTCGCATGCCACGCGGTCCTGCCTGACGCGCCCATCGCAGGGTGGCAGCGCGGCCGCCCGCTGGGGCCACGGGTCGCGTTGAGCCCTTCTTCTTCGCAGACCGGGGGCGGGGGCAGCGCCGCCGCCGGTCCAGCGCTGACAGCCTTGCTGGCGTCGGAGTAGCCCTGGAGCCCGCGGGCGCGCGCGGGGCCCCTGCGTGGGTCGCCCTGGGCTTGAGATGGGAGCTGGGTGGAGAAGGGGTGAGCCCCCGAGGCGGCGAAGCCCAGGAGCTCTGCCACTCGCTCCAGCAGCATGTCGTGGCCGCCCTCCAGCAGTCTGCACTGCAGCAGCTCTCGAGCCACCATGAGTGCGGCTCTCGAATTCACCTGCTCCCGGCGGGTGTACGGTGTTGTGGTCGCGGCGTGATTGGAGGCCCTCGCTGCCGACCGCGCCTACCGCGGTGTAAGAGTTGTCGAAGCCTGTCCGCATCGCCCGCGGCCCGCAGCGCCCTGCGGACCGCGAGCTGCCTGGGGCACGGGGTCGCCGAGCGGTTCTGCGCGGGCGGGCCATGCAGCCCATGGGTCTGGGTTGCCCTCCTGGTCGCCGGGCATGGTGATGGCGACGCGACGGGGCACGGAGCGGTGGAAGACGAATTCCGGCGCACCCCTACCTGGTGCGCCAAATGTCAGATTTCGGGTTCCGGCAGACCCTTGAGGTTCGAACACTGGGGTGCGCACGGAGATTTCGCCTCCTACCTCCCTGCACCCCTCCGCGACGCTAGGATCAAAGATACGAAAAGAACAACACGAGGGACACAGGGTTTATACTGGTTCGGGCCACCGTTGTGGTGTAATACCCTACTCCAGTGTGTGGTGTGGTGGATTGCCTCTTGGGCTGATGATAGTGGACAGTACAAGGAAGAACAGCCTTGCGAGGGTCTGTTCTTGGCTGGGGCGATGAACTGCTGGGAGGAGTTCAGCCACCTTTCTCTCTCTCTCTCTCTCTCTCTCTCTCTCTCTCTCTCTCTCTTTACCACCTCTCTACTTGTCGAGCCCTTGGAGGAGACTGAGCCGAACCCCCCTTTGCTACGCGGGTGGCTGGTCCTATTTATAGTGGCCCTGGTCCTCTCCCCAAATATTGAGCGGGAAGGGAGCCAACAATGGCGGGCTAATTTGAAGGGGGACAACAAGTATCAACTATCCTGACAAAAGTAGTCTTCGCCTGCGCAAAGCTCTGGTGATGACGCCGTCTTGGGCTCCACGGTGACCTCCATCTCGTAGTCCTCCTGGTCTTGGTCTCGTTGCACCAAAACGGCAACCTTTGCCTGATGCCTCGGTACTCCGCGGCTTCGCTTGCCCCCTTTGCACCAAAGAGGAAAGGAGGACGTTGCGCGGGCTGGCACCCGCCTGGCGCCCTGAGTCGTCATGGCTTGCGTCACAGGCACCTCGCGAGGTACCCTGCCTTGATCTCTCCGCCTCCTCGCGAGCCAGCCTGACGAGGCCATGCCTGAGGAAGCTCCATGTCATCCGCCCCGCGAGGCTTGGCCCTTCGCGAGGGTCTTGGGTTTGTGCTGGTGAAGATGGGCCATACTGGGCCCCCCTTTGAGCCACGCCGCAGGCCGCAGGCAGGCAAGTCTAGGGACCCCCGTTCCCAGAACACCGACAGTGGGGCCCACACGGGCTCGATCGTACATCACCAGCATGTACAAGGCAGTGCACATGACATATGAAGCGTCCCCGAGTCAGCATAGCCAAGGACTCTTTAAGACACAACGAGACCAATGTAAAACCAACCGTGGATAGGTGGACCACTAGACGTCGAACCCCAATCTCATATCATGCATCTGTCGGAAAGATATCCTAGGAGCTACTTGAATTCCCACTTATAAACTCCCGAAACTTTCTGGTTATGCAATCAGGTGTTGGGGATACAGGGGAAGCATAATATCTCACCCAAAACTAGCAATCCTACATCCAGCTGTATCCATCCTTCAACGCATAACCAAGAAACCTTTGGAAATCATTTACCTCAACCTTCGAAAAGCATCTGTTATACGAGTTATGGCAATACTCCCGAACTCCCGCCCCAGTACTGGGTGGCGTCAAGGTTATCTCACCAACAGCTGCATATCAGAGTTCGATGTCGGCAAAACTCAGGTATTCCAGAACTGCAACGATAAAATTGTGACGACAACACCTCGGAGCTCAACTCCCCGGGACACTGCCACAACCCCTAAATGTCAGGAGGCACCAAGAACAATGTTCTCATCAAAAAACAATCGGACCAATTCCAAGATACTCGCGTGATCCTAATTTTTTTAGTGAAATTTGAGGAGAGAAGAGTCAAAACTCTACGTCAGGAGGCCTCACCAGAGTGACGAAGGGACTGAGGAGTAAAAAGAATCCTACTCTCCGATATATATTATCCTAAGACTCAAAACATTTTGTTCTAGACTCAACAACGTCAGCGATTCGATCAAGCAGGGGGCTCCTAAGTCGGGGAAGGCTCTGATTACCAACTTGTAACACCCACGATGCGGCTATATCTCCCACGTGTCAGAGCACGACTTAGAGGCATAACCGCATTGTAGGCATGTCGCACGAGGGGTAATCTTTACACATCCCATGTACTGAATAAGAAAGGGATAAAGAGTTGGCTTACAATCGCCACTTCACACAATACATAAATATATCATTACATCATCCAGAATACAATCAAGGTCCGACTACGGAACCAAATAAAGAAAGACAACCCCTAATGCTAGATCCCCTATCGTCCCGACTGGGCTCCACTACTGATCAACCGGAAACGAAAAACAACACAATGAACACGATCTTCATCGAGCTCCCACTCGAGCTCAGTTGTGTCATCTGCACTGGTATCATCGGCACCTACAACTGTTTTGGAAGTAATCTATGAGTCACGGGGACTCAACAATGTCACACCCTCGCGATCAAGAGTATTTAAGCTTATGGGTAGGAAAAGGTAGTGAGGTGGAGCTGCAGCAAGCACTAGCATATATGGTGGCTAACTTACGCAAATGAGAGTGATAAGAGAACAAAAGCACGGTCGTGAACTAGAAGTGATCATGAAAGCTACTTATGTTCAAGCATAACACAAGAACCGTGTTCACTTCTTGGACTCCGCCGAGAAGAGACCATCACGACTACACACGTGGTTGATGCATTTTAATAAAGTTAAGTTTCAAGTTTTCTACAACCGGACATTAACAAATTCCCATCTGCCCATAACCGCGGGCACGGCTTTCAAAAGTTCAAAAACCCTGCAGGGGTGTTCCAACTTAGCCCATCAGAAGCTCTCATGGTCAACGAAGGATATTCCTTCTCCCAGGAAGACCCGATCAGACTCGGAATCCCGGTTACAAGACATTTTGACAATGGTAAAACAAGACCAGCAAGACCGCCCGATGCGCCGACATCTCGATAGGAGCTGCACATATGTTGTTCTCAGGGCAACACCGGATGAGCGCTCCGTACAACTAAAACCAACCCTCAAGTTTCCCTGAGGTGGCGCTGCAAAGGACTCTAGTTCGGACCAACACTTAGACAAGCACTGGCCCGGGGGGGGCTTAAAATAAAGATGACCCTTGAGAGCGCGACTCCCAAGGGAAAAGTAGGTGGTGGTGAGGCAAATGGTAAAACCAAGGTTGGGCCTTGCTAGAGGAGTTTTATTCAAAGCGAACTGTCAAGGGGTCCCCATAACACCCAACCGTGTAAGGAACGCAAAATCAAGGAACATAACACCGGTATGACGGAAACTAGGGCGGCAAGAGTGGAACAAAACACCAGGCATAAGGACGAGCCTACCACCCTTTACCAAGTATATAGATGCATTAATTAACATAAAAGATATTGTGATATCCCAACATATCCATGTTCCAACATGGAACAAACTTCATCTTCACCTGCAACTAGCAACGCTAGAAGAGGGGCTGAGCAAAGCGGTAACATAGCCAAACAACGGTTTGCTAGGAAATGTTGGTTAGAGGCTGACATGGCAAAATGGGAGGCATGATATAGAAAGTGGTAGGTATCGCAGCATAGCAATAGACCGAGCAACTAGCAAGCAAAGATAGAAGTGATTTCGAGGGTATGGTCATCTTGCCTGAGATCCCGCAAGGAAGAAGAATGAGTCCATGAAGAAGACAAACGGATGAAGTCAAACGAATCCTCACAAACACGACGTTATCGGAACTAACCCGAAGAAGCAACACCGAAAAGAAGAAAACAACATAGTAAACAACCATCACATAAACATGGCATGATGCGCAACCAAGTATCATGCATGTCCGGTTTAATTAGGCAGGGCATGGCAAAGTGCACAAACAAAACTACAAGTTAAGTGGAGCTCAATATGCAACGAGTTGCATATTGACGGAACACCACATGACTTATTTAGTTCTCTCCCGTTTATGTACTCAACAATATTAAATGTTGGTTAGCATGGCAAGAGGTGAAGCATACATAAACTAACTATCTAGTCAAGTTTAAATGAGGCCGGAAATAACAAACCATAATTCCGGTAAATCCTCATGAGCATATATTAGATTTGGTAATGTTTTGCCCTAGAGCATATTTTAGAGTTGTTAAACATGCAAAGAAATGGCACCATGTTAAACTAGGCAATTTTCTACCCCATTTACATATAAAGATTATTTAAATCCAAGCTACGGTTAATTAGTTATGAAATAAATCATTTTACATGGCAATATGGGAAAATACATGCAAACATCATTTTAAACATTTTAAACATGCATGAAAGTTGGATATTATGAAACTAGATGAAATTCTAGTCATTTTACATATATAAATTATTTACATCCGATGCACGGTTGTGAATTTATTAAATGCATGAAGTTAGAGGGTTTTTCTGTAAAACTGTAATCTCCTGGAAAATGATTAAATTCGTCCAGAGAAAAAAACGTTAGACGAGCCGAATCTGAATGCACTGCTGGCCCTGCTGGCCTAACAGAGAGGGGGGCTGTGGGGGCTCACATTGGCCTGCGAGGCCTAGCTGGAGAACGCCCTGGCGCTGGGCCTTAAGGCGATGCAAAAGGGGCGGCCCATATGCACTACCGCTCGTCCTCCCCGCTCGAACGAGCACAGAAAACAGAGGAGGCGGCGCACGGCATGGCAGCGTCCAACGACGGGTCCCGGGGGCGCGGACCAGCAAGGAGGTGACTGGAGGTTGTAGATCCGAGCACGGGACGACAAGGGAAACCGGATCCGGGGCGGAGAAGGCCGACGGCGTCGACCTGCGAAGGGCATAGAGAGAGAGAGACCATGAGAGAGCAGAGAGACAGAGAGGGAGCGACGAAGAGAGAGGAAGGCAGGGAAGGCGGTCTGGCGGACGAGGGAGCCCCTCAAGCATGGGCTCTCAGGCGCGGGACGGTGGCCTGGTTTCGGGTGTGGGCGATCTCTTGAGTGGCTCGAGGCAGAGGCACCATGGATCGAGAGGAAGGAGTTCGGGTTCGTCCGCTCGTGCACGGGCACGACGAGAAGGAGGCTGTGACGCGAGGCTTGGTGTGGTACTGCTGCGCGAGGAGTCCGGCGAGGTCCGGCCAGAGTGGCGAGGAGACAGGAGGGGCAAGCCGTGGAGGCCTCGGGCGGCTGCAGGGGCTCGGGCTCCTCGATCCATATCAAGGTAAGGAGGGGCTATGCTCTGGATTGGCTGGTTGGTGAAAATGAGGAGATTAGATGGGTGAGATCCCGATGGGACCAGGAGGTGGCGGCGGGATGGATGGAATAGACGGGATAGGCTAGTGGTCTAGGGTTAGGCTATATATAGCAGGTGGATTAAGTTAGGGGCTATCGGATCCCTCCGATCGTAATCGGACAATCGAGAAATAAATAGTTAGGAAGTCCAAATAGGAAAAAGGATATGTTTTGTAGATGTTTGGGGATGATCCGAATCCAACGGTGACGACTGCCCGGGTCGGGTCCGGGACAGCTTTCGGACGCGCGCGCGAGGAGGGCCGCGGGCTGAGGAGAGAGGTTAGGTTGGGCCTGGCGGTATGTAGTGGACTGTGTAGACGGTCTAGGGAGGAAAAAGAGGGAAAGCCTGGCACATGTTTCCGGATACCGGAAACGTCCGACGTATGACCGGCTATACTACCGCTATAGTTATCCGATGGGGCATCAAACAAACTCCGAATGCGAAGAAACTTGGCAGGCGGCCTACTGACAACATAACAACATCGCATGCCAACGTTCAACCCTTTCCGAGAACATTTTCCGGCCACTTATAAAATAATATTTCGGACATGCCGCGGGCGCGGGCGAGTGTGGTTGGGCTCAGTACGGACAACAAAAAGAACTAGGGAACAGGGGCAGATGCAAGTTTTGAAAACATGATGATGCAATGCACATGATGAGATGGCAAGATGCAACACGCAAGCAAATGACATGGCAAAGACAGCGAATAACTGGAAGACACCTGGCGCAACGGTCTCGGGGCGTCACATGGTAGGTTTGTAACATCCCAAATTTTCAATTTGGAATGTTATACATTAGTTCATCTTTGCATATCATATTTTATTGCATTTTGGCTTGATCCTAGAAATTCTACGCAACACAAGGACCCACAGAGAGAGTTGGGGGATTTCGTTATTTTCATATTTGAGTTTTTCTCGAATTTCGAAAAGAGGATCGTTTGATTTTAATTATTTTCTCTTTGATATTTCTTTTATAAACATAAAAGAGAGGGGATAAAATAACATCCTCAAAATAAAGAAATATTGGAGATTTAATGTTAAAATCAAATAAGAGTTTTATTCGTATTTTTATCGCTATTTTATTTGAATTAGGAAAAATATGCATTTTTCTAAATTGCATTAGAGGCCCAAATAATAGTACACCTTGTCCGGTAGATTTTTACACGACGGGGAAAATTTATTTCAGGATTTTTGGAGTCCGTTTAGTATTTCTTTTATTCGTTTTTCTGTGCGGAATTTTTTTTAAAAAAAGAAGAGGAAACCGACTTTGGGCCTTACCCGCCCGGGGATTCTGCCCCGGGGGGGGGGGGCTTTATAAGCCGCCGAGGCCGCAGCCCCACAACCCACCAGCCCGCCCCGCCGAAACCCTAGCCGTGCCAGCCCGCCGCGCCGCCCCGCCGCTAACCCGCCAGAGCCGCGCCACCGCCTCGCCACCTGCCGCCAGAGCCGGAGTTCGCTGCCGCTGCTGGTTTCCTTTGACCGGTTCAGTTTTTCAGTAAAAACCTAGATGCGTTTTTTAGTATTATTTAGATCGGTTTTATTTTTATTTATCCGGTTTAGTTATATAGCGGACGTTCGTCCGTACGTTCGTTTTAACGAACGGTTTTCGCCCATTAGCCACAGACAGCGAACATTCGTTTGTTAGCCTGTTTGTCAGTTTTTCTTTTTCTCGGATTTTTTCGTGATTATTTTCGATCGTGATTTCTGATCCAATTTTCGTTTTAGTTTAACTTTTCGCTCGTTTATCGGAATCAGGCGATTCAAGCGCCTAGAGCTTCGTCTCAGAACCCTCTTTCTGTTTAATCAACTTAAACAAGTTTTTGCTACTGTAAAATTTGACTTTAGCCCTCTTCTTAAGTTTAACTTTCTGGTTAGATCTTCTTATTTGAGTTTTACCCGTGCACTTTTGCTTGATTGCTTATTGTATGCTTGTTTGATTGCGATAGAGTGCCCGGAGTGCGAAGCGTGCTACTATGAGTCTCTAGGTTTCACGGATCATCAACAAGGCAAGTAACACTTTGATCATACCTCTTTACTACCCAGTTTTATTGCACTAGATCAATCCTCAAACAATTGCATGATTAGGATCTGATTAATATGTGGGTTTTGGGAAGTAGATGAGGTAGTACCTATTCACCTGTTTATTATCAAACCTTTGGGAGTTACTTCTACGTTGCTTATGTTGCTATGCTATGCTCGTAGGCGTGGTTTGGGTTTGAGTGTATTCATGACAGATGTGAGTATTGTTAATTAATGGTTAACTTAAGGTGGCAACTTTAATACACATCTGGGTGGATTGAGGCACCTGGGGAACCTAGTGTTGCCTGTATTTTTGGAAATCCCGGGGTACCGTGTGATTCTCCTATGGAGTGCCACCCAGGCTCAAAGGGATCACAAGATTATTCATGCTAGAAACTTCCTTGTGTAGCCACATGCCATTATGGGCTCCGGCATAGTTGAGTAAGTTGTGGGAAACCTTTCCATGATGGGCTAGCAGATGTAGGGGATTATATGTGTACATGCCTATCTATCGGTTAAGGGGACCTCTTCGAAAAGACTGTGTCTTGGTCGTCCGTTTCTCAAACATCATGCAGTGCGAGAAATTCAACGGAGGAGATCGAGTCTTGTGGGGAAAAGTGCGCAAACCTCTGCAGAGTGTACAAACTAATCATGGTTAGCCGTGTCCCCGGTTATGGACATCTTGAGTATCTAGTTCTTGGATTATCATGTGGATCTCATCACTCTTAATATAATTTCATTGGGTTTAATGATGATGCTTAATTGGGATTGAGTTGGGTGAACCTTCTCAATGTTTAACAACCACCATGATAGTTAAATAAAATTTATTCCTTTGTTGTAGGGAAAAATTGGCTTTCCGCAAAACATATTAACCATACAGCCTCCACCAGCCATATATGCATGTAGTGATAGCATTATTCTGTTCATTACTCTCTTGTGTTACATTGCCAGCATATTCCTTGTGCTGACCCATTTCGGGCTGCAATGTATCATGTTGCAGACTTTTCAGACGAACAGTAAGGAGCCTTAGGTCATGGTCTTTCACTCAGTGATGCGATTGGAGTTGATGGACTCACTTTATCTTCCAAGCCCTCCATGTTATCATATTAGATGCCTTAAGCCATATTTATTGTAAAAAGTTCTCTTTTGAGACATTCAATGTAATAAGTGTGTGATTGCTACTCTATTATAAATCCTCAAGTACTGTGCGGGTCAACATTACCGATCCAGGGACGACACTGATGCACAGAGATCAGACTGTTTGAATTCTGGTCGCTACAGGAAATGCCATAATAGGTAGGTATGGTGGCTGTTTTGAGAAAGGTAAATGGTGGGTTTATGGTACCGGCGAAAGTTGCGCGATACTAGAGAGGTGTTACGCCCTCGATGCGGCTATATCTCCCACGTGTTGAAGCACGACTTAGAGGCATAATCGCATTGAAAGCAATGTCGCAAGTGAGGTAATCTTCACACAACCCATGTAATACATAAGGGAAAGATACATAGTTGATTTACAATCACCACTTCACACAATACATGAATAAAGCATTACATCAACCAAACACTCATGGCCCGACTACGGCGCCAAAATAAAAGATAACCCAACATGCGACATGGTCCTGATCACCCCCAACTGGGCACCACTACTGATCATCAGGAAAAGAAACATAGTATCGTTGAGAGTCCTCATCGAACTCCCACTTGAGTTCGAGCGCGTCACATGGAGCGGAATCGTCAGGCCCTGCATCTGGTGTAATAGTAATCTGTGAGCCACAGGGACTCAGCAATCTCGCACCCTCGCGATCAAGACTATTTAAGCTTATAGGTAAGGCAAGGTAAATATGTGGAGCTGCAGCAAGTGACTAGCATATATGGTGATTATCCTGTTCGCAAAAGAGAGCGAGAAGAGAAGGCAAAGCGCGAGCGAGAAACTAGAGAGCAACCTGCGCAAGCATTACTCCAACACCGTGTCCACTTCCCGGACTCCGCCGAGAAGAGGCCATCACGGTAACACACTCAGTTGATTCATTTTAATTAAGTTAAGGTTCAAGTTATCTACAACCGGACATTAACAAATTCCCATCTGCCCATAACCGCGGGCATGGCTTTCAAAAGTTCAAATCCCTGTAGGGGAGTCCCAACTTAGCCCATGACAATCTCTCACGGTCGACGAAGGAATAGACCTCCTCCCGAGACGTTCCGATCAGACTCGGTATCCCAGTTCTTCAAGACAACTCCAATAATGGTAAAACAAGTCCAGCAACACCACCCGCTATGCCGACAAATCCCGATAGGAGCTGCACATATCTCGTTCTGAGGGCACACCGGATAAGCTAAGCGTACGGGAGCCAACGTAACCCAAGTTGCCAAGGGACGGCCCCGCACGGTGCTCTAGGTTGGACCAACGCTCGAAGGAGCACTGGCCCAGGGGGGTTTAAAATAAGATGACCCTTGAGTTCGCGAAACCCAAGGGAAAAGGCTAGGTGGCAAATGGTAAAACCAAGGTTGGGCATTGCTGGAGGAGTTTATTCAAGGCGGATTGCCAAGGGGTTCCCATTATAACCCAACCGCGTAAGGAACGCAAAATCCGGGAACATAACACCGATATGACGGAAACTAGGGCAACAAGAGTGGAACAAAACACTAGGCGAGAGGCCGAGCCTTCCACCCTTTACCAAGTATATAGATGCGTTAAGATAACATGGCAATATAATGATATCCCAACAAGTAAATAATGTTCCAACAAGGAACGGTCTCCAATCTTCACCTGCAACTAGCAACGCTATAAGAGGGGCTGAGCAAAGCGGTAACATAGACAATCAATGGTTTGCTAGGACATGGTGGGTTAGAGGTTTGACATGGAAATTTGGGAGGCTTGAAAGCAAGTGGTAGGCATCGTAGCATTGGCATAGCAAAAGAGCGAGCAATCTAGCATAGCAAAGATAGTAGTGATTTCGAGGGTATGATCATCTTGCCTGAAATCCCGCAAGGAAGAAGAACGAGTCCATGAAGAAGACAAACGGACGTAGACGAACGGGTCCTCACAAACACGACGTTACCGGAACCAACCCGAAGAAGCAAACACCAGAAAGAAACACACAACATAGTAAATAACCAATACATGAACATGATATGATATGCGGGATGCGGTATGCGATGCATATGCAAGATTTGACAAGGGATGCATGAACCTGGCCTCAACTTGGAAATTCAAGTGTGCCACTGGAAATATGAGATGAAATCGCTTGAAAACGATATAAAGAACGCTGGAACCGGAGTTACAGTTTGGAAATGGCAAGCAATTCAAATATGGCACCGGTCTGCGATATACAGCAAGTAGCCATCTAAATGCAACAAGTTAAACATGCTACAGCACCCAAACATGGCATCAAAATACATGGCAGGGATCCATTCATGATGCTTAACAAAAGTCTAGCACTGAGCTACGAACAATTCATCCATTAACAGGTTCAAACAAGCATGGAAAACATGCATATGGTAAACAGATTTCAGACTTAGTGAAATTAACACTTGTCTGGAATTTCAGATCAGATAGCACTCTTCGGAGCAACAAAACTACATTCTACACGCCCTGAACATGGCAAAGTAAAGCATGGCATGGAGCTACTCAAAGAGCTTAACAAAAGTCCCTTAGTGACCTTGAGCCAAAAGGGATCATAAAATACAATTGCAAGCATGTGAACATGGCAAAAACATAATCAGTTCTCAAACTTAGTGAAAACTGGAGCATGCTGAAAACAGATATCAAGTAGGCATGTTTACGAGCTCGATGCACTCACTACGGAGCAAGTCATGACAAGATAAGCATACACCCATCAAGAATACACATTATACAAGCTATACATGGCAAGAACAATAGCATAGCATGCACGGATCAACTACAACATCTTCGGCAAAATTGCTAACAAGTAGACAATCTGCTCAGATTCACGAAATAGCAAAAGTAGAGCTCAATTGACTCAAGCTAGGGTGCTCCATAATTGCAAAAAAGACACGGATGGATAGAGCACTACAAGATTAACAAAACATCCTTACTGATCATCCTCAAAAGAGGCACAGATCACTAGGAAACAACATGAACATATGGCCATATGAGATAAACAGGTCAAGGACTTAGTGGAAATGCTAAGTCCCTGAAATCAGCATTACCAAGTGCCTCACTTTGCAAGCTTCTGCTAGTCACCACACACATCACAAAAATACATGGGTTGCACCTCTGGAAAGATGGCAAAACCCTTAACAAAACATATGTAGAGCTCATGGGCATATCATGCACACAATAATGATGGCAAAAATGACAAATATCTAAATGGAGCAGCAGATCTGGCAATTATCTCAAGTAGCACTCTTCTAACAGCATTTCGGGCATCAAGATGAACTCAAATGAAAATGATGCAATGAGATGAAATGATGTACTTTCTGAGACAAACATTTTGATATGCTATATGCCCAAAACGGAGCTACAGATGCAAAGTTACGATGCTATGAACATGTGCATAATAATTAGGGTTTCGTGAGTAGAAAGTCAACCGAGGCAAACGGATCTCAGATCCAGATCGTGCCGGCACTTTTCATGCAGGCAGCCCGAGGTTCACCGGAGGCGGATCTCGCCGGAAGGAAGGACGGGGAGGAGCTCTGGTGGCCGGATCCGGAGCATTAGGCGGCGGTGGCGGCGGGGCGCCTCGGTGGCGGCAGCGGGGCCGC
>NC_041392.1:459514146-459521071 GCF_002162155.2 Triticum dicoccoides | reverse complement strand
GCAGCGCGGCCGCGGGCGGGCGCGGATGGCGGCGCCTCTGCAGCGCGGGAGGCGAGGCGCGCGGGTGGCGACGGCCGGCGGATCTAGGCCCGCGCGGGCCTGCCTCGGGCCCCGCGGGCCGGCGGCGGTGGGAGGATGAGAGAGAGGGCGGTGGGGTGAGGTGGCGAGGCCGGATTGGCTGAGGGTGAGGGCGGACATGTTCGGTCGCCGGGCGGACATGTCCGGCGGCGCGAGGGAGAGGGAGGCTAGGGTTTCATCCGCGAAAATGGACGGGGAGGACATATTTATAGGTAGAGGGAGCTAGGAGAGTCCAAATGAGGTGCGGTTTTTGGCCACGCGATCGTGATCGAATGACCGAGAGGATGGAAGGGGTTTAGGTGGGTTTTGGGCCACTTTGGAGGGGTGTTGGGCTGCAACACACATGAGGCCTTTTCGATCCCTCGGTTAACCGTTGGAGCATCAAACGAAGTCCAAATGGTACAAAACTTGACAGGCGGTCTACCGGTAGTAAACCAAGGCCGCTTGGCAAGTCTCGGTCCAATCCGGAAATGTTTAATCCCCACACACGAGAAGAAGGTAGAAATGACCACCGGAGGAGAACGGAACGCCGGATTGCAAAACGGACAACGGGGAAAATGCTCGGATGCATGAGACGAACACGTATGCAAATGAAATGCACATGATGACATGATATGCAATGCATGACACGCAAGCAATGACAAGGCAACAACAGCGAATAAATGGAGGACACGTGGCACATCGGTCACGGGGCATTACAAGAGGCTAGCAATGGTGAAAGGGTGAGAGTGCGTATAATCCATGGACTCAACATTAGTCATAAAGAACTCACATACTTATTGCAAAAATCTATTAGTTATCAAAACAAAGTATTACGCGCATGCTCCTAGGGGGATAGATTGGTAGGAAAAGACCATCGCTCGTCCCCGACCGCCACTCATAAGGAAGACAATCAAAAAATAAATCGTGCTTTGACTTCATCACATAACGGTTCACCATACGTGCATGCTACGGGAATCACAAACTTTAACACAAGTATCTCTCAAATTCACAACTACTCAACTAGCATGACTCTAGTATCACCATCTTCATATCTCAAAAAAATCATAAAGAATCAAACTTCTTATAGTATTCAATGCACTTTATATGAAAGTTTTTTATTATACCCATCTTGGATGCCTATCATACTAGGACTAATTTTATAGCCAAAGCAAATTACCATGCTGTTCTAAAAGACTCTAAAAATAATATAAGTGAAGCATGAGAAATCTATAATTTCTATAAAATAAAACCACCATCGTGCTCTAAAAAGGTATAAGTGAAGCACTAGAGCAAAATTATCTAGCTCAAAATATATAAGTGAAGCACATAGAGTATTCTAATAAATTCCGATTCATGTGTGTCTCTCCATAATGTGTGTACATCAAGTATGATTGTGGTAAACTAAAAATCAAAGACTCAAATCATACAAGACGCTCCAAGCAAAACACATATCATGTGATGAATTAAAATATAGCCTCAAGTAAAGTTACCGATAGACAAAGACGCAAGATGGGATGCCCTCCGGGGCATCCCCAAGCTTAGGCTTTTGGTTATCCTTGAATTTTATCTTGGGGTGCCTTGGGCATCCCCAAGCTTAGTCTCTTGCCACTCCTTGTTCCAAAATCCATCAAATCTTTAGCCAAAAACTGGAAAACTTCACAACACTAAACTCAACAGAAAATCTAATGAGCTTCGTTAGTATAAGAAAAAAACCCACCACTTTAAGGTGATGTAATGAACTCATTCTTTATTTATATTGGTGTTAAACCTACTGTATTCCAACTTGTCTATGGTTCATACCCCCCGATACTAGCCATAGATTCATCAAAATAAGCAAACAACACACGAAAAACAGAATCTGTCACAAACAAAACAGTCCGTACTAATATGTAGGTTTCGAATACTTATGTAACTCCAAAAATCCCGAGAAATTAGGACATCCTAAATAATTTGTATATTGATCTACTGCAGTTGGAATTGGTATTTTATCACTCTCTGGTAAATAAATCAAATTTATTCTCATGAGCGCATACTTTCTGTTTTTTCCAGCAAGATCAAATAACAATCACACAAGAAGATCCTAAAGGCTTTACTTGGCACAAACACTAATTAAAACATAAAAAACACAATCATAACAGAGGATATATGAATTATTTATTACTAAACAGGAACAAAAATAAAATTGGGTTGCCTCCCGACAAGCGCTATCGTTTAACGCCCCTAGCTAGGCATAAAAACAAGAATAGATCTAGGTATTGTCATCGTTGGTATGCAATCCATATGTGGCTCTCTTAATAGATTCATAAGGTAATTTAATTTTCTTTCTAGGAAAGTGTTCATTGCCTTTCCTTAACGGAAATTGGAATCTAATATTTCCTTCTTTGATGTCAATAATTGCACCAATCGTTCTAAGGAAAGGTCTACCAAGAAGAATAGGACATGTAGGATTGCAATCTATACCGAGAACGGTGAATTCTACGGGCACATAATTCCTATTTGCAACAATAAGAACATCATTAATCCTTCCCATAGGGATCTTAATAGTGGAATCCGCAAGATGCAAATTTAAAGAACAATCATGAAATTCATGGAAACATAACACATCACACAAAGTTTTTGGAATCGTGGAAACACTAGCACCCAAATCACATAAAGCATAGCATTCGTGGTCTTTAATCTTAATTTTAATAGTAGGTTCCCACTCATCATAAAGTTTTCTAGGGATAGAAATTTCTAATTCAAGTTTTTCTTCATAAGATTGCATTAAAGCATCAACGATATGTTTAGTAAAAGCTTTGTTTTGATCATAAGCATGAGGAGAATTTAACACGGATTGCAACAAGGAAATACAATCTATCAAAGAGAAATTATCATAATTAAATTCCTAGAAATCCAAAATAGTGGGTTCATTGCTATGTAAAGTTTTGACCTCTTCAATCCCACTTTTACCGATTTTTGCATCAAGATCTAAAAACTCCGAATCATTGGGACGGCTTTTAACTAAAGTTGACTCATATCCAATCCCATCTTTATCAAGATTCATATTGGAAAACAAATATTTAATAGGATACGCATAAATAACTTTTAGATCTTCATCCTTATTATCATGAAAACTAGAAGAACATGCTTTTACAAAGCAATCTTTTTTAGCACGCATCCTAGTGGTTCTTTCTTTGCACTCATCAATGGAAATTATCATGGCTTTGAGAGACTCTATGATGTCATGCTTAGGTGGAATAGATCTAAGTTTCAAAGAATCAACATCAAGAGAAATTCTATCCATGTTCCTAGCCAACTCATCAATCTTAAGCAATTTTTCTTCAAGCAAAGCATTGAAATTCTTTTGTGAATTCATAAATTCTTTAACACTAGTCTCAAAATCAGAGGGCATATTATTAAAATTTCCATAAGATTTGTTGTAGGAATTACCATAATTATTAGAGAAATTACTAGGAAACGGCCTAGAATTAAAATTTCCTCTATACGCGTTGTTACCAAAATTGTTCCTACCAACAAAATTCACATCCATAGATTCATTATTATTCTCAATCAAAGTGGACAAAGGAATATCATTAGGATCAGAAGAAACACTCTTATTAGCAAACAATTTCACAAGTTCATCCATCTTTCCACTCAAAACATTTATCTCTTCTATCGCATGAACCTTTTTACTAGTGGATCTTTCGGTATGCCATTGAGAATAATTAACCATAATATTATCTAGGAGTTTAGTAGCTTCTCCTAAAGTGATTTCCATAAAAGTGCCTCCCATGGCCAAATCTAAAAGGTTTCTAAAGCAAAATTCAACCCAACATAAAATTTTTGTATAATCATCCATAAATTCAAACCATGTGTAGGGCAATTACGTATCATTAATTTCATCCTCTCCCAAGCTTGTGCAACATGCTCATGCTCAAGTTGATTAAAATTCATAATATCCTTTCTAAGAGAGATGATCTTAGCAGGAGAAAAATACTTAGAGATAAAAGCATCTTTGCACTTATTCCATGAATCAATACTATTTTTAGGCAAAGAGGAGAACCAAGTTTTAGCACAATCTCTAAGCAAAAATGGAAAGAGCTTCCATTTAACAATATTATTGTCCACGTCTTTCTTCTTTTGCATATCACACAAATCAACGAAGTTGTTAAGATGGGTAGCGACATCTGCACTAGGAAGGCCAGAAAATTGATTTTTCATAACAAGATTCAACAAAGCGGTATTGATTTCACAAGATTCGGCATCGGTAGTAGGAGCAATCAGAGTTAAAATCATTGTTGTTATTGGAGAAGTCACATAATTTAGTATTATCTTGAGCCATCGTGACAAACAATCAATCCCAGCACACAAGCAAACAAGAGGCAAGCGAAAAGAGACGAATGGAAAAAGGGCAAATAAAACGGCAAAGGTGAAGTGGGGGAGAGGAAAATGAGAGGCAAATGGCAAATAATGTAATGCGAGGGATAAGAGTTTGTGATGGGTACTTGGTATGTCTTGACTTGAGCGTAGATCTCCTCGGCAAGGGCGCCAGGAATCCTTCTTGCTACCTCCTGAGCATGTGTTGGTTTTCCCTTGAAGAGGAAAGGGTGATGCAGCAAAGTAGCGTAAGTATTTCCCTTAGTTTTTGATAAGTAAGGTATCAATCCAGTAGGAGACTACACGCAAATCGCCTAGTACCTGCACAAACAAATAAGAACCTTGCAACCAACGCGATAAAGGGGTTGTCAATCCCTTCACAGCCACTTGCAAAAGTGAGATCTGATAAAGGTAATAAGATAAAAATATTTGGTTTTTTGTTGTATAGATTGAAAAATAAAGATTGCAAAATAAATAGTAAACTAGAATTGTAGATCAGAAACTTATATGATGTAAAGTAGACCCCGGGGGCCATAGGTTTCACTAGTGGCTTCTCTCAAGATAGCATATATTATGGTGGGTGAACAAATTACTGCCGAGCAATTGATAGAAAAGCGCATAGTTATGAGAATATCTAGGCATGATCATAAACATAGGCATCATGTCTATATCAAGTAGACTGAAACGATTCTGCATCTACTACTATTACTCCACACATCGACCGCTATCCAGCATGCATCTAGAGTATTAAGTTCATAAGAACAGAGTAACGCATTAGGCAAGATGACATGATGTAGAGGGATAAACTCAAACAATATGATATAAACCCCATCTTTTTATCCTCAATGGCAACAATACAATACGTGTCGGTTCTCTTTCTATCACTGGGATCGAGCACCGCAAGATTGAACCCAAAGCTAAGCACTTCCCCCATTGCAAGAAAGATCAATCTAGTAGGCCAAACCAAACTGATAATTCGAATAGACTTGCAAAGATATCAAATCATGCATATAAGAATTCAGAGAAGAATCAAATAATGTTCATAGATAATCTTGATCATAAACCCACAATTCATCGGATCTCGACAAACACACCGCAAAAAGATTACATCGAATAGGTCTCAAAGAACATCAAGGAGAACTTTGTATTGAGAACCAAAGAGAGACAAGAAGCCATCTAGCTAATAACTATGGACCCGAAGGTCTGTGGTAAACTACTAACACATCATCGGAGAGGCTATGGTGTTGATGTAGAAGCCCTCCGTGATCGAATCCCGCTCTAGAAGATCACCGGAAAAGGTCCCCAGATGGGATCTCACGGGTACAGAAGGTTGCGGCGGTGGAAAAGTGATTTCGTTGCTCCCCCGGATGTTTTCAGGGTATAAGAGTATATATAGGCGAAAGAAGTAGGTCGGTGGAGCTCCGTGGGGCCCAAGAGGGTGGGGGCGCGCCTACCCCCTAGGTGTGCCACCCTACCTCGTGGCCACCTCATTACTTCCTTGACCTCTACTCCAAGTCTCCTGGATTGCGTTTGTTCCAAAAAAGATCCTTGTGAAGGTTTTGTTCTGTTTGGATTCAGTTTGATATTCATTTTCTGCGAAACACTAAATAGGCAAAAAAACAACAATTTGCACTGGGGCTTCGGTTAATAGGTTAGTCCCAAAAATAATATAAAAGTGCATATTAAAGCCCATTAAACATCCAAAACAGATAATATAATAGCATGGAACAATCAAAAATTATAGATACATTGGAGACGTATCATTCTTCCGGGTCGAAGCGTGGATCAGTGCCACTAACATGTGTACCTACAGGCAACCAGTAAATGGTAGAAGTTAAACTGCAATTGCACAAATGATGTGAAATACTGTAAGACATGTCATGTAGCTAACCTCGACGGCAAACAATAGCATCGACCGTTATGACCATGCGTAAGTACACGGGCAGGCATGATAAGTACAACAGGGTTAGCATCCACTAAAAACAGAAAATGGGCATCATCTCTAGTGCTATCCTAAGTCATGTATTGTAAGTTTGTTGCTGGTATTGGTGAAATTGAGCTGGAAACGGTAATATTTGAACATCACATAGTGTGCAGTACTAAAATAAACAAGGCACGAACATGCTTAATACAGCAACCGTACAAATCATAGCCGTTGCAAGTGGTATTGGTAAGATTTAGCTAGTCAGATCTTACCTGTTAAGTCCTAGGGGGTAGTCATTGGGGCACTTCATCTGGGCCAGAGCCTGCACCATGTCAGCGGTTGCGGAGGCGAGGTGTTCCTCCGGGTCAACACGCACAGCGGCCATCGCGCCATGGACCGCCATCAGCTCCTGGCGGTGGGGATTGGAGGCATGAGGATGTTTTGCAAGCACCATTTAAGCAATCAGGTTGGGGCCGTGATAGAGATCGGTGGGTTACCTGACTGGATCTGAGCAGAACATTGATGTGGTTGAAGCTGTGGTTGCAGCGGCGGTGGTTTGAGCTGCTAGTAGGGGGAGTCGCGCGT
>NC_041392.1:459407403-459513800 GCF_002162155.2 Triticum dicoccoides | reverse complement strand
TGCGACACTTGAAACTTTGGTGGGGGAAACACACAACGCAGACGAAGCGCGTAAAATACTCGTGTGCGAGAAAACAGAAAATTGGCAGATCCCGTCACCAAAAAAATGTACATGTGTAGTTGATTTTTTCGGTCAATGGTACGCCTGCTTTATTAGGAAACATAGCACAGGTAACTGACTTATGGATCATTAACGCAAAAAAACGCAGACGGGTATGGCATAGAAACCGTGTGTTTTGTGATCTTCTAATGATTAACGCAAAAAAACGCACATGGGCACACATGCTAATCAAATCTCAAAGCCCTCAAAGGATGCTCTTACCAACATTGTACATTAATACTACAAACTTAAAGTACTACTGGTAATTTTCTCTAATACTACAAACTTAAACTACTTCTCACATGCTGCCATCGGGGCATGCTGGCCAGACACCGGCGTTCTCCTTCCCGGCCTTGTAGGAGGCAACCCACCGTGCTTCGATCTCCGCCAAGCTCTCCTCACCACGGCGTGCAGCCTCTTCTTTCTTGCGGCGGCGGGAATCTCTTTTCTTGACCGCTTTCTGCCTTTTCTACTCCTTCTGTGCAGCTTTGGCCGCCTCTAGATCCACCATCCATTCGGCAGTGGCAGCCTCAAAGTCCGCCCACGTAACTGTGTGGCCGCTGGTGGCAATGAACTTGGTGCGGCGAGATGCCATCGCTTCCTTAACATGTGTGCGGTCGCTGGCGGCGAGGAACGCGGCATGGAGGGATGCCATCGCTTCCTTACCAGTTACTGTGTGCCGCGGTGCCATGGACGACGCTTGGAGAGACTCTGGGACGGAGGGGCCAGGCACCCGTACAGTGCGGTGGTATTCAAGAGCTCAACGACAAACGACAATAGAAATTTGGCTTCCCTTACAATTTTGCTCGTTCATTATCGCACACGGTTCAATGGCTTTCGGAAACAGTGTGCGCTGAGCCTATTATGTGTTGTGTTATGATTGGCCGGAACCCCAGCCACGCGGATCACGCATGTGCATCGTAGGATGTGCCGCGATCGAACGGCAATCCACATCCCTCACATCACACCCGTGCAGTTGTAGCTGGATTGTATTTATATGCGCTAAATGCCTAGAAAATGCACATAATCCCCTAAATAAGGTAAATGAGCCAGAAAAATGCCAAATTTGAACACGGTGATTTGCAGGGTGTATGTTCGTCATAGAAAAAACTCCAGGGCAAAGAATGGATAAAATTTGGATCCCCCTTCAATCTTGGTGATTTCCCTCTCGATAGCATGGAACTTCTTTGGTGATGGTTCGATTTATGAATGGCGTGCATGACGACATAAGCCAAACCTTCTCAAATTTTTACCCGATCATGGTGACGTCATACCATGGCACCATGCCAGCCGTCATGTTTTTCAAGCATTTATTTCATTTTTCTATAGTTGGAAACCCAATAAACAAACGTTTTTGGCTGACTATTGCCACACATTTCATCGAAATATCTGTCCATTCCTTGTAAAAGGCATTAGAATTTACTAAATGGCACGAGCATGGTTTTTCAGGCCGTTCTTGTGCACCCTTTCATGCATCGATTGTTTGAACTTGAATTATGTGCATTAATGCCTAGGGAACGCACATAATCCCCTAAATATGGTAAATGAACCCGGAAAAGTGCCAAATTTAAACAAGGTGATTTGTAGGGTGTATGTTCATCATAGAAAAAAGAACTCGTGGACAAAGGACAAAGGAAATTTGGAGCCCCCTTCAATCTTGGTGATTCCCCCCTTGAAACCATGAAACTTCCTCGGTGATGGTTCGATTTATGAAAGGCGTGCAACACAACATAAGGAAAACATTCTCAAATTGTTACCAGGGCACGGTGAGGCCATACCATGGTGCCACACCAGACGTCATGTTTTCCAAGCATGTATTTCATTTTTGTATAGTTGTTAACCCAGTAAACGACGCGTTTATGGTTGACTATTGCTACACATTTCCTTGAAATATCTACCCATTCCTTGTAAAAGGCATGAGAATGTACTAAGTAGCACGAGCATGGTTTTCCAGACCGTTCTTGTGCACCTTTTTATGCATCGATTGTTCGAATTTGAATTGTGTGCATTAATGCCTAGAAAATGCACATAATCCCATAAATATGGTAAATGAGCCCGAAAAAATGTCAAATTTGAACTCGTTGCATTTGAGGCGGTATGTTGATCGTTGGAAAAAATTGAATGACAAACTAGGATAGAAATTTGGATTCCCCTTCAATCTTGGTGATTTCCCTCTCAAAAGCATGGAACTTCCTCGGTGGTGGTTCGATTTATGAAGGGCGTGCATGACGACATAAGCCAAACCTTCTCAAATTTTTACCAGGGCATGGTGAGGTCATACCATGGCACAATGCTAGGCATCAGGTTTTTCAAGCATTTATTTCATTTTTTTCTATAGTTGAAAACCCAACAAACAAACATTTGTGGTTGACTATTGCCACAAATTTCATCAAAATATTTGTCGATTCCTTGTAAAAGGCATGAGAATTTACTAAATGGCACGAGCATGCTTTTCCAGGACGTTCTTGTGCACCCTTCCATGCATCGATTGTTTGAACTTGAATTATGTGCATTAATGTCTAGGAAATGCACATAATCCCCTAAATATGGCAAATGAACCCGGAAAAGTGCCAAATTTGAACATGCTGATTTGCAGGGTGTATGTTCATCATAGAAAAAACTCATGGACAAAGGAAATTTGGACCTCCCCTTCAACCTTGGTGATTTCCCCGTCGAAACCATGAAACTTCCTCGGTGATGGTTCGATTTATGAAAGGCATGCATGGCGACATAAGGAAAACATTCTCAAATTTTTACCAGGGCACAGTGAGGCCATACCATGGCACCACATCAAACGTCATGTTTTCCAAGCATGTATTTCATTTTGTATAGTTGTTAACCTAGTAACCGACACGTTTATGGTTGACTATTGCCACACATTTCCTTGAAATATCTGCCCATTCCTTGTAAAAGGCATGAGATGTACTAAATAGCACGAGCATGGTTTTCCAGACCGTTCTTCTGCACCTTTTCATGCATCGATTGTTTGAATTTGAATTATGTGCATAATTAATGCCTAGAAAATGCACATAATCCCCTAAATATGGTAAATGGGCCCGGAAAAATGTCAAATTTGAACACGTTGCATTTGAGGTGGTATGTTGGTCATTGGAAAAACCCTGTATGACAAACTAGGATGGAAATTTGGATTCCCCTTCAATCTTGGTGATTTCCCTCTCGAAAGCATTGAACTTCCTCGGTGATGGTTCTATTTATGAAGGGCGTGCATGACGACATAAATCAAACCTTCTCAGCTTTTAACCAGGGCACAGTGAGGCCATACCATGGCACCATGCCAGGCGTCATGTTTTTCAAGCACATATTTCATTGTTCTATAGTTGATAACCTAGTAAATGACGCGTTTGTGGTTGACTATTGCCACACATTCCCTTGAAATCTCTGCCCATTCCTTGTAAAAGGCTTAAGAATTTACTAAATACCATGAGTATGTTTTTTCTAGACCGTTCTTGGGCACCTTTTCAAGCACCAATTGTTTGAATTTGAATTATGTGCATTAATGCCTACAAAATGCATGTAATGCCCTAAATATCGTAAATGAACCCGGAAAAGTGCCAAATTTGAACACGGTGATTAGCAGGGTTTATGTCCATCGTAGAAAAAAACTCATGGATGAAGGACAAAGGAAATTTGGATTCCCATTCAATCTCGGTGATTTACTATCACACATGATTCATCTTTGTCGCCTCTGCGAACCGTGTGTGTTTACTCACACATGCAAAAGGAAACAAGAAAACCCTCACCCACTTAGTCCCCACCCACTCGCCGCGGACTCCTCCACAACTCTGCACCTCATCAACTTCTATCGCGGTGGCCACCCTAAGCTCGACGGCTATTGTCGGCGGGCGTAGGTCGCGCTCCAAACGTCACGGGATTTCGCCCCTACCGCTTTCCACCTCCTATCTGCACGGACATTCTAGACTCTGGTCAACTAGGGTTTTCTGCGGTATTGGGCCAGGGATTTTTCTCATGGAGAAGGTAATCAACTTAGTGAAATACTTACTCATCTCTTATCGCAGTCCGTCCATCGCTGTTAATCAACCGACAGAAATCGCCGTGGAATCATTTTTGTTCTAGCTGATTTGAAGGTATTCATTCATGTGACCATTGTGCGAGCACAAATCGGTCAAGTATGGTGGCGGCGAGTCGGAACCGAAGTTCTATCTCACCATTTCGGATGACTTCAGGGAGCGCTCGGTATGTTCAATCTCAACCTACCACTGTCGGCATGGCCTAAATTTGTGAGCATATATCGTCGGTTGCTACATTACCTATATATTTGCATCAAATCTTTGTTACATTATCTATTTTTATTCTATATTTTTGTAATTTGCTTTCAACTATATATTGATCCATTCTATCACTTACTCCCATATTTGCATCTTGCTCTGTTATTCCAATATATCTAATTTACGTTCTTAATTTTCATTTCAAACAGTACATCCCTTGCTTTGCAAGAATAGGAGTAGAAGGAAATCTTGGGCTTTACTTTGTTGATGACTACCAGGATGTCATATTGACAACGCAACATGGATTTACAATGACAGTTAGCGTAAAACTTGATAAAGATGGTCACTCCTATTTTAATGCGGACCTTTGGAGAAAAATGTCTAAGTGTTATGAATTGAAAGCTGGCAATAAAATTATAGTGCGTGCACCACAACCTGGTCTAATTAACATGTATGTTTACTTCCCCAACGTCATCAACCGATCAAAGACTGATCGAGGTTAGTGTCCTTTCAACTTTCTCCATGCTGTCATATTACTTAGCAAAATCGGGGTATTTGTTCTGACTAATTGATCACTATTTAAGCAACCAATTGTGATTTCATATTCTGACTCCGTTCCTAGGCGCTAACAAATTCTACTTACCAATTTATGTGCACTATATATTCTTCTGCCATGTTATAAATAAATAATACCTTTCCACTTAAGCAGCATATGTTGGATGCATAGTGAATGATCTGTATGTTACTAAGTGTACCAAATTTCACTGGAAGGACTTGAAGCATGTCATAAACTTTATTGATAATCTGACAGAGATAGCACAGCTTATGAACGCCGGATTTTGGACGGGATTAATTAGACCTATGGTGCACACATTGAACAAGACCAATCATGTGCACAAAACGTTGGTAAAAAGTCTTATTTTAATGTTGATGCTCATAAACTATATATATATATATATATATATATATATATATATATATATATATATATATATCTTCAACGATATGTTACAATTGGTTTTTTTACATGTCAACAGAAATTGCCCGCTATAGCAGTTCCTGGACCGATTTCCCAGCATGGTCGAATTACATGTGTGCCTGCTAATAATGCCAAAGTGATTTCAAGGTATTGCATTTCCCGCAAAAATGGAACCATTCAAATTAACAAGTTCTCGCTTGTCATGGCAACGCATCCATATTGGAAAATTGGAGACACTGTTCTACTCATGCTCTACCAAGGCATAGGAGGGCTCTTCCTTCTTATTGATGAGATGCCGAGTCGCCGTGATCAAGCTGCTTCCAGCAGATAGTTGTGGTTGTTGGCCCTCAGCCTCTTAGAATGTGCTAGCTGTTACTATGTTAAGTATGTAGATATGAACCATATGGTTGTTGGCCCTTAGCCTCCTAAAATGTTAGTTGTTACTACGTTAAGTATGTAGATATGGACCATATGGTTGTCAAAACCGTGTTACGAAGATCCTCCTTTTGTCAAATAGTGTAACCACTATATATATGTTACTCAAATGTTTTTACCCAAGTTCTTAAATTTTCATGGAAAGTATTAGTATCGTACACAGTTCATTGAGTTTAAGCATGTGCCCGATGTCCAGAAGGCATTTGCATATTAACTGTCCATATTGCAAATTCACACACATGTTAACATAAGGAAACATATGTGTAACTTACTAGTCATTGCACACGAGTACTCGCAGACGCATCGTGTGCGATACTCCTAGCCACCGCAAGCAACTAGTTTGCATTTTTCAAAGTTTTTTGTACACACAGAATCGCACACGGACTAATCGTATTAACCGTCTGTGTTGTAATTTCTCATCGCAAACAGTTCATCCGAGTTGGTTGTTTGCCACGTATCACACACATCTTGTTTACACGACTCATTTGTGTTCTTTTGGCTCATCGCAAACAGTTCATCCATGTGAACTGTATGCCGCATATCACACACATCTTGTTAATTGGAACCATTTCTCTTGTGTTCCCTAATCGAAAACAGTTCATTCGAGTGAACCGTATGCTGTATATCGCACAAACATTAATATTGCTGCCCATTTCTGTTGTTCTGCCTATCACGAACAGTTCGAATGGATTAACCATGTGCCCTGCATCACACACACAACTAAAATCTGAACCATGTTTGATGGCTCCGCCATCACAAACGTTTTGCACCTTTTTTTGATGATTTTTACACCATCGTTTGCGATTATTGCATCGCACATAGTTTCGTCAAAGGGTCTCTGATCGTAGTGTCGTGATGACCCACAAGTATATGGGAACTATCGTAGTCCTTTCGATAAGTAAGAGTGTCGAACCCAACGAGGAGCAGAAGGAAATGATAAGCGGTTTTCAGCAATTTATTCTCTGCAAGTACTGAAATAAGTGGTAACAGATAGTTTTGTGATAATATAGGTTGTAACGAGCAACAAGTAACAAAAGTAAATAAAGTGCAGCAAGGTGGTCCAATCCTTTTGTAGCAAAGGACAAGCCGGAACAAACTCTTATAATAGGAAAAGCGCTCCCGAGGACACATGGGAATATCGTCAAGCTAGTTTTCATCACGTTCATATGATTCGCGTTTGATACTTTGATAATTTGATATGTGGGTGGACCGGTGCTTGGGTGCTGTTCTTACTTGAACAAGCATCCCACTTATGATTAACCTCTATTGCAAGCATCCGCAACTACAACAAAAGTATTAAGGTAAACCTAACCATAGCATGAAACATATGGATCCAAATCAGCCCCTTACAAAGCAACGCATAAACTAGGGTTTAAGCTTCTGTCACTCTAGCAACCCATCATCTACTTATTACTTCCCAATGCCTTCCTCTAGGCCCAAATAATGGTGAAGTGTTATGTAGTCGACGTTCACATAACACCACTAGAGGCTAGACAACATACATCTTATCAAAATATCAAACGAATACCAAATTCACATGACTACTCATAGCAAGACTTCTCCCTTGTCCTCAGGAACGAACGTAATTACTCACAAAGCATATTCATGTTCATAATCAGAGGGGTAATAATATGCATATAGGATCTGAACATATGATCTTCCACCAAATAAACCAACTAGCATCAACTACAAGGAGTAATCAACACTACTAGCAACCTACTAGCACCAATCCCGGACTTTGAGACAAGAATTGGATACAAGAGATGAACTAGGGTTTGGAGATGAGATGGTGCTGGTGAAGATGTTGATGGAGATTGCCCTCTCCCGATGAGAGGAGAGTTGGTGATGACGATGGTGATGATTTTCCCCTCCTGGAGGGAAGTATCCCCGGCAGAACAGCTCTGCCGGAGCTCTAGATTGGATCCGCCAAGGTTCCGCCTCGTGGCGGCTGAGTCTCATACCGAAAAGTTCCTCCTTATTTTTTTTCTCATCGAAATACCTCATATAGGAGAAGATGGGCAATGGAGAGCCACCAGGGGGCCCACGAGGTAGGGGGCACGCCCTAGGGGGGCGCCCCCCACCCTCGTGAGAAGGGTGTGGGCCCCCTGGCCTTCATCTTTGGCGTGGATTTTTCCTTATTTCTTTTAAGACGCTCCATGGAGTTTCAAGACTTTTGGAGTTGCGCAGAATAGGTCTCTAATATTTGCTCCTTTTCCAGACCAGAATTCCAGCTGCCGGCATTCTCCCTCTTTATATAAACCTTGTAAAATAAGAGAGAATAGCCATAAGTATTGTGACATAAAGTGAAATAACAGTCCGTAATGCGATAAATATCGATATAAAAGCATGATGCAAAATGGACGTATCAACTCCCCCAAGCTTAGACCTCGCTTGTCCTCAAGCGAAAAGCTCATAACAATAAATATGTCCCCATGTTTAGTGGTAGAGGCATCGATAAAAATAAAATACGGACATGAAGGCATCATGATTATTCTCATAACAGCAACATATATAGATTTTGTCATATGATTACTTATGTTCAAGTGATGATCTATTCACAATGCAAAAGTATAAATCATAAACCTTATTGGGCTCCGACAAACTATAATCTCAGTCATTGAGGCAATTGCAATTTATCATCACATCGGAAAGAGTCTATGTCAGAGCTAAAAAGCAAGTCCACATACTCAACTATCATGTAGTCCTCCATAAATGCTAACACTCACACGATACTTGTGGTTACGGAGTTTTAATCGGACACCGAGAAAGATAGGGGCTTATAGTTTTGCCCCACAACCTTTTACCTCAAGGGTAATGTCAACAATAATGGTTCATGCTCCCCTACATCCAATTAGCTATATATATATCATGTTCTTTCCAACATGCTGAGCTTGCCAAAGGATAAAATGAAAAAGAAAAGGTGAAGATCACCATGACTCTTGCATAAGGTAGAAGATAGTAATAAAGGATAGGCCCTTCGCAGAGGCAAGCAGAGGTTGCCATGCGCTTTTATGGTTGGATGTATAAAATCTCAATGTGAAAGAACGTCACTTTATATTGCCCCTTGTGATATGAACCTTTATTATGCAGTCTGTCGCTTTTATTACTTCCACATCACAAGATCGTATAAAGCTTATTTCTCCCACACCAATCAATCATACATATTTAGAGCAATTTTTATTGCTTTGCACCGATGACAACTTACTTGAAGGATCTTACTCAATCCATAGGTAGATATGGTGGACTCTCATGGCAAAACTGGTTTAAGGATATTTGGAAGCACAAGTAGTATTTCTACTTGGTGCTGAGAATTTGGCTAGCATGAGGGGGAAAGGAAAGCTCAACAAGTTAGAGGATCCATGACAACATACTTTATCTCAGATATAAGAAATACATAACTCATTACGTTGTCTTCCTTGTCCAACATCAACTCTTTAGCATGTCATATTTTAATGAGTGCTCCCAATCATAAAAGATGTCAATGATAATATATCTATATGTGAAAACCTCTCTTTCCTTATTAATTCCTATTAATTGCAACAATGACCAAAGCTATGTCTGCCAACTCCCAACAACTTTTAATCATCATACTCTTTCTATGTGAAGTCATTACTCTCAATAAGATCAATATGAACTTTTTGTTTCTTTTTATTCTTTTTCTCTTTTCTTTTATTCACCCAAGATCATGGCAAAATAATCAAGCCCTTGACTCAACACTAATCTTTATTATATATAGCTCACGGACTCGATTACATAGAGAGATCATAAAACAAAACTCAAAACTAGATCATGCCATAAACTTTATTCTACTAGATCAAGATACTACTAATAGGATCAAACTAAGAAAAATGGTAAAGATAAGAGTTGTGATTGTGATACGATGCTGGGGCACGTCCCCCAAGCTTGGTTGTTGCCAAGGGGAGTGCCCATACCCATGTGATTATGTCTCCTTTGTCGGTGAAGAAGGTGGTGGTGATGTTGGCTTAGTTGATGGCTTAGGCTTCTCCCTTAATTTGCGCTTGAGGACGGCATTTTGATCCCTCAGATCATCAATCTCCCACTCCAGGGTTAATATCTTTTTGCATAGGTCCTGCTTATTTTCCTGCAAAAGACGAAAAGGGATAAACTCGAACTTGGGTTTCTTTACCCTATCAGAGAGACTTGACTTTTTGAACTCCACGTGCATGTCCCCAGGTTGAGGTAATGGTGCTTCATCTTCATCTGAGCTTGTCTCCTCCTTCCCTTTGGGTCCATAGTCCTCTTCTTCCTCCGTGGTCCATCCATTATGTTCCACATCTCCATAGACCTTTGGATTGGCTAAGTAATCATCCACATAGCTTTATCCTTCCGAATCCTGGGAAGACATGTTGATTTAATCTGCAACAGGACAGCTCGAAACAAAGACAGGAGGTTTTTGCGTGATACGGGAGTCAAAACCTTCGGGAGAATATATAATGAATTTTTACCGACCAAAATACGTAACGTGCAAGAAAACGGAGTCCGGAAGGCACACGAGGTGCTCACAAGGTAGGGGGCGCGCCCACCACCCTCATGGGGCCCTCTGTCCTTCCCGGACTGCTACTTATTTTTCTATTTTTCTAAATATTCCAAAACGGAGAAATATTGCCTTAAAAATTGTTTTGGAGTCGGTTTACTTACCGTACCACATACCTATTCCTTTTCGGAGTCTGAAATGTTACGGAAAGTGTCTCTTATGTATTCCTCCAAGGTTATGGTTTCAATAATATTGGTTTCAACATTTATGGGATTACCTGAGGTATAATGTTTAATTCTTTGACCGTTTACCACCTTCGGATTTGTGCCCTCGAAGTTGTTGATTTTTATGGCACCGGAACGATAGACCTCTTCGATAACATAGGGGCCTTCCCATTTAGAGAGAAGTTTTCCTGCAAAAAATCTTAAACGAGAGTTGTATAGCAATACATAATCACCTACATTAAACTCGCGCTTTTGTATCCTTTTGTCATGCCATCTTTTAACTTTTTCTTTAAACAACTTGGCATTTTCATATGCTTGGGTTCTCCATTCATCAAGTGAGCTAATATCAAATAACCTCTTCTCACCGGCAAGTTTAAAATCATAGTTGAGCTCTTTAATAGCCCAATATGCCTTATGTTCTAGTTCGAGAGGTAGGTAACATGCTTTTCCATAAACCATTTTATACGGAGACATACCATAGGATTTTTATATGCAGTTCTATAACCCCATAATGCATCATCAAGTTTCTTGGACCAATTCTTTCTAGACCTATTAACAGTCTTTTGAAAAATTAATTTGAGCTCTCTATTGCTCAACTTTACTTGACCACTAGACTGAGGGTGATAAGGAGATGCAATTCTATGATTAACATCATATTTAGCAAGCATTTTACGGAAGGCACCATGAATAAAGTGTGAACCACCATCAGTCATTAAATATCTAGGGACTCCAAACCTCGGAAAAATAACTTCCTTAAGCATTTTAATAGAAGTGTTATGATTAGCACTACTAGTTGGAATAGCTTCTACCCACTTAGTAACGTAATCGACAACAACTAGAATATGTGTGTACCCATTAGAGGCAGGAAAAGGTCCCATATAATCAAAGCCCCAAACATCAAATGGTTCAATAACAAGTGAATAATTCATAGACATTTCTTGACGTCTACTAATATTGCCAATTCTTTGACATTCATCACAAGACAAGACAAACTTACGAGTATCCTTGAAGAGAGTAGGCCAATAAAAACCAGATTGCAATACCTTATGTGCAGTTCTATCTCCAGTGTGGTGTCCTCCATAAGACTCATAGTGACACTTGCATAGGATCTGTTCCTGTTCATGCTTAGGTACACAACGTCTAATAACACCATCTACCCCTTCTTTATAAAGATGTGGGTCATCCCAAAAGTAATGTCTTAAATCATAGAAGAACTTTTTCTTTTGTTGGTACGTGAAGCTAGGTGGTATAAATTTAGCAATAATATAATTAGCATAATCAGCATACCATGGAGTACTACGAGAAGTACTTATAACATTTAATTGTTCATCAGGAAAGTTATCATTAATAGGTAGTGGGTTATCAAGAATATTTTCTAACCTAGACAGGTTGTCTGCAACAGGGTTCTCAGCTCCCTTTCTATCAATAATATGCAAATCAAATTCTTGTAGCAAGAGAACCCATCTAATAAGTCTAGGTTTAGCATCTTTCTTTTCCATAAGATATTTAATAGCAGCATGATGTGTTTGAATAGTTACATTAGAATCAACAATATAAGATCTGAACTTATCACAAGCAAATACAACTGCTAAAAGTTCTTTTTCAGTAGTAGCATAATTTCTTTGAGCATTGTCTAGAGTCTTACTAGCATAATGAATAACATTTAATTTCTTATCAACTCTTTACCCTAGAACAGCACCTACAGCATAATCACTAGTATCACACATAATTTCAAAGGGTAGGTTCCAATCAGGTGGCTGAACAACAGGTGCAGAGACTAATGCTTTCTTAAGTATTTCAAATGCTTCTACACAATCATCATCAAAGACAAATGGTATATCTTTTTGCAATAAATTAGTCAGAGGCCGAGAAATTTTTGAGAAGTCCTTAATGAACCTCCTATAAAATCCAACGTGACCAAGGAAACTTCTTATACCTTTGATGTCCTTGGGACATGGCATCTTTTCAATAGCATCAACCTTGGCTTTATCAACTTCAATACCTCTTTCAGAAACTTTGTGCCCCAAGACAATACCTTCATTAACCATAAAGTGGCACTTTTCCCAATTCAAGACAAGATTAGTTTCTTCACATCTCTGCAAAACTTGATCAAGATTTCTCAAGCAATCATCAAAAGAGGAACCATAGACGGAAAAGTCGTCCATGAAAACCTCACAAATCTTTTCACAAAAGTCAGAGAATATAGCCATCATGCATCTTTGAAAGGTAGCAGGTGCATTACATAAACCAAAAGGCATACTTCTATAAGCAAAAGTACCAAAAGGGCATGTAAAAGTAGTCTTTGATTGATCTCTAGCTGACACAGGTATTTGAGAGAAACCAGAATAACCATCTAGAAAGCAATAGTGTGTATGTTTGCATAATCTTTCTAGCATTTGATCAATAAAAGGTAAGGGGTAATGATCTTTCTTAGTAGCTTTATTTAATTTGCGGAAATCAATTACCATCCTATAACCTGTGATAATTCTTTGTGGAATCAATTCATCTTTATCATTAGGAACAACAGTAATACCTCCCTTCTTAGGGACACAATGGACAGGACTTACCCACTCACTATCAGCAACGGGATAGATTATACCTGCCTCCAGAAGCTTTAGTATTTCTTTTCTTACCACTTCTTTCATTTTAGGATTCAGACGGCGTTGAGGATCACGAACTGGTTTGGCATCTGCTTCCAAATTTATTTTATGTTGACATAGAGTGGGACTAATGCCCTTAAGATCATCAAGAGTATATCCAATAGCAGCACGATGCTTCTTTAGAGTTTTCAATAATCTTTCTTCTTCATGCTCTGAAAGGTTAGCACTAATAATAACAGGATATATCTTCTTTTCATCAAGATAAGCATATTTAAGATTACCAGGCAACGGTTTAAGCTCAAACATGGGATCACCCTTGGGTGGAGGAGGATCCCCTAAAATTTCAACAGGCAAGTTGTGATGCAGAATAGGTTCCTGTTTAAAGAATACTTCATCTATTTCCCTTCTTTCATTCATGAACATATCATTTTCATGGTCTAGCAAATAATGTTCTAAAGGATCACTAGGAGGTACGGCAATAGAAGCAAGACCAATAATTTCATCCTTACTAGGTAATTCTTACTCACGATGTTGTTTACTAAATTTAGAGAAATTTAACTCATGAACCATATCATCCAAGCCAACAGTAACAACATTCTTTTTGCAGTCTATGGTAGCGTTGACAGTATTTAAGAAGGGTCTACCAAATATAATTGGACAAAAGCTATCTTGTGGAGAAGTAAGAACAAGAAAATTGGCAGGATATTTAGTTTTCCCACACAAGACTTCAACATCTCTAACAATTCCAATTGGTGCAATAGTATCTCTATTAGCAAGTTTAATAGTAACATCAATATCTTCTAACTCAACAGGTGCAATTTCATTCTTAATTTCTTCGTATAAAGTATGCGGTATAACACTAGCACTAGCACCCATATCACATAAGCCATGATAACAATGATCTCCTATTTTAACAGAAATAACAGGCACGCCTACCACAGGTCTATGTTTATCCTTATCACAAGGTTTAGCAATTCTTGCAGTTTCACCTTCGAACTGAATAACATGCCCATCAATATTATTAGAAAAGAGATCTTTAACAATAGCAATATTATGTTCTACTTTAACTTGCTCAAGAGGTGTATAAGTTCTAATATTACTTTTACGAACAACAGTTGAAGCTTTAGCATGATCCTTTATTCTACCAGGGAAAGGTGGTTTCTCAATGTAAGAAGTAGGAACAATAGGATCATTATAAGTGACAGTCTTTTCTTCAACTTTAATAGGTGCAGCTACTTTTACTTCTATGGGAGGATGATATTTAAACCACTTCTCCTTAGGGAGATCAACATAAGTAGCAAAAGATTCACAGAAAGAAGCTACTATCTTAGAGTCAAGTCCATATTTAGTGCTAAACTTACGGCAGTATCCATAAAAGATTTAACACAATCAAACTTAGGTGTCATACCTGACTCCTTACCTTCGTCGAGGTCCCAATCTTCAGAGTTGCATTTAATTCTATCCAATAAATTCCATCTGAATTCAATAGTCTTCATCATAAAAGAGCCAGCACAAGAAGTATCGAGCATGGTGCGATTGTTTTCAGAAAGCCGAGCATAAAAACTTTGCATAATTATTTCTCTCGAGAGCTCATGATTGGGGCACGAATATAACATTGATTTAAGCCTCCCCCAAGCTTGAGTGATGCTTTCTCCTTTGCGAGGCCAGAAATTATATATATAATTGCGATCACGATGAACAAGATGCATAGGGTAATACTTTTGATGAAATTTGAACTTCAATCTTTTGTAGTCCCATGATCTCATAGCATCACATAGCCTATACCATATCAATGCGTCTCGCTTCAAAGATAAAGGGAAGACCTTCTTCTTAGCAAGATCATTGGGTATACCTGCAGGCTTAAATAATCCACAAACTTCATCCACATATATTAAGTGCTCATCAGGATGCTTTGTTCCATCTCCTGTAAAAGGGTTATCTAGCAGTTTTTCTATCATACCCGAAGGATACTCATAAGGAATTTCATTTTCAATAGGTTCAGTAGGTTGAGGAGAAACTCTTTGCTCTACTGGATGGGGTGAAGATACCCTGAACAAGCCCCTCAGAGAATTACTTTCCATAGTAACAAGTGACAGTAAATTTCAGCACACTATATAAATTTTTCCTTACCAAATTCCACCTACCAAAGGCGCTACACTCCCCGGCAACGGCGCCAGAAAAGAGTCTTGATGACCCACAAGTATAGGGGATCTATCGTAGTCCTTTCGATAAGTAAGAGTGTCAAACCCAACGAGGATCAGAAGGAAATGATAAGCGGTTTTCAGCAAGGTATTCTCTGCAAGTACTGAAATAAGTGGTAACAGATAGTTTTGTGATAATATAGGTTGTAACGAGCAACAAGTAACAAAAGTAAATGAAGTGCAGCAAGGTGGACCGATCCTTTTGTAGCAAAGGACAAGCCGGAACAAACTCTTATAATAGGAAAAGCGCTCCCGAGGACACATGGGAATATCGTCAAGCTAGTTTTCATCACGTTCATATGATTCATGTTCGATACTTTGATAATTTGATATGTGGGTGGACCGGTGCTTGGGTGCTGTTCTTACTTGAACAAGCATCCCACTTATGATTAACCTCTATTGCAAGCATCCGCAACTACAACAAAAGTATTAAGGTAAACCTAACCATAGCATGAAACATATGGATCCAAATCAGCCCCTTACGAAGCAATGCATAAACTAGGGTTTAAGCTTCTGTCACTCTAGCAACCCATCATCTACTTATTACTTCCCAATGCCTTCCTCTAGGCCCAAATAATGGTGAAGTGTTATGTAGTCGATGTTCACATAACACCACTAGAGGCTAGAAAACATACATCTTATCAAAATGTCAAACGAATACCAAATTCACATGACTACTCATAGCAAGATTTCTCCCTTGTCCTCAGGAACGAATGTAATTACTCACAAAGCATATTCATGTTCATAATCAGGGGGGTAATAATATGCATATAGGATCTGAACATATGATCTTCCACCAAATAAACCAACTAGCATCAACTACAAGGAGTAATCAACACTACTAGCTACCTACTAGCACCAATCCCGGACTTTGAGACAAGAATTGGATACAAGAGATGAACTAGGGTTTGGAGATGAGATGGTGCTGGTGAAGATGTTGATGGAGATTGCCATCTCCCGATGAGAGGAGCGTTGGTGATGACGATGGTGATGATTTCCCCCTCCCGGAGCGAAGTATCCCCGACAGAACAGCTCTGCCGGAGCTCTAGAATTGATCCGCCAAGGTTCCGCCTTGTGGCAGCTGAGTCTCGTCCCGAAAAGTTCCTCCTTACTTTTTTTTCTCAACGAAAGACCTCATATAGGAGAAGATGGGCATCGGAGAGCCACCAGGGGGCCCACGAGGTAGGGGGCGCGCCCTAGGGGGGGCGCGCCCCCCACCCTCGTGAGAAGGGTCTGGGCCCCCTGGCCTTCATCTTTGGCGTGGATTTTTCTTTATTTCTTTTAAGACGTTCCGTGGAGTTTTAGGACTTTTGGAGTTGCGCAGAATAGGTCTCTAATATTTGCTCCTTTTCTAGACCAGAATTCCAGCTGCTGGCATTCTCCCTCTTTATATAAACCTTGTAAAATAAGAGAGAATAGCCATAAGTATTGTGACATAAAGTGAAATAACAGTCCATAATGCGATAAATATCAATATAAAAGCATGATGCAAAATGGACGTATCATGCCGCGTTAGCAGTATCCTGCAGTAGTGTATACGTGTTATTGATGTGTACTTTACTAGTGTTCATAGTAGCCCCTGGGTATTTGATATCGGTTCAGTTGCTAAGATTATTAACTCAAAACAGGAGTTGCAAAATAAACAGAGACTAGTTAAGGGCGAGGTAATGATGTGTGTTGGAAGTGATTCCAAGGTTGATAAGATCACCATCGCACACTCCCTCTGCCTTCGGGATTAGTGTTGGACCTAAATAAATGTTATTTGGTGTTTGAGTTGAGCATGAATATGATTGGATCATGTTTATTGTGATACAGTTATTCATTTAAGTCAGATAATAATTGTTGTTCTGTTTACATGAATGAAACCTTCTATGGTCATACACCCAATGTAAATGGTTTATTGAATCTCGATCGTAGTGATACACATATTCATAATATTGATGCCAAAAATGCAAATTTGATAATGATAGTGCAACATATTTTCTGGCACTGCTGTTTAGATCATCTTGGTGTAAAGCACATGAAGAAACTCCATGCAGATGGACTTTTGGAATCACTTGATTATGAATAATTTCATACTTGCGAACCATGCCTCATGGGCAAGATGACTAAAACTCCGTTCTCTGGAACAATGGAGCGAGCTAATGACTTATTGGAAATAATACATACCGATGTATGCGGTCCAATGAGTGTTGAAGCACGTGGCGGGTATTGTTATTTTCCAACCTTCGTAGATGATTTGAGTAGGTATGGGTATATCTACTTGATGAAACACAACTTTGAAACATTTGAAAAGTTCAAAGAATTTCAGAGTGAAGTGGAGAGTCATAGTAACAAGAAAATAAAGTTTCTATAATCTTATCGTGGAGGCAAAATTTTGAGTTGCGAGTTTGGCCTCCATTTAAAACAATGTGGAATAGTTTCACAACTCACGCCATCTGGAGCACTACAGCGTAATGGTGTGTCCAAACATCGTAATCGTAATTTATTGGATATGGTGTGTTCTATGATGTCTCTTACCGATTTACCACTATCGTTTTGGGGTTATGCATTAGAGACAACCGCATTCACGTTAAATAGGGCACCATCTAAATCCGTTGAGACAACACCGTATGAACTATGGTTTGGCAAGAAACCTAAGCTGTCGTTTCTTAAAGTTTGGGGTTGTGACACTTATGTCAAAAGGCTTCAGCCTGATAAGCTCGAACCCAAATCTGAGAAGTGTGTCTTCATAGGATACCCTAAGGAAACAATTGGGTACACCTTCTACCACAGATCCAAAGGCAAGATCTTTGTTGCCAAGAATGGAACATTTCTAGAGAAGGAGTTTCTCTCGAAAGAAGTGAGTGGGAGGAATGTAGAACTTGATGAGGTAATTGTACCTTGATACGTCTCCAACATATCTATAATTTTTGATTGTTACATGCTGATACGTCTCCAACGAAAAATTGTTCCATGCTATATTATATTCTGTTTTGGACATTATTGGGTTTTATTATACACTTTTATATTATTTTTGGGACTAACCTATTAACCGGAGACCCAACCCAGAATTGCTGTTTTTTTGCCTATTTTAGGGTTTCGCAGAAAAAGAATATCAAATGGAGTCCAAACGGAATGAAACTTTCGAAAACGTGATTTTTGGAAGGAACATGATCCAAAGGACTTGGACCCTACGTCAAGACATCAACCAGGAGGCCATGAGGTAGGGGGCGCGCCCTCCACCCTCGTGGGCCCCCTGTTGCTCCACCGACGTACTCCTTCCTCATATATATACCTACGTACCCCCAAACTACAAGATACGGAGCCAAAACCCCAATTCCACCGCCATAACTTTCTGTATCCACGAGATCCCATCTTTGGGCCTGTTCTGGAGCTCCGTCGGAGGGGGCATCGATCATGGAGGGCTTCTACATCAACACCAAAGCCCTTCAGATGAAGTGTGAGTAGTTTACCTCAGACCTACGGGTCCATAGTTATTAGCTAGATGGCTTCTTCTCTCTTTTTGGATCTCAATACAAAGTTCTCCCCCTCTCTTGTGGAGATCTATTCGATGTAATCCTCTTTTGCAGTGTGTTTGTTGAGATCGATGAATTGCGGGTTTATGATCACGTTTATCTATGAACAATATTTGAATCTTCTCTGAAATCTTTTATGTATGATTGGTTATCTTTGCAAGTCTTTTTGAATTATCAGTTTGGTTTGGCCTACTAGATTGATCTTTCTTGCAATGGGAGAAGTGCTTAGCTTTGGGTTCAATCTTGCGGTGTCCTTTCCTTGTGACAGTAGGGCAGCTAGGCACGTATTGTATTGTTGCCATCGAGGATAACAAGATGGGGTTTATTTCATATTGCATGAGTTTATCCCTCTACATCATGTCATCTTGCTTAAAGTGTTACTCTGTTCTCTTGAACTTAATACTCTAGATGCATGCTGGATAGCAGTCGATGTGTGGAGTAATAGTAGTAGATGCAGGCAGGAGTCGGTCTACTTATCTCGGACGTGATGCCTATATACATGATCATACCTAGATATTCTCATAACTATGCTCAATTTTGTCAATTGCTCAACAGTAATTTGTTTACCCCCCGTGAATACTTATGCTCTCGAGAGAAGCCACTAGTGAAACCTATGGCCCCCGGGTCTATCTTCCATCATATTAATCTTGCAATACTTAGTTATTTTTATTGCCTTTTATTTTACTTTGCATCTTTATCATAAAAATACCAAAAATATTATCTTATCATAACTATCAGATCTCACTCTCGTAAGTGACCGTGTAGGGACTGACAACCCCTTATCGTGTTGGTTGCGAGGATTTATTTGTTTGTGTAGGTACGAGGGACTCGTGCGTGGCCTCCTACTGGATTGATACCTTGGTTCTCAAAAACTGGGGGAAATACTTACGCTACTCTGCTGCATCACCCTTTCCTCTTCAAGGGAAAACCAACGCAAGTGCTCAAGAGGTAGCAAGAAGGATTTCTGGCGCCGTTGTCGGGGAGGTCCAAAAGTCAACATACCAAGTACCCATCACAACCCTTATCTCCTGCATTACATTATTTGCCATTTGCCTCTCGTTTTCCTCTCCCCCACTTCACCCTTGCCATTTTATTCACTCTCTCTCTCTCTCTATCCTCCCTCTCTTTCTTTATTGGCCTCTTTTTGCCCGTTTCTTGTTTGCTCGTGTGTCGGTTTGCTTGCTTGTCGTTATGGCTAGTCCCCTATCTTCCCCTTTGTCTCCCGAGTTTGAGGTTCTTCACTTCAAACAAAGACAAGGAGAAAATTTAAAAGATGCTTGGTTTAGAATGATGGGGTTTTATTGTAATTGCACCGTAGAGGTGAATTTTAGAATTCTGCTTCGCAACTTTAATGTTGGATTAAATTAATCTCATAGACAACTCTTGGATTGCGTTGCCAAAGACAATTTTATTGAAATTGATCCTAGTATTGCTCATGAAATTATAGAGGTTATAGTGGTAACACTACCCCAACAAAAGGGGCATCATCATACCCAAGAAGAACCGCAAATTTCCGAGAAAACTTGCGAAGTAACCAAGATCTTACAAAAATCTCTTGAACCTCTTAAGAGTGTTAGCGGGAATCTCCAGCGCATGAATATGTTGATTACCCTTCGGAATAAGCGTTTGGATTCTTTAGATCTCAAAATTTCCGAATATGAGGGTAAACGTAAGGAACCTCTCGGATTCGAGCATAACTCCATAAAAAAATTAAAAACCCAAGATGATATTACCTAGATCTATCCTTGCTTTTTATGCCGAGCTAGGGGCATTAAACGATAGCGCTTATTGGGAGGAAACCCAATTTTATTTGTATTCCTTGTTTTTTTCTCCTGTTTAGTAATAAATAATTTATCTAGCCTTTGTTTTGGTTGTGTTTAATTAGTGTTTGTGCCAAGTAGAACCGTTGGGAAGACTTGGGGAAAGTCTTGTTAATCTTGCTGTAAAAAACAGAAACTTTAGCGCTCACGAGAACTGCTGACATTTTTATTTGGGAAGTGATATTTAGTTAATTATTTTTGCAGATGATTAATAGATAAATTCCTCATGTCCATCAATTTATTTTAGAATTTTTGGGTTTCCATATCTTGCGTTAGCTACAGATTACTACAGACTGTTCTGTTTTTGACAGATTCTGTTTTTCGTGTGTTGTTTGCTTATTTTGATGAATCTATGGCTAGTAAAATAGTTTATAAACCATAGTGAAGTTGGAATACAGTAGGTTTAACACCAATATAAATAAATAATGAGTTCATTACAGTACCTTGAAGTGGTGTTTTGTTTTCTTTCGCTAACGGAGCTCACGAGATTTTCTACCTTAAGTTTTGTGTTGTGAAGTTTTCAAGTTTTGGGTAAAGATTTGATGGATTATGGAACAAGGAGTGGAAAGATCCTAAGCTTGGGGATTCCCATGGAACCCCCAATATAATCTAAGGACACCTAAAAGCCAAAGCTTGGGGATGCCCCAGAAGGCATCCCCTCTTTCGTCTACTTCTATCGGTAACTTTACTTGGAGCTATATTTTTATTTACCACATGATATGTGTTTTGCTTGGAGTGTCCTGTATTGTTTTAGTCTTTATTTGTTAGTTTTCCACAATCAGCCTTGCTGCACACACCTTTTTGAGAGAGACACACATGATTCGGAAATTATTAGAATACTCTATGTGCTTCACTTATATCTTTTGAGTTATATAGTTTTTGCTCTAGTGCCTCACTTATATCTTTTAGAGCACGTCGGTGGATTTGTTTTATAGAAACCATTGTTCTCTCATGCTTCACTTAGATTATTTTTGAGAGTCCTACAAAACAGCATGGTAAATTGCTTTAATTATTTGAGGCATTCAAGATTAAATAAATAAAAATTTCTTATGAGTGTGTTGAATACTATGAGAAGTTTGAAACTTGAAAATTGTTTTGAGATATGGAGATGGTGATATTAGAGTTGTGCTAGTTGAGTAGTTGTGAATGTGAGAGATGCTTGTGTTGAAGTTTGTGATTCCCGTACCATGCACGTATGGTGAACCATTATGTTAAGAAGTCGGAGCATGATGTATTTATCGATTGTCCTCCTTATGAGTGGCGGTCAGGGACGAGTGATGGTCTTTCCCTACCAATCTATCCCCCTAGGAGCATGCGCGTAGTACTTTGCTTTAATAACTAATAGATTTTTGCAATAAGTATGTGAGTTCTTTGTGACTAATGTTGAGTCCATGGATTATACGCACTCTCACATGTCCACCATTGCTAGCCTCTCTAATACCGCGCACTTTTCGTCGGTATCATACACCCACCATATACCTTCCTCAAAACAGCCACCATACCTACCTATCATGGCATTTACATAGCCATTCTGAGATATATTGCCATGCAACTTTCCACCATTCCGTTTATCATGACACGCTCCATCATCGTCATATTGCTTTGCATGATCATGTAGTTGACATTTTAGTTGTGGCAAAGCCACCATTCATAATTCTTTCATATAAGTCACTCATGCATCATTGCTATCCCGGTACACCGCCGGAGGCATTCATATAGAGTCATACTTTGTTCTAGTATCGAGTTGTAATCATTGAGTTGTAAATAAATAGAAGTGTGATGATCATCATTCATAGAGTATTGTCTCAAAAAAAGAGAGAAAGGCCAAAGAAAAAAAGAAGGCCCAAAAAAAGGGGGCAATACTACTATCCTTTTTCCAGACTTGTGCTTCAAAGTAGCACCATGATCTTCATGATAGAGAGTCTCCTTTGTTATCACTTTCATATACTAGCGGGAATTTTTCATTATAGAACTTGGCTTGTATATTCCAACGATGGGCTTCCTCAAAATGCCCTAGGTCTTCGTGAGCAAGCAAGTTGGATGCACACCCACTTAGTTTCTTTTTGTTGAGCTTTCATATATTTATGGATCTAGTGCATCTGTTGCATGGCAATCCCTACTCACTCACATTGATATCTATTGATGGGCATCTCCATCGCCCGTTGATACGCCTAGTTGATGTGAGACTATCTTCTCCCTTTTTGTCTCCTCCACAACCACCATTCTATTCCACCAATAGTGCTATGTCCATGGCTCACACTCATGTATTGCGTGAAAATTGAAAAAGTTTGAGAACATTAAAATTATGAAACAATTGCTTGGCTTGTTATCGGGGTTGTGCATGATTTGAATACTTTGTGTGGTGAAGATGGAGCATAGCCAGACTATATGATTTTGTAGGGATAACTTCCTTTGGCCATGTTATTTTGAAGAGACATAATTGCTTAATTAGTATGCTTGAAGTATTATTATTTCTATGTCAATATTAAACTTTTGTCTTGAATCTTTCAGATCTGAATATTCATGCCACAATTAAGAGAATTACAATGAAATTATGCCAAGTAGCATTCCACATCAAAAATTCTGTTTTTATCATTTACCTAATCGAGGACGAGCAGGAATTAAGCTTGGGAATGCTTGATACGTCTCCAACGTATCTATAATTTTTGATTGTTCCATGCTATATTATATTCTGTTTTGGACATTATTGGGTTTTATTATACACTTTTATATTATTTTTGGGACTAACCTATTAACCGGAGGCCCAGCCTAGAATTGCTGTTTTTTTGCCTATTTTAGGGTTTCACGGAAAAATAATATCAAACGGGGTCCAAACGGAATGAAACTTTCGGGAACGTGATTTTTGGAAAGAACATGATCCGGAGGACTTGGACCCTACGTCAAGACATCAACCAGGAGGCCACGAGGTAGGGGGCGCGCCTACCCCCTGGGCGTGCCCTCCACCCTCGTGGGCCCCCTGTTGCTCCACTGATGTACTCCTTCCTCCTATATATACCTACGTAACCCCAAACTACCAGATAAGGAGCCAAAACCCTAATTCCACCGCCGTAACTTTCTGTATCCATGAGATCCCATCTTGGGGCCTGTTCCGGAGCTCCGCCGGAGGGGGCATCGATCACGGAGGGCTTCTACATCAACACCATAGCCCTTTCGATGAAGTGTGAATAGTTTACCTCGGACCTATGGGTCCATAGTTATTACCTAGATGGATTCTTCTATCTTTTTGGATCTCAACGCAAAGTTCTCCCCCTCTCTTGTGGAGATCTATTCGATGTAATCTTCTTTTGCGGTGTGTTTGTTGAGACCGATGAATTGTGGGTTTATGATCAAGTTTATCTATGAACAATATTTGAATCTTCTCTGAATTATTTTATGTATGATTGGTTATCTTTGCAAGTCTCTTCGAATTATCAGTTTGGTTTGGCCTACTAGATTGATCTTTCTTGCAATGGGAGAAGTGCTTAGGGTTAAATCTTGCGGTGTCCTTTCCCAGTGACAGTAGGGGCAGCAAGGCACGTATTGTATTGTTGCCATCGAGGATAACAAGATGGGGTTTATTTCATATTGCATGAGTTTATCCCTCTACATCATGTCATCTTGCTTAAAGCATTACTCTGTTCTCTTGAACTTAATACTCTAGATGCATGCTGGATAGCGGTCGATGTGTGGAGTAATAGTAGTAGATGCAGGCAGGAGTCGGTCTACTTGTCTCGGACGTGATGCCTATATACATTATCATACCTAGATATTCTCATAACTATGCTCAATTCTGCCAATTGCTCAACAGTAATTTGTTTACCCGCCGTGAATACTTATGCTCTCGAGAGAAGCCACTAGTGAAACCTATGGCCCTGGGTCTATCTTCCATCATATTAATCTTCCAATACTTAGTTATTTTTATTGCCTTTTATTTTACTTTGCATATTTATCATAAAAATACCAAAAATATTATCTTATCATATCTATCAGATCTCACTCTCGTAGGCGACCGTGTAGGGACTGACAACCCCTTATCGTGTTGGTTGCAAGGATTTATTTTTTTGTGTAGGTACGAGGGACTCGTGCGTGGCCTCCTACTGGATTGATACCTTGGTTCTCAAAAACTGAGGGAAATACTTACGCTACTCTGCTGCATCACCCTTACCTCTTCAAGGGAAAACCAACGCAAGTGCTCAAGAGGTAGCACATGCTATTATATTGTCCAGCTTGGATGTTTTATATGCATTTATATGCTATTTCATATGATTTTTGGGACTAACCTATTAACCTAGAGCCCAGTGCCAGTTTCTGTTTTCCCTTGTTTTTGAGTTTCATAGAAAAGGAATATCAAATGGAGTCCAAATGAGCTGGAAATTTACGGTGATTTTTTATGGACCAGAAGAACCCTCAAAGCAAAAGAGTTGGGCCAGAAGAGGCATGAGGCCTTCGCAAGGGTGGAGGGCGCTCCCTACCCCCCTAGGGGCGCCATCCGGTCTTGTGGGCTCCTCGTGGACCCCCCTGACTTGTTCTCGATGCCAAAAATTCCTATAAATATAGTAACCCCTAGAAATAAACCTAGATCGGGAGTTCCTAGGGCATATTTCCTTTAGTCTCCCACTTGCACTAGAGTCAATAATCTAGTTCACATCACCATGTGATTTAACACCCATAGTTCACATCGCTATGTGACCAACACCCAAAGAGTTTACTAGATCCAATAAACTATTACTATCACTGTTACAGTTACTGTTCCTGCTATCACTACTATCAAAGCTATCATATTACTGTGCTATTGATGACTTTGCTGCAGATAATTAATCTCCAGGTGCGGTTGAATTGACAACTCAACTGCTAATACTTGCAAGTATTCTTTAGCTCCCCTTGTGTCAAATCTATAAATTTGGGATGCATACTCTACCCTCAAAAACTATTGCAACCCCCTATACTTGTGGCTTATCAGTGACCAACACCCAAAGAGTTTACTAGAGTCAGTAATCTATTTCACATAGCCATGTGATTAACACCCAAAGAGTACTAAGGTGTGATCATGTTTTGCTTGTGAGAGAGGTTTAGTCAACGACTCTGTCACATTCAGATCCGTATGTATTTTGCAAATTTTATGTCTACAATGCTCTGCATGGAGCTACTCTAGCTAATTGCTCCCACTTTCAATATGTATCCAGATCAAGACTCAGAGTCATCTGAATCGGTGTTAAATCTTGCATCGACGTAACCCTTTACGATGAACTCTTTATCACCTCCATAACCGAGAAACATTTCCTTAGTCCTCTTAGGTAACTAAGGATAAATTTGACTGCTGTCCAGTGATCTACTCTTGGATCACCATTGTACCCCTTGCCAAACTCATGGCAAGGTACACAATAGGTGTGGTACACAGCATGACTTACTTTATAGAGCCTATGGCTGAGGCATAGAGAATGACTTTAAATCTCTCTTTATCTTCCTCCGTGGTCGGGTTTTGAGTCTTACTCAACTTCACACCTTGCAACTCAGACAAGAACCCTTTATTTGACTGATATATTTTCAACTTCTTCAAAATCTTGTCAAGGTATGTGCTTTGTGAAAGTCCTATCAAGTGTCTCGCTCTATCCCTATAGATCTTGATGCCCAATATATAAGTAGATCCATCGAGGTCTTTCATTGAATTTTTTATTCAAGTATCCATTTATACTATCTAGAAATTCTATATCATTTCCAATCAATAATATGTCATCCACATATAATATCATAAATGCTACAGATCTCCCACTTACTTTCTTGCAAATACAGGCTTCACCATGAGTCTGTATAAAACCATATGCTTTGATCACCTCATCAAAGCATATATTCCAATTCTGAGATGCTTGCACCAGTCCATAGATGGATCGCTGGAGCGTGCGCACTTTGTTAGCACCTCTAGGATCGACAAAACCTTCTAGTTGTATCATATACAACTCTTCTTTAAGAAATCCATTGAGGAATGCAGTTTTGACGTCCATTTGCCAGATTTCATAATCATAATATGTGGCAATTTCTAACATGATTCGGACAGACTTAAGCATCGCTACGGGTGAGAAAGTCTCATCGTAGTCAACCCCTTGAACTTGTCGAAAACTTTTTGTGATAGGTCGAGCTTTGTAGATGGTAACATTACCATCAGTGTTAGTCTTCTTATTGAAGATCCATTTATTTTCTGTGGTGTGTCGATCATCTGGCAAGTCAACCAAAGTCCACACTTTGTTCTCATACATGGATCCTATCTTAGATTTCATGGCCTCAAGCCATTTATCAAAATCTGGGCTCATCGTCGCTTCTTCATAGTTCGTAGGTTCATCATGGTCTAGTAACATGACTTCTAGAACAGTATTACTGTACCACTCTTGTGTGGAATGTGCTCTAGTTGACCTACGAGGTCCTGTAGTAACTTGATCTAAAGTTTCATGATCATCATCATTAGCTTCCTCTGTAGTTGGTGTAGGCATCACGAGAATGGATTTCTCTGATGAGCTAATTTACAATTCGAGAGAAGGTACAATTACCTTATCAAGTTCTACTTTCCTCCCACTCACTTATTTCGAGAGAAACTCCTTCTCTAGAAAGGATCCATTCTTAGCAACAAAGATCTTGCCTTCGGATCTGTGGTATAAGGTGTACCCAATAGTTTCTTTTGGGTGTCCTATGAAGACACACTTCTCCAATTTGGGTTTGAGCTTATTAGGCTAAAGCCTTTTGACATAAGTGTCTCAACCCCAAATTTTAAGAAACAACAACTTAGGTTTCTTGCCAAACCATAGTTCATACGGTGTCATCTCAACGGATTTATACAGTGCCCTTTTTAACATGAATGCATTTGTCTCTAATGCATAACCCCAAAACGATAGAGGTAAATCGGTAAGAGACATCTGTCGGATTTCGAGTTCCGGCAGACCCTTGAGGTTCAAACACTGGGGTGCGCACGGAGATCTCTCCCCCATCGATCTACGTCCAATCTCCTCGCGTGATTTGAGCTGGAAACAACGAACAACACAAGGGACACAAGGTTTATACTGGTTCGGGCCATCGTTGTGGTGTAATACCCTACTCCAGTGTGTGGTGTGGTGGATTGCCTCAAGGGCTGATGAGGATCAGTACAAATGAAGAACAGCCTCGCGAGAGGTGTTCTTGAGCTGGTGCGATGAACTGCTAGGGTGAGTTCAGTCGCCTCTCTCTCTTTCTCTGCTAGGGTTCTACCAGATTTTTAGATGTTTTCTAGCTGTTTTCTCAATGTTTCTACTCAGTGGTGGCTAGCTCTATTTATAGAGGCCCTATGCCTCTCCCCAAATAATGAGCGGGAAGGGCGCCAACAATTGGCCATTTTGAAGGGGAACATGTAGTACAAGTTATCCTAACCAAAGGTGGTCTTCGGCTGCCAAAAGCACTGGTGATGACGCTGTCTTGGGCTCCACGGTGACCTCCATCCTGCCGCTTTGCTGGTCTTCGTCTCATTGGCACCGTAATGGCAACCTTTGCCCGATGCCTTGGCCTGTGCTTGCCCCCTTTGCACCAAAGAGGAAACAAGGACACTGCGCAGGCCAGCGCCCGCCTGGCGCCCTCCTGGTCTCGATCGTCATGGCTTGCGTCACGGGCTCTTCGCGAGGTACCCCTGCCTTGATCTCTCCACCTCCTCGCGAGCCTGCCTGACGAGGCTGCCTCTAAGGAAGCTTCCTGTCGTCCGCCCCGCGAGGCTTGGCCCCTCGCGAGGGTCTTGAGCTTGAGCTGATCAAGATGGGTCGCGCTGGGCCCCACTTGAGCCACGCCGCAGGCAGGCAAGTCTAGGGACCCCCGTTCCAGAACGCCAACAGTAGCCCCCAGGCCCGAGGCGCGCCCGGGCTTGGCCTAGCAGGAAAGCGAAGGGGCAAGCGCGAAACACCACGGGCCCTAACAGCCTGCGGCCTTGGGCGTCGCGTGGCAATTGATTGGACGTGGGCGACTGCGCTTCCCCACGACACCTTGGCAACTGTCCATCTAACAAAAGAGGTGCCCGGGCCAGACTTACTTGCTTTGTTCTCCTTCGCCTTGCTCCAGATCCCCTTTCTCGCTCTCCTCCTCCTCCTTGCTTCCGAAATCCTCCAGATCTGTCTCAATCCTTCTCATCCGGCACGCCATGGCGCCTTGCAAGTCCTCGACCGAGGCCTGGTACTCACCGGCCCTGGATTCCCCGAACCTGTTGGAGAAGAACCTCGCCCTTACGTGCCTGATGACAGTGGCGCAAGGCAGCAAGGGGGCAACTGTGCTCAAGGCCAGCTCCGACCAGCCTGAAGTCAAGGGGAGCACCTTCTATCCGCTCTCTGTGAGCGCCATTGTCGCCGGTCTGGTGCCTCCTTTCTCTGAGTTCTTCTTTTCTGTTCTCCGCCAGTACAACTTGCAGGCTCTGCATCTCCACCCCAACTCTGTTCTTTTCCTGGCGATTTTTGCTTACTACTGTGAGGCTCATGTCGGGGTAAAGCCCTCGGTGGCCTTGTTGTGTCACTATTTTTCTCTCCGGGTTTCTGGTGTCCATGCCTCCGCGTGTGCGAGCTTTATCGCGTACTCCAACTCCAATGCTACCTCGAAGCCTGGGAAGAGGATCGAAGGCTTCCGGAGCAAGTGGGTCATGGTGGATGTCGGGCGTCTACAGCCCCGTCTGGTGCTGCCTACGGGGCAGCCCAAGGTCGTCGATGCATTGTCCCGCGCTGAGCTCGTCGACCCCCGTGCGAAGGCGGTGCTGAAGAGGATGGACGTGGACCTGAGGCCAAGCAACTTGGGGGCGGCGAAGCTGACCGGGGCCTCGCTCCTGAGGGAGTTCCTGGAGCACCGGGTGGCTCCACTCCAGGAGCACTCGCTCCCATTGTGGAGGCTTGGGGAAGCGGGCGATGCCTTGCGCCTGAGCTCAGAGGCCTTGACCAATGAGAATCTAGTCGCGGCCCTCCATTCCTTGGTTGGGGGAGACGTGGTGAAGTCGGTGGGCGCCCCCGTCCCCCTGTTCCTTCGCGACGACTGGGAGCAGGTGGTGAACGCCATGCCCACCTTCAACGGTGAGGGGCTGGTGCTCGCGGTAGCTCCCGAGGATCTTGCGGCGCTGGCGATGGTGGACGTGTCCTCCGGCAGCTCCAGCGAGAGTGAGGAGGAAGAAGAGGCTGAGGAGGAAGAGTCCGTCTTTGAGGCGACTAGCGAGGAGTCGGGGGAGTCCTTCCCTCGGCTCAGGTCTCGGGCCCTCCGCTCCATGCCGGATGACGACGATGCCGGCGCCGGACGAGGAGGGGAGGACTCTCCCTTGGTTACAAGGAAGGGCAGGTCAGGGCTGGTTCCCCCAGGGTACGCTCCGATCCATGGGCGGTCTGAAGCCAGCCCCAGCCCTCCCGATGTGGCTTCTGCTTCCGGGCCTCCCGAGGCTGACCCGAGCTGCAGGCTCTCGGGCTTCAAGTTCGGCCGGAAGTTGCTTGGGTCTACGAGCGACGACCTGTAAGTGCTTGATTCCCGCTTTGCTTGGTTTCTGCCGCCGAGGCTTGACGTCCATATTCTCTTGTCAGGCCGGCGCCTGCGGCGAAGAGGTTGAGAGGGGCTTCTTCGGCTCCGCTTGGGGCGAGTCCACGTGTCGGGGCAGTGCCTTCGTCCGCTCGGGAGGAAGATGGCGCGGCTCGCGCCTCCCTGGTCCGATCGTCCTCACGAGGCCGTCTGGGGCGCCTTGGCGAGGAGTCAGCCCCCGTGGTCCCGCTGACCCTGGAGTCGACTACGCTCGATGCTGCAGCTGGGGCGACCAAGGCCCAGGGGGTTCCTTCCTGCCTAGCCGTGATCACGTCGCTGTCTTCTTCGCCCGCTCCGCCGATTCCTGCTTCTTCTGCTTCCTCTGCCGTCGTCCTGGACCAGGTCGCCAGCGAACTGAGCTAGCTGCGGGAGGATCTTCTGAGCACAAACCCTCGCCTAGCGGTCGGGCGCCTGGAGCTAGCTTCTGGCTGGGCCCATTCTGCTGCCTCTGTCCGAGTAGCGCTGAGCCAGGCCGTGGCGGCCTCCGATGGGGAGAAGCAGGCCACCAACCAAGTCAAGGCCGCCCGCGACGCTGCCCTGAGCGACGCTGCGGCTGCTAAGGCTCACTGCGAGGAGTTGGAGGTCGAGATGCAAGGCCTGCGCGACGAACTCGCCAAGGAGGTCCATGGCTGCCAGGAGAAAGAGAAGGAGATGAAGGCTCGGGAGGCCGCTGTCAAGGACCGGGATGCCAAGCTCGATGACCACCACGGCGAACTGGAGACGCTGGAGCAGTCGCTGCAAGTGGAGAGGGCCGAGCTGGACGTCAAGGCGAAGGTCCTGGCGGAGGATCGGGTGGCCTTCGCGAAGATGGAGAAGAGGGCTCATGCCGCGCTGAAGACGCTCTATGAGAGCGGCTTGGAGGAGCCGCTGGCCGGCGCGGAGGATGGCCCCGCCAAGCTATTCCCCTTCCTGGTCCGTGCGCTTGAAGATGTCGTAGACGGCCTTGGCCCCATGGCCGAGTCCGAGGCGCATGCCCTGTCTTCGGCGGCGCTGACGCGTGTCCTCAGCCACGTCTACCTACGCGACCCCAGCGTCGACATCGACAGCCTACTGGAGCCCGTGAGCGGCGACCTTGCCGCCGCTGCCGCTGAGGCCGTGAAAGGCCGAGCCAAATCTTTGCTGGGGAGGTTTCGCACCTTCGGCATCTTGCCCGGGCGCGGTGCCGCCAGCTTCGCGGCCCTAGGAGGCGGCGCCACTGGAGAGTGATCCCTTCGCGGCTTCCGTCCTGTTTTTATTCCTGCAGCACGCACCATGCCTCGTGGAGGCATTTAAACTTGTGTTTGGCGTCGTAAAACAATCTATAGCTTGTAATATTTGCTTTGAATTTCCTGGAATTTGCATATTTCTCCCCTACTTGCTCGCGCTCTACGTCGGCAGGGCCCGGCCCCGTGCATACCTCACCCAGCGTTAGCCCCGACCGGAAACTAGGACGGGACTAAGGAGTAAGGGGCTACGTGGCAAGTTAGGCTCCTGAGTCGCGATGCTCAGGAGTCCCCCTTAACGCACAAGCAACAAGTAGGAAAGGGGGGAACGAGGAGTGGATTGATCGTTATGCATCGGCAGGGCCCGGCCCCGCGCGTACCTCACCCAGCGTTAGCCCCGACCGGAAACCAGGACGGGACTAAGGAGTGAGGGGCTACGGGGCAAGTTAGGCCCCTGAGTCGCGATGCTCAGGAGTCCCCCTTGACGTTCAAACGGGTTTCCATACCTTGGCTCCGCTCGGGGAGGGGCGCGTGACGACCAGGTCTGGGGGACCTGGCTGGGCGGCGTGCGCTCGGACGAGGCCCGGGCATAGCCCCCGTGTCCAGCCCCCTCGTGCGGCGCTCCCGAGGGGAGGCGTTGCGATGGTGCCGGACACTGAGCTCTGGCTCCCTGAGGTTGGTACGGCCGGAGGCCGCCCTCAGTTGTTTATCACCAGCGCGGAGCATAGCGCTTCCGTATGTGTACGGGCATAGCCGCTCCTCGGCAGTGTCGTCAGCAAGCGCGGAGCATGGTGCTTCCACTAGTACGTGGGAGGGGGCTCCCCTCCAGGAGGAGCCCCCGGGGCGTGTACAGCCCGGCCCTGACACGTGGCCGGCACGGTAGGGCTAGGAGAGGTGTATCTGGGCACTCGTGAGCCAACGTGGGACTCACGAGGCCCTACCTCGAGGCGGGTTGCGCCTGGCTCTGGGCCTTTATCAATGGTGTGTTCCTGCAGGGTGGTTAGGATGCAAATGCTCTACGTCCTCTGGTCCCGGCCCTCGAGCGAGCTCAGCCATCACTGGTATGACAGGTCGCGATGCCGTGGTTCAAGGCCAGGGGGTGAGGGCTGGAGAGCCAGTAGGAGTCCATGAGTCGTGATGCTCAGGTACCCCCCTTTTAACGTGCAAGCGCTTTGCATGAAAGCGGAGAAGTCCGCGATAAGCAACAGGTGATAATTGAGCGCGAAAGAGCAAATTCATTTTAAGTAGATGCGGGAAAAGCAAACGCTGCAGGGCCAGGCCCAAGCAGCTCGGGGATGATGCAGCCCGAGGGGCGCCCCCGACAAGGTAAGTAAAAAGCATAAGCAAAACGGATACATGCCGCAGGGACGGACCCGCGCGGCCTGGGAATGATGCAGCACTGTGGGCGCTCCCAGCTGAAAACAGAACTTAGAAAGATGTCACCTGGTGCCGTTGAAGATGGAGTGATGTTGAAGAAGCGGGCGATGCACGATGAAGACGTCGACCCTCACGAGCCCCCAGGCCCAGGAGCCTCGGGAGGCTCCAGGGGCACAGGTGGGTCTCCGAGAGCCATCTCCATCTCCGCCAGGACCGTACCATGCCTGACCTCCTGAGCCTCTAGAATGCTCCTCAGTAGGCACAGATGAGCGGCGACCGCGTTCGGCAGGCCGAAAGGCATGCGAACGTAGCTGTGAGGCGGACCCTCGCAACGCCCCACGCGCGAAGGCCAGAGGCGCTCCTAAGACGCGGCTCGGTTGAGCCCCGGTACGTCGATGTAGACGCGCAGCCCACCATCCTCAACTGGATGTGGGGCCATGGTGGGCGAGCGGTAGCTGCCGCGCATGACTCTCGACTCCTGTAGCTCCTGAGTGTTGCTTGCGATGAACTCCTGAGGGTTTGGTCTTCCTTGCCTTCTACCTTCCTGAGGGAAACATGCCCGGAAGCACCCCTCCAAGTGGTGCCCGAGCGCCTCCCTCGCGACCTTGGCAAAGTCGGTGGCTCTCCAAGAAAGAGCCCCCGAGCCCTGCCTGCGGAGGGCACCGGGCACACTTTCCTATGCGAGAGAGGGTGGCGCTCCCTGATTGGGCGCAGATCCTGACCCAACACCTCCGGAGGCGCCTCCCTCCTGATGGCTTGGGCCAGGCAAAGCCATCTTATTCTTGGGGGTCGCCTCGGGAAGTCTTCCGTTTCCACGGTCCGGGTCTTCGATTGCTGCGGCTTGGAACGCGCGCTCAAGCGAACACATTGCATCCCTTTCTTCACAGGGTACGGTGATGACTCCACCACTTCCTGGCATCTTGAGGACATTGTATCCATGGTGAGTCACTACCATGAACTTTGTCAGGGCTGGGTACCCGAGGATGGCGTTGTATGGCAGACAGATGTGGGCGACGTCGAAGTGAGCTCGATGTGGTAGTTGTTGCGCTGCCCGAAGGTGACTGGAAGGCAAACCTGCCCTATCAGAACAGTGGAACCATCAGTGACTCCTGAGAATGGCTTGGTTGGCTGAAGTTGATCATACGACACTTGGAGATTGTTGAACGTCTCAACGGACAGGACGTTGAGTCCTGCTCTGCCGTCAATGAGGGTCCTGGTGACCTGCACGTTGCTGATGACTGGGGAGCAAAGCATAGGGAGGACTCCGGCCGTTGCCGCGCACTTGAGCTGATCCGCTGAGCTGAACGTGATAGCGCACGCGGACCACCTGAGAGGGCGCGTGGCCTCAAGCTTTGGGAGGACTACATTCACCTCGCGAGCAAACTGCTTGAAGATGCACTGTGAGGCTGCGGCCTACGCGCCACCCAAGATGCAAGCGATCACGCGCGGCTCCTGGAAGCCCCCGCCCCCCTCGTCCTGATGTTGGTCTTCATTCCTCCTTGGCGGTGGCGGCAGAGGAGGAAGGCCTGTGTTGCCGCACGGGCGATCCTCACGTGGCTGATCTCTCCAGCTTCCCTCACGAGGCTGGTCCTGCCAGTGATCCTCGCAAGGTTGGTCTCGCCCCCCTTGGCAAGGGCCACGGTCTTCCCATTGTCCGCCACCTCTTCCTCCTCCTCGGCCATAGCCCCTGTCATTGCACTCGGGGCGTCGGCCGACACATCCATCTCTCACGGCCCTGAGCTCTTGACATTCGTTGGTGTTGTGGGTGTGGAGGTCGTGGTACACGCAGTACCGGCTGCCTTTGGATGACTCAGGCTGATCCCTGCCTCGCTTGGTGTCTGGCTCCGCTGCAAGCACGGCAGCCCCCTTGCGCTTCACATCCTTGGCCTTTTGTTTCTTTTCTTCTCGGTCGGCAGCCGGGAGCTCGAGGAGGGAAAGGCGCCCTTCCTCAGCCCTGGCGCACTTGGTCGCCAAGTTGAACAACTCAAGGGATGTGCACAGGTCTTCATGGATTGCTAGCTCCTCCTTCATCTTGACGTCACGTACGCCATCGGAGAAGGCCGAGATGATGGCTTCTTCAGTCACCTTGGGGATCTTGAGGCGAGTGTTGTTGAAGCGCTGGATGTATTTCTGCAGGGTTTCCCCTTGCTGCTACTTGATGCGGCGCAGATCGCTCACGGCCGGGGGCCGGTCGCGAGTGCCCTGGAAGTTGGCGATGAAGCGAGTGCGCATCTCGTCCCAGGAGGAGATTGTGCCAGGAGCCAGGTGCAGGCCCCGTCCTTGAGCGCCATGGGAAACCAGTTCGCCATGACCCTTTCGTCTCCGTTGGCGGCTTCGATGCATAGCTCGCCCAAAGGAACGGAGTTGATGCTCCCACATCCATAGCATGAGTAGTTGAAGCAAGTGAATGATTTGAAATTCGAGTTATTTCACAGAATAACACTCTTAGAGCTGCAGGAACTCTGCCGGGTCCGCCGTGCCATCGTAGCGAGGGGGCATGTCAGGCTTGAACTTGCCTGGCCATGCGACGCCGCGTAGCTCGGGGGTGAGGGCACGGCAGCCTGCTGTGGCCACCGGTGCATTTTGCTGGTACTGGGCTTGCTCATGGGGATTACCGCGCGCCGCGGCTTGGAGTAGAGTGGGGTCTTGACGTGGAGGTGCAGGGACACGCTCTTGGCGCGTCGGTGCTGGGAGCGCGCGAGCACCTTCTTGAGGACGAGGAATCTCTTGGCAGCTCCTTTCTTGCTATGCAGGCACCGGACGCGGAGGGTCTCGCCCCGGGGCTGCGCGCCTTGGAGCCAGGGCGCCTCCTTGGAGAGGAGGTGGTGGAGGCACCTCCTGATCCTCGCCTCCTGCGCGGAATAGAGGGCGAGGCAGCGAGAGGGACGGCAAGGGGGAGCCCCTGCGGTGCTGACGAGCTCGGTGATGCGGGCGAGCCAATCTTCGTTGAGATCGTCGACGGGGCGGTAGTGCAAGAGTTCTCTTGCCAGGAGCAGTGCGGCGTGCGCGTCCGTGGGGGCACGCCGGGCGTGGGACGACGAAGCGGCTGGAGTCAGCGATGGCGTGGCGGTGCGGCCCTCCCGCCGTACCGAAGGATGCTGGGAGGAGGCCTGCTACTCGTTCCCCGCTGGGCCGGTGGCGGCGTTGGCGGTAGGCGACGGGGAACGACGAGGACGTGCGCCGACGGGCGCCGTCTGGGCGACGCGGGTGGCGAGAGCCGCCCGGCACTCGACGCGAGCCCGACGAGCGTCAGCCATGGACACGACGGAAGATCACACGCGAACGGCGGAAGAAAGATTCCGGCGCACCCCTACCTTTCACGCCAAATGTCGGATTTCGGGTTCCGACAAACCCTTGAGGTTCGAACACTGGGGTGGGTGTGGAGATCTCTCCCCCACCGATCCGCGCCCAATCTCCTCACGTGATTTGAGCTGGAAACAACGAACAACACAAGGGACACAAGGTTTATACTGGTTCGGGCCACCGTTGTGGTGTAATACCCTACTCCAATGTGTGGTGTGGTGGATTGCCTCAGGGGCTGATGAGGATCAGTACAAATGAAGAACAGCCTCGCGAGAGGTGTTCTTGAGATGGTGCGATGAACTGCTAGGGTGAGTTCAGTCGCCTCTCTCTCTTTCTCTGCTAGGGTTCTACCAGATTTTTAGATGTTTTCTAGCTGCTTTCTCAATGTTTCTACTCTGTGGTGGCTAGCTCTATTTATAGAGGCCATGGGCCTCTCCCCAAATAATGAGCGGGAAGGGCGCCAACAATTGGCTATTTTGAAGGGGAACATGTAGTACAAGCTATCCTGACCAAAGGTGGTCTTCGGCTGCCAAAAGCTCTGGTGATGACGCCGTCTTGGGCTCCACGGTGACCTCCATCCTGCTGCTCTGCTGGTCTTGGTCTCGTGGCACCGGAATGGCAACCTTTGCCCAATGCATTGGCCTGTGCTTGACCCCTTTGCACCAAAGAAGAAACTAGGACACTACACAGGCCGGCGGCCGCCTGGCGCCCGCTTGGTCTCGATCGTCATGGCTTGCGTCATGGGCTCTTCGTGAGGTACCCCTGCCTTGATCTCTCCGCCTCCTCGCGAGCCTGCCTGACAAGGCTGCCTCTGAGGAAGCTTCCTGTCGTCCGCCCCGCGAGGCTTGGCCCCTCGCGGGGGTCTTGAGCTTGAGCTGATGAACATGGGCCATGCTGGGCCCCCACTTGAGCCACGCCGCAGGCCGCAGGCAGGCAAGTCTGGGGACCCCCGTTCCCGGAACACCGACAACATCATAGATCGCACCATATCTAATCAAGTACAGTTACAACGTTCAGACACACCATTACGCTGTGGTGTTCCAGGTGGCGTGAGTTGTGAAACTATTCCACATTGTTTTAAATGAAGACCAAACTCGTAACTCAAATATTCGCCTCCGCGATTAGTTCGTAGAAACTTTATTTTCTTGTTATGATGATTCTCCACTTCACTCTGAAATTCTTTGAACTTTTCAAATGTTTCAGACTTGTGTTTCATTAAGTAGATATACCCATATCTGCTCAAATCATCTGTGAAGGTTGGAAAATAACAATACCCGCCATGTGCCTCAACACTCATCAGACTGCATACATCAGTATGTATTATTTCCAATAAGTCATTGGCTCGCTCCATCATTCCGGAGAACGGAGTTTTAGTCATCTTGCCCATGAGGCATGGTTCACAAGTATCAAATGATTCATAATCAAGTGATTCCAAAAGCCCATCTGCATGGAGTTTCTCCATGCACTTTACACCAATATGACCTAAACGGCAGTGCCACAAATATATTGCACTATCATTATCAACTTTGCATCTTTTGGCATCAGTATTATGAATATGTGTATTACTATGATCGAGATTCAATAAACCATTTACATTGAGTGTATGACCATAGAAGGTTTTATTCATGAAAACAGAACAACAATTATTCTCTAACTTAAATGAATAACGACAAAAGTAACGAGCGAACGTTCTGGAATTGACAAAAGGTGCGAACGATTTCACAGCCGTCCGATCTGCATCTATCGTCGCGAGTGAATTGCCTCATTGCATCTCAGCGTCTCTCGGGCGAGGGAGTTATCCCGCGCCCTCTCTCCCTCTGGCAAGTGGCCCCGCCCGTCGTGGCTTCCTCCAATCCCCACTTCCCTCGCCCACAATCCCCTCTCTTCTTCTCCCGAACTGCCTCGCTCCACTCCGCCCACTCCTCCCACTTCGCCATTACTTCTCCTCTTCCTCTTCCTCCGAGCGATTCGGCTCCAAATCGCTCGAATTTCTGCAGATATCGCGCGGATGGGCGCTGGTTGCTTCCGCGGCGGTCGTCGGCGACTTGTTCCGGTGAGATTTTCCTCCCCCCCCCCGGTTCGTTGTTGGGTAAAGCCTGGGGTTCCGCGGATGAGAGCGCCATAGTTGGTTTTGATGTTGTAGCGACCTGTTTTTCGTCGAGTTGTTTTGATCGAGTTGCGAGTGCATATGTGAGTTCATTCCATTCTAGATCGTATGGGGGGAGGGGGATAAATTGTGGATTAGGCATAGATGGCGATGAAATAGGTGGTTGAAGACCATTTTTGATGGTGGGTGGTTTCTATGAGTCTGATCCGCGCGTGGTTCCTTCCATTTTTAACAATTTTTTGGAATGTGGATGTGAACTCTATACCCACCCCCTCCCTGATGTGTTTTCGGATGCAGATCTGGGATGTTGTATTGCATGAGGTGCTGCTTGTTTAGATTCACATTTGCAACTATAAATTGTGGTCGGTGCACAACTATCAGGACTCGTTCATTAAAGTTACCACCGGAATTGTTAAGTGTTACCACGAAATCCATGCTAGCACATGCTTCAGATACAGCTTACTTGCATAATGTTTTTTCCAAGTCCTTTTTTGCTTTGTCATTAGCACTGATTTTTGTTAGCGGTTACCCTGCAACATGTCTGTGGTCCACTTGTTTTATATCTATCATTCTGTTTGATTTCTGCCATGTCTTATTTACTTCAAACTAGCACTTGGATTGTTAAGTAGTTGCCATTTTAATTACTCTATCTACATTTTCAAATCACCCATTTGTCTCAGTATCTATTTTCAATGACATTTTAAGAAAGCTTAGTATCTATTTTTCAATGACACTTTAAGAAAGTTATCATGGCTGTTAAATTCTGGCTATCTTTTTGTTTTGTTATCTCATTGGTTGTTGTGTCTTCCAATTCACCTTTTGTAACTCCTTACTTGGCAGTCCTTTAATATTGTTTTGTTTCTCAGGGGCACGATGCCAAGTAAGCGCAAAGTTTCTGGTGATGGCCATGAGGGTGTTCCTTCCAAAAAGCCGAAGCGCCCTCCACCTCGGAACAGGGCTTCGCCAAACTCACTTCTGGCTGCGTGTAAAGATTTGTCTGATGGTAGAAAAAATGCTATCGATGAAATGGACTTGAAAAGCCTTCGAGAGATCAAGTGCGACCACCTCTTCAATTTTCTTAGTGAGTGGCTTGCTGGGTTATACGAGCCAGACTCCCGTGAAGTGGTTGTTCCGGGGCGTGGGAGGATCCCTATTAACGAAGAGTCGGTTCATCGTGTGATGGGCGTGCCCCGTGGCGGGAATGATGTCCCTTACAGTCTGCCCACAGAAGCTGATATTGAGTTCGGGATTGAGATGTTTGGTGAGCTTGGTTACACACCGAAGACGACTGATGTCCTTAATCTCATAACTAGTTCTGCCAATTATGATGAGAAGTTCAAGCGGATGTGGCTTATGCTTGCCGGCAATACTGTCATTGCTCCTACTACATCCAACAAGATCAGCCCTAGATGGTATGGTGTGCTGGTAAGTACTGGTAACCTATGCTTTCGTGGCTGATAACTTGCATTATGTTCACATGGTAATTGTATTGCTTTATATCATGTAGATTTTTTGTTCATTTACTTCCTTGTTTTTTCAGCAAAACATTAATACAGTCAAGGACTTGAATTGGTGCAAGTTCATTGCTGATGAGCTCCATAAGGCACTTTTGAAGGGGAGGCCTACAAAGGGGTGTCTTCTTTTCTACAATGTAAGCGATGGTGCTTTTTTTTCCTGCTGTCTGGTTGTGTATTTCTGACAGCAATGACTCTTTTTTTACCAGCTTTTGTACATTGATGCTATCGATCTTACTGGTCTTGGTATCTCATTGCCCATTGGAGCGTTTGCTATCAATGTTTGGACAAAAGAGAAGATATCTGAATTGCTTAGTATGGATGTCCAAGCAGACGGAATTTCTTATGGAAAACTACCGGTAACTTTGTTTTTCTTTTCCTTCTAATCAGTTCATGTACTTACTGCAAATGCATTTGTTCTTTATACTTTTCTTTACTCGTTTCATTCTCAACAAATAACCAGTTGAAACCCCAGTTTGGTGTCGATTTCTGGTTGTTTGGCGGTTTACAAGGTCTTGGGAACTTCATGCGTGTGCATGTCCCACCAAACTACAATGAAGAGGTATGCTTTTTTTTGTTTATATCTATTCTGGTAATTTGTAGCCTTTTTCTTTGTTGTTGATACATTTTTTGATGGTAACTAATGACTATGCAACCTTATAAGTGTTTTTGTATTACACATCTGAATTTTTTTCTTCATTAGCTATTTTTATGTTGTGTTTTTATGGTGGTAACTTTTGTTGCATACACATGGTAATTTTGTGTCTGTTTTACCTGATAAATCATGTTTTACCAATCTAAATTTTATTTTTTAATAGTTGATAACTTGTGTTGTAATTGGTTGATACTTTCTGTTGCACTCACATGATAACTTTAGAATGGAAACCCTGTCTATTTTTTAGTTCTCTTATGATATCTTGTTTTGTTTGTTTTATTAATGAGTAGAAACTTGCAAAGGCTTCTAAGCTCGTGGGTCGGTTTTCATCTGGCTTGGTTGGCCTGCTTGGCGATCTTGTGCAAGGGTTCGTCTCACTTGATGATGAAGGTTGTTCATATGTGTCTCGTCGACTAGACACTGATCTTAGGACGATTTCTTCTGCTACCCGGAATATGGCAAAGCCCTCTCCTGCCCGCCGTACCCGTCAATCGGAGAGTCCCGGCAAGAATATTATGGATGAGTCTGATACTGACCATGATACGAATGAAAATGACGGGGACGAATCTGATGATGATGATGATGACTTTACGGTTTTGTATCATGGTTCTTCTTCCCGCAGCGGGGCAGAGAATGTGGCCTCTGGCAGCAGGGCAGCGGATGTGGATACAACTCACACAGGCAATGCAAACGCTGAATTGCGTGACAGTGTAATAGAAAATGTAGAAGGCATACCTGATAGTGTCGCAGGAAATGTGGACCCAACTCAATCAAGCGATGCAAACGCTGAAGCACGTGACAGTGTAGCGGGAAATGTCGAAGGCATATCAGACCGTGCGGGCGATGAACCTATTATTGAGTCCCAGATATTTCTCACTGGTACTTCTAACACGGTGTCAAGCAGCTCAAGGGATGGCGTGCTCAGCCAGCGTGATATGACAGACACGCAATTTGATTTGGCCACTGAGTCTTCTGTTAAAAGATGCGGTGCTTAGCTTGCCAAAAATTTGGCTTACATGCGGAGGCGCAAGAAGTTGAAGCTACCATCTCCACCCTGTTCTGTTCCGCCACCTGAGCCTGTCCAGCTGTCAGAAAGGGACATCCATTTATCTGTCATGAAAGTTGTTGTAGAAGAGCTTGGGATCCGTGTGGCTGACAAGGGCACCGGTGAGGTCATTCGACCCTCAACTGGTACTAAACAGGTTCCACGCAGGTGAAATATCCTTTTGTATTTTTCTACTTCTTGTATTTTCTTCAGTTCTAACACTGCATGGTAGCTTCAACTCATTTTATGTGATAACTTCAGTAGGACCCTTCTGATAACTTCCCCTTTTTTGTCTTATACACATCTTCTAAACTACTGGTCCAATCTCTTTGTTCACTACTTCATTTTATTTTTTTAGAGCACCCTGCAAACAAGTTGGTACACTTGAGGCGTCATCCAGTATCCCAAAGTCTAGGTAATCTGTTGGACCAATTGGTCTTCAATTGATTATCTTTTGTTAAAAAATATGTTGCAGATTTTTTATTATTATTTTTGCATGGTAGTTTTGAACTATTTGTCTGGTAATTTTAGTAGTATTACAATGGTAACCTGTAACTGTCTACTTGTTTTTATGCATCTACGCACTTTTTATATGGTAACTTTTTTTAGGATTCACACCTGCTACTTCTTATAAATAGCTATTTGTGTCTGTTCATTTTAACACTACATCTCACAACTTATCTTTTTTTGCAGGAAGTCAAGTGGAATTAATGCCACTAAAAAGGTGCGGTTTACCAAGACTAGGTCTTCTCCTCGACTAAGAGCAGCATCTTCACAGCCGATAGAGGTTGTGGATCTTGAAGATCAGCCCACGTTGACATCTCCTGTTGTCGGTTCACAACCTATTGTGATGGGCTCTTCGCCAGCGTCCGTCGAAGCAGCAGCTGCTCCCGAAGTTGCATCTGATGTTGTTGAATCTGTAGAACAACTGGCTACAGTGGCCACCGTCACTGCTGTTGTTGAAGAGCTTGCCACTGCAGCTGTTAATGATGAAATTGATGCTGATGAAACTCCTGTCGCGGACACTGGTATGCACTGATTGATAACTAGTCTGATGTTAAACATACATATCTAGTTTGTTCAATGTGATAACTTTTTTTGTCCTCTCATTTTATGCAGCTCAACATGTTACTGAACCCGTCACCGAAGCTGCCCAAGTGTCCATGCCCCCTGAAGCCGGAGTGGCTGTTGATGCAGGAAAAACAGCTCCAGGTATGGACTGTTCTGATGGTAACTATAACATGTTGTGGTGGTAACTCTTACTTGTTTATGATGGTAACTATAGTGTATTTTCTGATGGTAATTGTACTTGTATACTGCAGTCCCAGCTGTCAATTCTGATGCTCAAGATGAAATTGCTGAACTTCAAGTTGCGGATGATTCCCAGAATGTCCAATTGCATCACCAAGTTCAAGCTGAAGACGTTATTGTTACTCCAGAAGCTGCAAGTGATGATGTTGTATTTAGAGTTGATGGTGATTTCACCCCACCAAGCTGCTCTCTCGGACTTGGCTCCATTTTTGGTGTGACGCTTGAAGCTCCACCAGTGGCAGCTATGGTTTAGGGTATCCCTTCATCACCTCATGCACCACAAACAGTAGCAGGAGCACCACAAGCAACAGAAGTGCTAGAATCTGTAGCCGCACCGCAAGCAGCAGAAGTACTACATGCAGCAGCTACAACATTAGCTGATTCAGACGCGATCGTAGCGCCTGCCTCTACTGCCACGGAGATAGTTGAGGGCATAGACATTGAACCGGTTGCTTGGGAGCTGCCTGCCAACTCCGATAAGTGAAGACCTTTTTGTGTCTTCGCTTCACAGCAACGATTGAATGACGGAGGCACTTGATCGAAGACCTTTTTAAATGTTTTTATGTGCTTTCTTCCGTATTTAAGTCAGTTTTTTTCCTTTTTCCCTATGTCTGTGTGCGTGTGTGGATGAATGTAATATGACTCTTTATGCTTTTGTTTTATGTGAAATGAACCATTTTGTGATTCTCGTTCACCATAATTTGTGTGTTGTGCTTTTGTATTTATTTATCTGTATGTGTGTACTCCTGATTGTGATTACTGATTACAATGTATTATTTTTACCTCCCATGACAACATTAATGTGTGTTGTTTTCATAATATAACCCCCCTTCTCCCACCTGGTAACTTACCTTCTCCCACCTGGTAACTCACCTTCTAACTACCTGGTAACTTGATATGCTACACGATGGTAACACCTCTCATTACTCTAACAACATGCTCCACTAGCCTACCTTAGACCATATGTTCTATGGTGATCTAAGCTAACCAGTTTTTTGCATGACATCTTCTGCATTTTTTTCTGGTCACGGTTAATAACAGTTTTTTTGAACATTTTTTCATGTTTTTGCCTGAACAGTGATGTCCTGGTAAATGTAATTGTTTTGGCATGATAACTTTGACTCTAACCACATATTATCTTACCCAATAAGTTTTTTTTCACAACACTCCTATTTTTTTGTTGTGTTGATAATTCACTCATTACTTTTAGCTGGTAACATCCATTGGATTATACTGGTAACTATCACTCTATCCCAACGTTACCTTGCCCAACAAATATTTTTGGCGACAGCCCCTTGTTTTTTAGTGTGCCCACGGAGCTCATGAGTGTTATTTTCTGTATATGCATTTTTTGGTTTGTTTATCGTTAATATCCTTTTCTCATGCCCCTAATCTTACCTATTTTTTTATGTTCATGAAAAGACCGTCATGTTCGGGTGTACGATGTCGAACTTGACGATGATGAAGTACTTATGTGGTGGGAAGAATTTGAACATAACAACCCATCAGCCAAAGGAAAAGATGTTATGCAAGGAGGTAATCAATTTTTGTTAGTTTGAGAATGCCAAAGTTGTGACGTACCATATCAATGCCTGCTGATAACTTCTGTCCAAACTGCTGATAAATTATACATAAACATTCTGATAACTTATGATCTACCACTTTTGGTTGAAACCCTTTAGATTGTTTAACCTTTTTTATCATCACCAATCCTTGCTACGCCTTTCATATTGTGTTGCAGATAATTGTCAAAGTCCCACATTTGCTACACCACACTTACCCCAACCCAAAGAGTGTATGCAGCCCAGTGCCACACCTAGATCACTAATTCGGAAAGTTAGGGTTACCCGCCCATCACAATACCTGCTTCCGCCATTTTCGGACCTCATCCCCAGCGAAGACGATGAGGCTGTTTACGCTGAAGTTATCAAGCACACAACTGATTCAAACTCCAAGATTAAGGAGTAATATACGACTATTTTCTTAGTTTTTCATGCATTTTTGTTTCCATTCCATTTGTTTTTTAGACTCTTCCCCTCTGGTATTGCAGCATCAGGGTAATCAACATTGATGGGAGGTGGGTCACACTCGGCGAGCTTGCTAATTGTGTGAGAGAAACGGGGCAGGTTTCAACCAGTATTGCTGAGTTGCATGTTCGTGTTCTTCAATATTTGGAAATGCCAAACAAAATTATCTTCCCTTGGTTGTTGTCCATTTATCTGCTTATTGGAGACTTCAACGGTAAATCTGTACTTCATCATTTTCGACGGGACCAGCACTACATTCTGAGTCATCAAAATGAGGTACTTTCTGGGTTTTCTTGCCACTCTACACTTTTAATATCCATTATCTACACTTTTTTTATTTTTACAGTGCATTTTTTCATGATAACTTCATTATACACAATCTGGTATGATAGTTCATTTACTTTTGCATGGTAACTCTAGCACTCATTTTCTGGTAACTTGTTTCCTCTGCCATGACAACTTATATTGTTTTGCATGGTAACTTTAGCACTCAGTTTATGGTAACTTGTTTCTTCTGCCATGATAACTTTTTCTTGTGTTCCCTGTATTTAAATATGGCTCCCTCTTTTTTGTTACTGCTATGATTATTGTAGCTTCTATTCCCTGCCTTGCAAAAGTTGGGACCGGGACCAGATGATGGTCATTGGTATGTACTGTCGCTGAATCTTAAGGCGAAACGATTTGAGGTGTTGGATTTGTTGCATGAAGAAGATAGTCCATCTTTAATCGAGCATGCAACAAGGTACATGAATGCTATAAAGAAGGCTTGGTTGATTTCATACAAGGACTCGCACAAGCAAATTCAAGATTATGAACTCGTGTATATTGGTGTTTTTAAACAAGAGAACGGGTTAGTTGTTTATCTGTGTTCCCTATTTTAGATGTAGCCCATTTGTTTGATAACATGTTTTATGTACTCATACACATACTCTGTTTTCAGCATTGATTGTGGCTACTTCGCTTTCATGTCTATGGAACTGTGGAATGGGAAAATTATTCCTGCGTTCACCCATGAGCAAGTACCGGCACTCAGAAATTTTTTGACATCGAGGTGGCTAAATCACACTCAAAACAGATGCAAAGAGTGGCGCTACCATTTGTTTGGCAACAGTTCATGAGGTATCAACTATCATCATCTTCTTTTTTTTCGTTGTGAGAGCATTTTTCAGTGCTGGTCTTAAATTGATGGTAACTAGTCGAAAGAAGCATTTTAGCATTTTCTTGGTTGGCACACTAGTTGTTTTTTAGTGTCTTGTCATGACACATATAAGAAATTCAGTACCAGATGGTAACATATAGCTTACGTGGCTGCTATTTTTCTTATATAAATAGGCTGATAACTAGTTTGTTCTCTCATTCTTTGTTGGTCATGAAATTTACCTGGTAACTTGCATTTAGTGTTGAAAACTCATTGTAGTGTAATGACACATGTAAAACATATAGGAAATTGATGATAGCCCACAAATAACTTACCCAATATGTTTACGATAACTTTCACCACACAATTCTTAAAATTCGAACCCACAAATCCGCTGATAACTTACATAAATATAGGTGCTATAATTCGAATTACATTTTTTGCACTGATAACAATCAACAAAACAAATGAAGATAAGTTTCTTGTCCATTCATTTGTAGCGACGATCTTGTTTTTCTCTTTCATTCATCTTGCTAGAGGTGATGTGCACTTCCGCTTGTCATGGTGCACGCTGCCGCAAACACTGCACTTTCTTTGTTTTGCTGGTTTTGCAATGTCAAAGGGATGCTGATGCTTCTTTGTTTTCGGCCGTCCTTTCGTGACAGTCTTCGGAGGGTCTAGTATCATTTTTGTGTTCGAGGAATGGGATGCAGTGGCTGGCATGTTGGCGCTAGCTTGTATTGTCACAGGGATGCTTGTTTGTCCCGTGTTTGGGTTCTCCATGTTAGGTATGTTTGTTTGCTGTTCGGCATGGACAGCTTCACTCGTTGCAACCACTGGAATAGAACATGGGTCTTGTTGTGATTGGAACGATCCTCTAGCTTCTTCCTTGTCCTTTCTGGCCTTCTTACGTTGGCTTTTTGTTAGCGCGTCCATTTCTTCCTTGAAAGCATATAGGTGCTTCTTGGCCACCCTGGCCCCATCATCTGTGAGGCAAGCGTCCTTGGCTGTTGCCTTGAAGTCCCTTAGCATTGATGTATATCGCATGACGCTTTTTCCCTCCTCTGGCATGCTCTTACTAACTGTTGGTTGTTCAAAATCAGGTTTGATTAGATCTTCCTGTTGATCCCAAGTCCACCTCTTTAGAATATACTTCTCAGGTATCTCGTAGACCCCAATTTGGTCCATCACTCGTAAGACATGTGCGCAGAGTATACCATCTCGCTCAAACTTGCAGCAAGTGCATGAATATGTCCCTTCATCCTTGTTTGCTTGCACATGGTAGTCCCTGTCCCCATATTTTGGTATGATTCCTCTGACTGAGCCAACCTTGAATGACCCATCTTGCAATGTGTCACATCTGTAGCCAGTTTTCACCTTCATCTCCATCTGGAATTTGGTGAAAATATTATGCGTGTAGAGGCCCTGCACCTGTAACTCGAGCGGGTTGAAGGAGTATGTTTCCACCTCTTTGTACACTGTTTCCAGGTGCTCTTTTGACACGCTCACCATCACCTTCTCCTGTATTGCAGTGTACTATTTTGCAAATTCCACTAGCGAGTTATTTGGGTTGACGTACTTCTTCAACACAGCGTTGAATCCTTCGCTCCTTGCCATTGTCTGCAAGAACGGGAAGAAGTCGTGCATGTAGTACACAGGGACCCAACATTCCCTGTTTTCCCACAGCCAGTGAAAATGCTCGTCGTCCAGCATCTTCCACCATTTTTCCTCAAACTCGTCAACTGCGTTCAAAAACCAAGTAGATGGTGATTTCAGTGCACACGTCATGGTAATTCTAATACACTTAACATGATAACTTGCTTCAAGGGACAGTATGTGGTAATTTTCAGTGCACACCCCATGGTAATTCTAATACACTTAACATGATAACACCTCATGGTACTCATGTTCTCATATAACTCTTTTCACTGCATGCAATAGTGAAAAGGATGGTAAGTCAACTACACATATCATGATAAGTTTTGATGCACTTATCATGATAACTTCGTTCATGCAACACTAGGTGGTTGTAGTCGATGCAGATTTTGGGAACTATAACTACATGGCAAACATGCTAAAGTGGTCATGGTCACTTAAGAACATGAGTACTAGTAACTCTTTCACAACAGTCCAGTTTTTCACACGTGTACCTTATTTTTTATCAATGTGGGAAAAATGTGTAATTTGGTCATAATTTACTATAATTCAGCATGGTAACATTGGATATCGCGACACAGTTATGTAGTTTGTGGCAATATGAGTAGAGTGTGTTGTGTGAAAATACAATACCATTCAAGTTATTGTCAACACAATCTTTGAATGCTTTGTTCAGTGGTTCATCATCGGCCATTAACCTCCCAAGCTTCTCTTGTGCTTTCTTCATAATGTGCCATCTGCAATTTCTGTGTACTATCCCGATGAACACCTCGTCAATAGCATTCCTCATGGCAAAGTCCTGATCTGTGATTATGTTCTTTGGTGCAACCCCACCCATCGCATGCAAGAATGTGTTAAACAGCCACACAAAGTTGTCAGTCAGTTCGTTTCGAATGAAACCACAACCGAATTGGATTGATTGCCCATGGTTGTTAATGCCAATGAAGGGGGCACATGGCATCTTGTACATATTAGTCATGTACATTGTGTCGAAAGACACAATGTCGTTGTATTTTGCGTATGCCCTACGTGATGCACCATCTATCCAGAACACGTTTTCCACCCTGTCTTCATCATCAAGTTTCATGCTCCAATAGAAATCTGGATCCTTTGCCCTGAGCTCCTCAAAGTATGCAATTGTGCTCCCCACGTCTGCATTACGGTACTCCTTGCGAAACTTGGCTCGCTGATTCGACATGTCCTGTGTTGTGTATGGTACATTCTTAGCATCACCATAGAACCATGAAATTAGTTGCATTTGCCTTGCGGTTTCTATGTTGCATTCATGTAGAATCCGTAAGAAATCTTGCTCGTCTTTGGGAATGTTCCTATGTGAGGCTAGAAATTTTGTCAGAGATGGCTTTCTTATCAGTGGATGGTTGTGGTTATCATCAAAGCGTTCGACTCTCCACCACGCATCCTTGTGCGTAAGGTAAAGGTGGGCTGGACATTCAGACCTCTTAACCTTACGCCTTTTTCTCTTCTTCACAATACCTTCTGGGTTCAGTACATCCTGCTCCTCCTCCTTCTTCCTCTTTGGCTTGCCGCCTTTCCCACACACCAGGAGTGCTCTGCTCACTATGTTGTCCTTCAGTGTTCTTGTGTAAGCTATCCTTGTCCCAAATCCATTTCTGAGTGCATATAGCTTGTAGTGAGCAATAGCCTCCTCAAAACTTTCAAACTTCATTGTTGTATCAGGAGCCTTAGGTGTGGAGTATGCCTCAGAGTTAACCCCTCCTTGATCAGCGTTGAGCGCTCCTGTTTCTGGACTTGCTGGCTCGCTGACCGAAACATCATAGAACCTTTCTTCTCCCCCAACACTAGAACTTGCTTCCTTGTTTGGCTCATGGATCCTCTGGTTAGATGTAGGTGGAGCACCTGCATGTTTTTCACATGAAATGTTTTGTCATAACATGATTTATCATTGTTTGGTGGTAACTTGCATTGAACAAGTGTGGTAACTTGTAGTATGCTGTGATTATAATATTATGCTTCCAACATAAACATATAGTGTGCCACTTTTTGTAAGTGGGTTGCCACTTACCTGAACCAAAGCCAGTTGTACGCGCATCATCATCATGTTGTTTCTCTTGTCCAGCACTATCTGTGGCATTTGTGTTATATCCATGGTTTTCCGACATGTTATTGAAGCACCTGCTTACACATGTTAATAGCATATGTGAGACAACTGAAAATAACACTACTGTTTACATACATCAATCACATTTTTGCACATTGTGCATGCTATCTTTTTTGTACTTTTTTGTGATTCTTTTTTGAGTTGACATGGATATTATCATTTTTTTATGCAGGTAACAATTTGTTACTCATTTGGGACTCTACTCTACTCGGCACACCATTCCCTGCTTCAAAAATCAGTTCAATTTTTTTCTTGATGGTAACTTTTTGCATAGATGCACCATGATGGCATGGTAACAGATGAAAATACTGATGATAATTTTGTATGAAAAAATGTGGTAGCTTTCTCTACAATAATTATAGCCTAATTGTAACAAGAGTGGATTCTGTTATGGTGTTGTGGCTTCCTTTTTTACATACAGCAAGAATTTTTTGTTGCCTAATTTCACTATTTTTGTGCAACAAGTTCAAAAGGAGTTGTCTTTTTTCAAGAAAAAATCTTTTGCATATGCCCTGATAACTCATGTATTCTGTCATGATAGCTTATATGCACATACTACAATAAATTAGAAAAAAATGGCACTTTTTTCTTCCTTTTTTCATGGGGCTATTTTGGGTTGAACTGAAATGGAATTGAGATACAGTAGGGAGTGCTTAGAATGTACCTGATCCACCTGGATTCTTGCTGGATTCTAGACGCCTGGTAGGTTCTGGTGTCCCTGGTGGTAGATCAAGTCGAGATCGGGTGGTAACTTGAGACCCCCTAGCGTTCCTGCATGATTTTGCGAAGGTTTTGCTGGATTCTGGACGCCTGGCGAGTTCTTGCATCCCCGGTGGTAGTTCAAGTCGAGATCCGGTGGTAACTTCAGTTTCCTCAAGTGTATTGCATGTTTTGTGAAGCAATTGCTGGGTGAAGTCGGGGGGGAGGGGGGAGGGGATGGGTAGGGGACGGATATGAATGGTTGAGTTCGTCGCCAGGGAGAGAGGAATAGGGAAGAGGAGGGTCGATGGAGAGTGTTTGTTGCGTTTTCTTGCTGTGGAGGTAAGAAAGTTGGGCTCACGTGATGTTTGTGGGCCAGGGTCAAGTCATGGGCCAGGGTCACGTGAGGGGCGCTGAGATGGACCTCGCGATTGCCTCCGCTCGACGGCTTGGCCTCACGCGCTACGCGCACTCGGCCTTGTGAAGGTGGGATCGTTTGGACCTTTTCTATAGGTATGAACGTTTGGTATATATCGCAGTCCAATGAATAATCGTATTGCAATAAACATGATCCAATCATATTCACGCTCAATGCAAAACACCAAATAACATTTATTTAGGTCCAACACTAATCCTGAACGTAGAGGGAGTGTGCGATGGTGATCTTATCAACCTTGGAATCACTTCCAACACACATCGTCACCTCGCCCTTAACTACTTTCTGTTCATTTTGCAACTCCTGTTTTGAGTGACTAATCTTAGCAACTGAACCGGTATCAAATACCCTGGAGTTACTATGAACACTAGTAAAGTACACATCAATAACATGTATATCAAATATACCTTTGTTAATCCGCCAAGTATTTGGGGTAGTTCCGCTTCCAGTGACCATACCCTTTGCAGTAGAAGCACTCAGTTTTAGGCTTCGGTCTAGCTTTGGGCTTCTTCACGGGAGTGGCAACTTTCTTGTCATTCTTCTTGAAGTTCCCTTTCTTTTCCTTTGCCCTTTTTCTTGAAACTAGTGGGTTTTGTTAACTATCAAGGCTTGATGTTTTTCTTGATTTCTACCTTCGCTGATTTCAGCATCGCGAAGAGCTCGGGAATCATTTTGGTCATCCCTTGCATATTATAGTTCATCATGAAGTTCTAGTAGCTTGGTGATAGTGACTACAGAACTTAGTCAATCACTATCTTATTTGGAACAACTCCCACTTGATTCGAGTGATTGTAGTACCCAGACATTCTGAGCACATGATCACTAGCTGAGCTATTCTCCTCCATCTTGTAGGCAAAGTACTTGTCCGAGGTCTCATACCTCTTGACACGGGCATGAGTCTGAAATACCAATTTAAGCTCTTGTAACATCTTATATGCTCAGTGGCATTCAAAACAATTTTGAAGTCCCAGTTCTAAGTCGTAAAGCATGGCGCACTAAACTATCAAGTAGTCATCATATCGAGCTTGCAAAACATTCATAATTTCTGTATCTGCTCCTGCAACAGGTTTGTCACCTGGTGGTGCATCAAGGCCATAATTCTTCTGTGTAGCAACGAGGATAATCCTCAGATCACGGACCCAGTCCGCATCATTGCTACTATCATCTTCAATTTTTCTCTAGGAACATATCAAAAAATATAGGAGCTATATCGCGAGCTATTGATCTACAACATAGATATGCAAATACTATCAGGACTAAGTTCATGATAAATTAAGTTCAATTAATCATATTACTTAAGAACTCCAACTTAGATATACATCCCTCGAGTCATCTAAATGATTACGTGATCCAAATCAACTAAACCATGTCCGATCATCACATGAGATGGAGTAGTCATCAATGGTGAACATCTCTATGTTGATCATATCTATGATTCACGTTCGACCTTTCGGTCTCCAGTGTTCTGAGGCCATGTCTGTACATTCTAGGCTCGTCAAGTTTAACCTGAGTATTCCGCATGTGCAAAACTGTCTTGCACCCGTTGTATGTGAAAATAGAGCCTATCACACCCGACCATCATGTGGTGTCTCAGCATGATGAACTGTAGCAACGGTGCATACTCGGGGAGAACACTTATACCTTGAAATTTTAGTGAGGGATCATCTTATAATGCTACCGTCGTACTAAGCAAACTAAGATGCATAAAAGATAAACATCACATGCAATCATAATATGTGACATGATATGGCCATCATCATCTTGTGCCTTTGATCTCCATCTCCAAAGCACCGTCATGATCCCCATCGTCACTGGCTTGACACCCTGATCTCCATCGTAGCATTGTGGTCGTCTCGCCAACTATTGCTTCTACAACTATCGCTAACGCATAGTGATAAAGTAAAGCAGTTACATGGCGTTTGCATTTCATACAATAAAGAGACAACCATAAGGCTCCTGTCGGTTGCTAGTAACTTCTACAAAACATGATCATCTCATACAATAATGTATATCACATCATGTCTTGACCATATCGCATCACAACATGCCCTGCAAAAACAAGTTAGACGTCCTCTACTTTGTTGTTGCAAGTTTTACGTGGCTGCTACGGGCTTCTAGCAAGAACCGTTCTTACCTACGCATCAAAACCACAATGGTGATTTATCAAGTTTGTTGTTTTAACATTCAACAAGGACGGGCCGCAGTCAAATTCGATTCAACTAAAGTTGGAGAAACAGACACCCGCCAGCCACCTTTATGCAAAACTAGTTGCATGTCTGTCGGTGGAACCGGTCTCATGAACGTGGTCATGTAAGGTTGGTCCGGGCCGCTTCATCCAACAATATCGCCGAATCAAAATAAGACATTGGTGGTAAGCAATATGACGATCACCGCCCATAACTCTTTGTGTTCTACTCGTGCATATCATCTACGCATAGACCTGGCTCGGATACCATAGATGGGAAACGTAGCATGCAATTTCAAAAAAATTCCTACGCTCATGCAAGATCTATCTAGGAGATGCATAGCAACGAGAGGGGAGAAGTGTGTCCACATACCCTCATAGACCAAAAGCGGAAGCGTTTGACAATGCGGTTGATGTAATCAAATTTCTTCTCATTTTGACCGATCAAGCACCGAACGTACGGCACCTCCGAGTTCTGCGCATGTTCAGCTAGATGATGTCGCTCGAACTCTTGATCCAGCAAAGTGTCGAGGGAGAGTTCCGTCAACACGACGGCATGGTGATGGTGATGGTGAAGTGATCCGTGCAGGGCTTCGCCTAAGCACTACGAAGATATGACTGGAGGCGTAAACTATGGAGGGGGGCGCCGCATACAGCTAACAATTGTTGGTGTGTGTTCTAGCGGTGCCCCCTCATATATATACATACATACATATATATATATATATATATATATATATATATATATATATATGTTGGAGGGGAGGAGAGGCAGCCAAGGGGTGGCCCAAGTACGAGGAATCCTACTTGAGGTCCTCCCAATTCGGCCTCCCCCCTTTCCTTTTTACCGGAGGGGGAAAGGAAAGAGAGGGGGAGGGAAGGAGGGGGGAGGATGAATCTTCCCCTTTCCTTCTCCTGTCCCCTCTTTCCTTTTCCTCCTATTTCGGCCTAGATGGGGGCGCACCAGCCCCTTCTGGGCTGGTCTGTCCCTCTCTTGGTCCATAAGGCCCATATCTTTGCCGGGGGTGCCCGGAACCCCTTCCGGTGACTCGATATGTACCTGATACCCTCTGGAACACGTTCGGTGTCCGAATAGTATCGTACTATATATCAATCTTTACCTATCGACCATTTTGAGACTCCTTGTCATGTTCGTGATCTCATCCGGGACTCCGAACAACATTCTATCACCAAATCACATAACTCATATAATACAAAATCTTCATCGAACGTTAAGCATGCGGACCCTACGGGTTCGAGAACTATGTAGACATGACCAAGACACCTCTCCGGTCAATAACCAATAGCAGAACCTGGATGCTCATATTGGCTCCTACATATTCTACGAAGATCTTTATCGGTCGAACCGTTATAACAACATACGTTATTCCCTTTGTCATCGGTATGTTACTTGCCCGAGATTCTATCGTCGGTATCCACATACCTAGTTTAATCTCGTTACCGGCAAGTCTCTTTACTCGTTCTGTAATACAGCATCCTGCAACTAACTCATTAGTCACTTTGCTTTCAAGGCTTCTTATGATGTGTATTACCGAGAGGGCCCTGAGATACCTCTCCGATACTCGGAGTGACAAATCAAATCCTAATATCGATCTATGCCAACCCAACAAACACCTTCGGAGATACCTGTAGAGCATCTTTATAATCATCCAGTTACGTTGTGAAGTTTGATAGCACACAAGGCATTCCTTCGGTATCCGGGAGTTGCATAATCTCATAGTCGAAGGAATATGTATTTGACATACAGAAAGCAATAGCAATAAAACTGAATGATTCATATGCTAAGCTAACGGATGGGTCTTGTCCATCACATCATTCTCCTATTGATGTGATCCCGTTATCAAATGATAACACATGTCTATGGTTAGGAAACCTTAACCATCTTTGATCAACGTCTAGTCTAGTAGTGGCTCACTAGGGACATGGTATTTGTTTATGTATTCACACATGTATTTAGGTTTCCGATCAATACAATTCTAGCATGAATAATAAACATTTATCATGATATAAGGAAATATAAAATAACAACTTTAATATTGCCTCTAGGGCATATTTCCTTTAGTTGATGCATGTTTTCGTCCTACGTTCTCCGATAGAAACTTTGGAGTGGTTCTTTGTTGCACGTTGAGGGATTGTTATATGATCTAATTATGTTATCATTGTTGAGAGAACTTGCACTAGTGAAAGTATGAACCCTAGGCCTTGTTTTCAAGCATTGCAATACCGTTTTCGCTCACTTTTGCTACTAGTTACCTTGCTGTTTTTATACTTTCAGATTACAAATACATATATCTACTATCCATATTGCACTTGTATCACCATCTCTTCGCCGAACTAGTGCACCTATACAATTTACCATTGTACTGGGTGTGTTGAGGACACAAGAGACTCTTTGTTATTTGGTTGCAGGGTTGTTTGAGAGAGACCATCTTCATCCTATGCCTCCCACGGATTGATAAACCTTAGGTCATCCGCTTGAGGGAATTTGCTAATGTCCTCCAAAACTCTGCACTTGGAGGCCCAACAACGTCTACGAGGATAAAGTTGCGTAGTAGACACCATACCTTCTCTCAATTTGGAAAGTAGCACATCAGAGAAATATGTTCCCATGATGCCTACACCAACTAGAGAGGAAGTTACTGATGATGATCATGAAGCTTTGGATCAAGTTACTACTAGACCTCGTAGGTCGAACAGAGTACATTCCGTACCAGAGTGGTACGGTAATCCTATCCTGGAAGTCATGTTACTGGACCATGACAAACCTATGAACTATGAAGAAGCTATGATGAGCCTAGATTCCGATAGATGACTTGAGGCCATGAAATCTGAGATAGGATCCATGTATGAGAACAAAGTGTGGACTTTGGTGGATTTGCCTGATGATCGGCAGGCCATAAAGAATAAATGAATCTTCAAGAAGAAGAGAGACGCTGATGGTAATGTCACCATCTACAAAGCTCGACTTGTTGCAAAAGGTTTTCGACAAGTTCAAGGGGTTGACTACGATGAGACATTCTCACCCGTAACGATGCTTAAGTTAGTCCGAATCATGTTAGCAATTGCCGCATTTTATAATTATGAAATCTGGCAAATGGACATCAACACTGCATTCCTTAATGGATTTGTTAAAGAAAAGTTGTATATGATGCAACCAGAATGTTTTGCCGATACTAAAGGTGCTAACAAAGTGTGCAGGCCCCATTGATCCATCTATGGACTGGTGCAAGCATCTTGGAGTTGGAATATACGCTTTGATGAGGAGATCAAAGCATATGGTTTTATACAGACTTACGGTGAAGCCTGTATTTACAAGAAAGAGAGTGGGAGCTCTGTAGCATTTCTAATATTATATGTGGATGACATATTATTAATCGGAAATGATATAGAATTCCTGGATAGCACAAAAGGATACTTGAATAAGATTTCTTTAATGAAAGACCTCGGTGAAGCTGCTTATATATTGGGCATCAAGATCTATAGGGATAGATCGAGGCGCTTAATAGGACTTTCACAAAGTACATACCTTGGCAAAGTTTTTGAAGAAGTTCAAAATATATCAGTCGAAGAAAGAGTTCTTGCCTATGCTACAAGGTGTGAAGTTGAGTAAGACTAGAAGCCTGACCATGGCAGAAGATAGAGAGAGAATGAAAGTCATTCCCTATGCCTAAGCCATAGGTTCTATAAAGTACGCCATGTTGTGTGCCAGACCTATTGTGTACCTTGCCATGAGTTTGGCAAAGGGGGTACAATAGTGATCCAGGAGTCAATCACTGGACAGCGGTCAAAATTATCCTTAGAGAACTAAGGAAATTTTTTCTCGTTATGGAGGTGATAAAGAGTTCGTCGTAAAGAGTTATTGATGCAAGCTTTGACATCGATTCAAATGACTATGAGTATCAATCTGGATACATATTGAAAGTGGGAGCAATTAGCTAAGAGTAGCTCCACGCAGAGCATTGTAGACATAAAAATTTGCAAAATAAATATGGATCTGAATGAGACAGACCCTTGACTAAACTTCTCCCACAAGCAAAACATGATCACACCTTAGTACTCTTTGGGTGTTAATCACATGGCGATGAGAACTAGATTACTGACTCTAGTAAACTCTTTGGGTGTTGGTCACTGATAAGCCACGAGTATAGGGGATTGCAATAGTTTTGGAGGGTAGAGTATGCAACCCAAATTTATAGATTCGACACAAGGGGAACCAAATAATACTTGCAAGTATTAGCAGTTGAGTTGTCAATTCAACCGCACCTGGAGATTAATTATCTGCAGGAAAGTGATCAGTAGCATAGTAATATGATAGCTTTGATAGTAGTGATAGCAGCAACAGTAATGGTAGCAGTGATAGTAATAGTTTTCTAGTAGTGACGATAGTAACAGCAGCTGTAGTAGCTTAGCAAGATCAATATGTAGGAAATCGTAGGCATTGGATCGGTGATTTGTTGGATGATATTCAACATATAAAAGTCATAACCTAAGGCGATACGGCACTAGCTCCAATTTATAAATATAATGTAGGCATGTATTTCATAAATAGTCATACGTGCTTATGGAAAGAACTTGCATGACATCTTTTGTCATACCCTCCCGTGGCAGTGGGGTCCTATTGGAAACAAAGGGATATTAAGGCATCCTTTTAATATATAACTGGAACAAAGCATTACCACATAGTGAATACATGAAATCCTCAAACTACGGTCATTACCGGGAAGTATCCCTACTATTGTCACTCCAGGGTTACCAAATCATAAGACGTAGTAGGTGACTATAACTTGCAAGATCGGATCTAGAACATAGATATAATGGTGATAACATGAACGGTTCAGATCTGGAATCATGGCATCCGGGCCCAAAGTGACAAGCATTAAGCATGGCAAAGTCATAACAACATGAATCTCAGAACATAGTGGATATTAGGGATCAAGCCCTAACAAAACTAACTCGATTACATGATGAATCTTATCCAACTCCTCACCGACCAGCGAGCCCATGAAGGAATTACTCACTCTCGATGGATAGCATGATGGAATTGGCGATGGAGAAGGGTTGGTGATGACGAAGACGGAAGATCCCCCTCTCCGGAGCCCCAAACGGACACCATATCTGGCCTCCTGATGAAGAACGGGGGGTGACGGCGGCTCCGTATCGCGAAACGAGATAATTCTTCCTCCCTGATTTTTTTCTGGAAATATGTGATTTTATAGCGTCGGTTTCAGGGTCTACGGGGCCACCAGGTGGGGACAACCCACCTAGGCAAGCCTGGAGGGGGGTGCCCTGGTGGGTTGTGCTACCCAGGGGCCCCACTCCAGTGGTTCTTGGCTCCAGTAGTTTCCTTTATTCATATAGAAATTCCTCATAGAGTTTCGTTCCAATCCGAGAGCTTTTATTTCTGCACAAAAACAACACCATGGTAGTTTGTTGAAAATAGCGTCAGTCCGGGTTAGTTTCATTCAAATCATGCAAAATTAGAGTCCAAAACAAGAGGAAAAGCATTAGGAAAATTAGATACGACAGAGATGTATCATCTCCCCCAAGCTTAAACCTTTTCTTGTCCTCAAGCAATTCAGATGATAAACTAAAAGTGAAAAAGAAGAACTTTTACGAACTCTTTTGCTCTTGTTTACATAAATAAGCTTAAACAACACCCCGGTTTTCAGCCAAGATTATAACTAACCATGTCGACAATAACTCCGAAAAATTATATTAACTCATATCAATGACATAATCAGCTAGCGAGCAATAATAATATATCTTAAACAACAACATGTTGTCAAAACAACCATGATATAATATGACAATACTGGTATCTCGCTAGCCCTTTCTGAGACCATAAAACATAAATGTAGAGCACCTCCAAAGTTCAAGCAGCGACTAAACATTGTAATTCATGGTAGAAAAGATCCAGTCATGATGCACCCAACATTAGCTACACAAAATGCATGAGTATGACAAGAGTGCTCTCAGGTTCCAGCGCTTATTTGAGAAGGTGATGACACAACATAAAAGTAAATAGATAGTCCCTTCGCAGAGGGAAGCAGTGATTTGCAGCGGTGCCAGAGCTCAGGTTTTTTAAACAAAGGTAAATGAAATTTTGAGAGGTGTGCCCTTCTTGTTTACTTCACGACCATTAGTTATCAATATCTTCCACGCTAAACACATTAGTGGAGGTTCCCAAGCGATAAAGTAAAGGTTATGGCTACGTAGGAGTTTTTATTTGATTATTTGTAAGCTCTTTTCTTTTTGCAGTTCGGGAATGGGAACCCCTATTACCAACCCTCTCATGCAATGACGAGTGAATAAACACTCATCATGAGATTAACCCGCTTAGCATGGAAGATACCGACTACCTCCTGTCGCTCTATGAACAATCCAGGCACACAAAAAAAGGATATTTATTTGAAGTTTTTAGAGGTGGCACATGCAAATTTACTTAGGACGGCAGGGTAATACCGCATATAGGTAGGTATGGTGGACTCATCTGGAATAACTTGGGTTCAAGGTTTTTGATGCACAAGCAGAATTCCCACTTAGTACAGGCGAAGGCTAGCAAATAAGTTGAGCAGCGGCCAGCTAGAGCAACAACGGTCATGAACATGCATTATGCATAAGTAACATTGGATACTAGCATGAGTAGGATATGAACACCATGAACATAAATATCACAGAGGCTATGTTGGTTTTGATTCCACTACATGCATGAACATGTGCCAAGTCAAGCCATTCGAACATTCAGAGGAGGATACCATACTATCATACTACATCACAATCATTTTAACACAATGTTGACATCGAAGATAAATCATTATCCACTCCTAGCTACTTATGCATGGCATGAGAAACTATGATCTCTAATTGCCATTGCAAACATGTTTGATCATAATAGGCTAAATCATGGATACTAGGTTAAACATATTTACAAAAACAGAACAAGTCGAGTTCATACCCGTTTCTCTCTGCCACGGCCAGTTCATCAAATATAGTCATTATTGCCTTTCACTTGCACAACCGAATGATCTGAAAATAATAATAGTGCAAGAGTGCCATGGACTAATCTGGAATCTTCAAACACTTTATTCAAAAGGAGAATACATGGTAATATGGGCTCTCTGTTAGATCAACAATAATGCATATGAGAGCCACTCAACATTTTCATCATGGTCTTCTCCTCGGTATGACTCAAAAGAAAGAAAAAGAAATTCAGAGAAACACATTGAAATATTTTTGGAGTTTTTGGTTTTTATTAAACAAGCAAATAAAAGGGAAAAGCAAAAAACGAGAAAAACTATTTACACGGGAAAGCTCCCAACAAATAAAAGAAGAATAAGGAAATCTTTTTGGGTTTTCTTTTTAGATACTATAGCTAACTATGCTAGAAAGAAATAAAAAAGAAGCAGGAAATATTTTTGGATTTTCTCAAAGTTTTTCAAACACACAAGAAGAAAGAAGATAAATTTAGCATGGATAATACAATGAAAGAGTGTGGACACCGACAACTGAAATGAAATGTATGGACATGAACGTAATGTCGGTGGAAATACGTACTCCCCCAAGCTTAGGCTTTTGGCCTAACTTGGTAATCACCACTCGAAGAAGCCATGAGGTCCTATGTTGAAGTGCTGGGGAGCGGGAACCTGAGGGTCTGATAACCCACAAGTATAGGGTATCGCAACAGTTTTCGAGGGTAGAGTATTCAACCCAAATTTATTGATCCGACACAAGGGGAGCCAAAGAATATTCTCAAGTATTAGCAGCTGAGTTGTCAATTCAACCACACATGGAAACTTAATATCTGCAACAAAGTGTTTAGTAGAAAAGTAATTCGATAGTAGTGGTAACAGTAGAAAAAGTAATATTTTTGCTTTTATAGTGATTATAACAGTAGCAACAGAAAAGTAAATAAGCGAAGAACAATATAGGAAAAGCTCGTAGGCAATGGACCAGTGATGGATAATTATGTCGGATGCGATCAATCATGCAACATTTATAACATAGGGTGACACAGAACTAGCTCGAGTTCATCAATGTAATGTAGGCATGTATTCCGAATATAGTCATACGTGCTTATGGAAAAGAACTTGCATGACATCTTTTGTCCTACCCTCCCGTGGCAGCGGGGTCCTATTGGAAACTAAGGGATATTAAGGCCTCCTTTTAATAGAGTACCGGACCAAAGCATTAACACATAGTGAATAGATGAACTCCTCAAACTACGGTCATCACCGGTAAGTATCCCGATTATTGTCACTTCGGGGTTAATGGATCATAACACATAATAGGTGACTATAGACTTGCAAGATAGGATCAAGAACTCACATATATTCATGAAAACATAATAGGTTCAGATCTGAAATCATGGCACTCAGGCCCTAGTGACAAGCATTAAGCATAGCAAAGTCATAGCAACATCAATCTCAGAACATAGTGGATACTAGGGATCAAACCCTAACAAAACTAACTCGATTACATGATAAATCTCATCCAACCCATCACCGTCCAGCAAGCCTACGATGGAATTACTAACGCACGGCGGTGAGCATCATGAAATTGGTGATGGAGGAAGGTTGATGATGACGATGGTGATGGATTCCCCTCTCCGGAGCCCCAAATGGACTCCGGATCAGCCCTCCCGAGAGAGTTTAGGGCTTGGCGGCGGCTTCGTATCATAAAACGCGATGAATCCTTCTCTCTTAATTTTTTATCCCTGAACACGAATATATGGAGTCAAGTTGGACGTCGGTGGAGCATAGGGGGGCCCACAAGGCAGGGGGCGCGCCCAGGGGGGTAGGCGTGCCCCCCACCCTCCTGGACAGGGTGTGGGCCCCCTGACGTGGATCTTTTTGCCAATATTTTTTATATATACCAAAAATAATCTCTGTTGATTTTCAGGTCATTCCGAGAACTTTTATTTCTGCACAAAAATAACACCATGGCAATTCTGCTGAAAATAGTGTCGGTCCGAGTTAGTTCCATTCAAATCATGCAAGTTAGAGTCCAAAACAAGGGCAAAAGTGTTTGGAAAAGTAGATACGACGGAGACGTATCAACTCCCCCAAGCTTAAACCTTTGCTTGTCCTCAAGCAATTCAGTTGATAAACTGAAAGTGATAAAGAAAAACTTTTAAAAATTTTGTTTGCTCTTGTTGTTGTAAATTGTAAAGCCAGCATTCAAGTTTTCCGCAAAGATTATGAACTAACCATATTCACAATAACATTTAGGTCTCATTTTTACTCATATCAATGGCATAATCAACTAGCGAGCAATAATAATAAATCTCGGATGACAACACTTTCTCAAAACAATCATAATATGATATAACAAGATGGTATCTCGCTAGCCCTTTCTGAGACCGCAAAACATAAATGCAGAGCACCTTTAAAGATCAAGGACTGACTAGACATTGTAATTCATGGTAAAAGAGATCCGGTCAAGTCATACTCAATGTAAACTAACAATAATACATGCAAATGACAGCGATGCTCTCCAACTGGTGCTTTTTAATAAGAGGATGATGACTCAGCATAAAAGTAAATGGATAGGCCCTTCGCAGAGGGAAACAGGGATTTGTAGAGGTGCCAGAGCTCGGTTTTCACATAGAGATGAATAATATTTTGAGCGGTATACTTTCATTGTCAACATAACAACCGAGAGATCTCGATATCTTCCATGCTACACACATTATAGAATGGTAAAGTTTATACTCCCCCACCACCAAAAAGCATCAATCCATGGCTTGCCCGGAACAACAGGTGCCTCCAACTAACAACAATCCTGGGGGAGTTTTGTTTGCAATTATTTTGATTTGATTTGAGCATGGGACTGGGCATCTCGGTGACCAACCATTTTCTCATGAGTGAGGAGTGGAGTCCACTCCTCTTGAGAATAACCCGCCTAGCATGGAGGATACAGACAGCCCTAGTTGATACATGAGCTATTCGAGCATACAAAACAAAATGTTTATTTGAGAGTTTGGCACATACAAATTTACTTGGAATGGCATGTAGATACCGTATATAGGAAGGTATGGTGGACTCATATGGAATAACTTAGGGGTTTATGGAATTGGATGCACAAGGAGTATTCCCGCTTAGTACAAGTGAAGGCTAGAAAGAGACTGGGAAGCGGCCAGCTAGAGTGCGACAACAGTCATGAACATGCATTAAAATTAATCAACACCGAATGCAAGCATGAGTAGGATATAATTCACCATGAACATAAATATCGTGGAGGCTATGTTGATTTTGTTTCAACTACATGCGTGAACATGTGCCAAGTCGAGTCACTCGAATCGTTCATAGGAGGATACCACCCCATCATACCACATCACAACCATTTTAATAGCATGTTGGCACGCAAGGTAAACCATTATAAACTCCTAGCTAATTAAGCATGGCATAAGCAACTATAATCTCTAATTGTCATTGCAAACATGTTTCATTCATAATAGGCTGAATCAGGAACGATGGACTAATCATATTTACAAAAACAAGAGAGGTCGAGTTCATACCAGTTGTTCTCATCTCAATCAGTTCATCATATATCGTCATTATTGCCTTTCACTTGCACGACCGAATGGTATGGATAATAATAATAGTGCATGTGCATTGGAGTAAGCTGGAATCTCCAAGCATTCAATTCAAGAGAGAAGACAAGGTAATATGGGCCCTTTGTTAGATCGACAAAATGCATATGAGAGCCACTCAACGTTTTCATCAAGGTCTTCTCCTCTCGACCCCCAAATAAAAAGAAAAGAAACAAAACTATTTACACGAGAAAGCTCCCAACAAGCAAAAGAACAATGAGAAATCTTTTTGGGTTTTCTCTTTAATTACTACTACTACATGCATGAAAAGTAAACTAGCTAAAAGCTACAACTAATTTTTTGGTTTTTATTAAGGCTTTTCAAACACACAAGAAGAAAGATTTCAAAAGAAAATAAACTAGCATGGATGATACAATGAAAAAGTATGAGCACCGACAACTGGCATGACTGTGTGAACATGGATGTAATGTCAGTGAGAAATACATACTCCCCCAAGCTTAGGCTTTTTGGCCTAAGTTGGTCTATGCCCATGGATCAAAGCTGCTCTCTCCGGTGTACTGAGGAGGATCCTCAGGCTGCCACTGGTTGACGATATCCTTCGGATTCCACTGATAAAAAGACTGACGGTGAGGATCAAGTGGTGGCTCCGGCTCTGCAACTGACATCTGGCCCCGGTACGCATGAATGGCCTCAGGCAAAATGAGGTGTGTGCCTGAAAATATGTTAAACAAAGAGGGCGCAGGCAAGGTAATAATATCACAATAATTTTTACCAAATATTACTTTGTGCTTAAGTATCTTATTCTTATCCTGAACAATAAACTCATGTGCTACCATACTCTTATAACCTAGAACAATAGGAGGCAGCAAATTTTCCTCTTTCTCATAATGCCTGATAGGTATGTTAAAGTGTGCAGCAAGGCGCGAGGCGAAGATGCCTCCAAGGACGGGGCCCTTAGTACGGTTCAGATTTAACCGTTTAGCAACAATAGCGCCTAAACTGAAGGTAGTATCATGAAACAAGGCATGGCGCAAAATAACAATATCAGGAGCACTAAGGTTTCCACAGTTCCTGCAACCAATTAAGCATCTACTAGCAAATATTGCAAAGTAATGTGGAATAGGAAAATGTATGCTAGTGATTCTCGCATCGGAAACTTTCCTCGTTTTCCCTACAGCAAGCATATCAATAAATCCCTCCACATCATTACGATGTGGTTCCTCTATGCTGCCCTCAAAGGGTATCAAACAAACCCGGCAAAAATCATAAAGTGACATCTCCTTATGCTCATCATATAAATAAAATTCCACCAAAGGTGGTGATCTCCTAGCATGGAAATGAAAATTTTTCTCACAAATATTGGTGAGTAAGAGATACTGTTCACGCTGGTCGTGGAGGAAGGCGGTGAGGCCTACGTTCTCAGCCAAATAATAAGAATCTTCATGAATCCCGCCTTCTCTCAAGAACTCATCACAAGGCCATTCACATCGCCGAACCTCCACAGTACGAGGGAGATTATACTTGGGCTTCTTGTTCTCTTCACTTTGCTTATCCTTCGAGCTTCGGCTCGATGAGCCCCTCAAAAATCTCTTCATCTTTTTCTAAAAATTTCTGAAATTTTTAGTAACTTAAAATTAAAGTGAACCAAACTCAACAAGATTGATAGCAACTACTCTTACAAGTTTCTAGAGGCCATATCATGCATTAAAACTAATTTTGACCACATAAATTTGACATGCAAGCTCAAGAACAGGGTCACCTAAGCAGCAAAAAATTCAATAAATAAAGCACTAGAACAAAAACTAATTGGACCATTGGAGGAGTCACATATCAAAGAACAATCCCCCAAAGCAGTTTTGTGAATGGAGTTTTGAGCAAGGAGATCGAAAATGGCAGCAAGATGAGCTAGGACTCGGGTTTGAGCTAGTGTATGATTTTTTTTCTAGAGCAAGACGAAGTGTGTGGGTGCAAGGATAAGTGGAGGGGACCCACGTGGGGTCCACGAGGCAGGGAGCGCGCCTAGGGGTGGGCGCGCCCTCCACCCTTGTGGGCACGTGGTTGCTCCTCCTGTTGTGTTCTCAGTGCCTAAAATCTTCAAATATTCTAGAAAAAATCATATTTCATTTTCAGGACAATTGGAGAACTTTTATTTTTCAGGGTATTTTTTATTGCATGGATAATTCAGAAAACACACAGAAAATACTATTTTTCCTTTATTTAATATAAATAACAAAAAGTAAAAAGAGGGTACAAAGAGTTGTGTTTTCTAAATTCATCCATCTCATGCTCATAAAAAGGAATCCACTAACAAGGTTGGTCAGGTCTTGTTAACAAACTCATTCCGAATAACATGAAACCGAAGAATTTTCGAACTAGGTTACCTCAACGGGGATATGCACATCCCCAACAATAAGAATATCATATTTCATCTTGATAGTAGGGAGAGGAAATTCAAAACCTCCAATAGTAATCGTCGAAATTTTTCCAATAGAATTTATACTGTGGACTTGATGTTGTTTCCTTGGAAAGTGTATCTTATGCTCATTACCATTAACATGAAAAGTGACATTGCCATTGTTGCAATCAATAACAGCCCCTGTAGTAGTCAAAAAGGGTCTACCAAGGATAATGGACATACCATCGTCCTCGAGAATATCAAGAATAACAAAGTCCGTTAAAATAGTAACATTTGCAACCACAACAGGCACATCCTCACAAATATCGACAGGTATAGCAGTTGATTTATCGACCATTTGCAAAGATATTTCAGTAGGTGTCAACTTATTCAAATTAAGTCTACGATATAAAGAGAGAGGCATAACACTGGCTCCGAGATCACATAAAGAAGTTTTAACATAGTTTCTTTTAATGGAGCATGGTATAGTTGGTACTCTTGGATCTCCAAGTTTCTTTGGTATTCCACCCTTAAAAGTGTAATTAGGAAGCATGGTGGAAATATCAGCTTCTTGTATCTTTCTTTTATTAGTAACAATATCCTTCATGTATTTAGCATAAGGGTTCATTTTAAGCATATCAGTCAAATGCATATGCAAAAAGATAGGTCTAATCATTTCAGCAAAGCGCTCAAAATCCTCATCATCCTTTTTCTTGGATAGTTTAGGAGGAAAAGGCATGGGTTTCTGAACCCATGGTTCTCTTTCCTTACCGTGCTTCCTAGCAACGAAGTCTCTCTTATCATAACGTTGATTCTTTGATTGTGGGTTATCAAGATCAACAACAGGTTCAATCTCTACATCATTGTCATTGTTAGGTTGAGCATCAACATGAACATCATCATTAACATTATCACTAGGTTCATGTTCATTACCAGATTGTGTTTTAGCATCAGAAATAGAAATATCATTGGGATTCTCAGGTGTGTCAATAGCAGGTTCACTAGAAGCATGCAAAGTCCTATCATTTTTCTTTTTCTTCTTCTTAGAAGAACTAGGTGCATCTACGTTAGTTCTCTGAGAATCTTGCTCAAGTCTCTTAGGGTGGCCCTCGGGATACAAAGGTTCCTGAGTCATTTTACCACCTCTAGTCATGAATCTAACATCATTATCATGTTTCTTATAAGTTAATTCATTGAGCAAATCATTATGAGCCTTAAGTACTTGTTCTACTTGAGTGGTAACCATAGAAGCATGTTTACTACTAAGTTTAAGTTCACCTTTAACTCTAGACATATAATCACTCAAGTGTTCAAGCATATCAGCATTGTGTTTCAATTGTCTACTAACATAAGCATTGAAGTTTTCTTGCTTAACCATAAAGTCATCAAACTCATCCAAACATTGGCTAGCAAACTTAGTAAATGGGATTTCACATTCATCAAATCTATAGAGAGAATTTACCTTCACTACCTGTGTCGGGTTATCAAGACCATGTATTTCTTCAGTGGTCAATTCTTAACATCTTTAGCTTTAATACCTTTTTATTTCATAGATTTATTTGCCTCTTGCATATCTTCAGGACTGAGAAATAAAATACCCCTTTTCTTCGGAGTTGGCTTAGGAGTTGGTTCAGGAAGTGTCCAATTATTTTCATTAGTCAACATATTATTGAATAGCAATTCCGCTTGATCAACAGTTCTTTCCCTGAAATAACAACCAACACAACTATCCAGGTAATCTCTAGAAACATCAGTTAGTCCATTATAAAAGATATCAACTATTTCATTTTTCTTCAGAGGATGATCAGGCAAAGCATTAAGTAATTGGAGAAGCCTCCCCCAAGCTTTTGGGAGACTCTCTTCTTCAATTTGCACAAAATTATATATTTCCCTTAAAGCAGCTTGTTTCTTATGAGCGGGGAAATATTTAGCAGAGAAGTAATAAATCGTATCCTGGGGACTACGCACACAACCAGGATCAAGAGAATTAAACCATGTTTTAGCATCACCCTTTAATGAGAACGAAAACAACTTAAGGATAAAGTAATAGCGAGTTTTCTCATCATGAGTAAACAGGGTGGCTATATCATTTAATTTAGTAAGATGTGCCACAACAGTTTTAGATTCATAGCCATAAAAAGGATCAGATTCAACCAAAGTAATTAACTCGGGATCGACAGATAAATCATAATCCTTATCAGTAATAAAGATAGGTGAAGTAGAAAAAGCACGGTCATATTTCATTATAGCATTCAAAGACTTTTCTTTGAGCTTAGCTAATAATTTCTTAAGATCAGATCTATCATTGCAAGCTAAGAAGTCTCTAGCAGTTTCTTCATCCATAACATAACCCTCAGGCACAACAGGCAATTCATATCTAGGGGGAGAATCTTCATCATCACATTCATCAATATTATCAGTTTTAAGAATTTCATTCTCTCTACCCCTAGCCAGTTGTTCATCAAGAAATTCACCTAGTGGCACAGTATTATCAACCATAGAAGTAGTTTCATCATAAGTATCATGCAAAGCAGAAGTGGCATCATCAATAACGAGCGACATATCAGAATGAATAGCAGGTGTAGGTGTCGCAAGTTTACTCAAAACAGAAGGTGAATCAAGTGCAGAGCTAGATGGCAGTTCCTTACCTCCCCTCGTAGTTGAGGGAAAAATCTTGGTTCTTTGGTCTTTGAAGTTCTTCATAGTGATCAACAGATATAAATCCCACATGACTCAAAGAATAGAGCTATGCTCCCCGGCAACGGCGCCAGAAGTATAGGGGATCGCAATAGTTTTCGAGGGTAGAGTATTCAACCCAAATTTATTGATTCAACACAAGGGGAGCCAAAGAATATTTTCAAGTATTAGCAGCTGAGTTGTCAATTCAACCACACCTGGAAACTTAATATATGCAGCAAAGTGTTTAGTAGCAAAGTAATATGATAGTGGTGGTAACGGTAGCAAAATTAATATTTTTGGTTTTATAGTGATTGTAACAGTAGCAACGGAAAAGTAAATAAGTGAAGAACAATATAGGAAAATCTCATAGGCAATGGACCAGTGATGGATAATTATGTCGGATGCGACCAATCATGCAATAGTTATAAAATAGGGTGACACAGAACTAGCTCCAGTTCATCAATGTAATGTAGGCATGTATTCCGAATATAGTCATACGTGCTTATGGAAAAGAACTTGCATGAAATCTTTTGTCCTACCCTCCGGTGGCAGTAGGGTCCTATTGGAAACTAAGGGATATTAAGGCCTCCTTTTAATAGAGTACCGGACCAAAGCATTAACAAATAGTGAATACATGAACTCCTCAAACTACGGTCATCACCGGTAAGTATCCCAATTATTGTCACTTCGGGGTTAACGGATCTTAACACATAATAGGTGACTATAGACTTGCAAGATAGGATCAAGAACTCACATATATTCATGAAAACATAATAGGTTCAGATCTGAAATCATGGCACTTGGGCCCTAGTGACAAGCATTAAGCATAGCAAAGTCATAGCAACATCAATCTTAGAACATAGTGGATACTAGGGATCAAACCCTAACAAAACTAACTCGATTACATGATAAATCTCATCCAACCCATCACCGTCCAGCAAGCCTACGATGGAATTACTCACGCATGGCGGTGAGCATCATGAAATTGGTGATGGAGGAAGGTTGATGATGACGATGGCGACGGATTCCCCTCTCTGGAGCCCCGAACGGACTCCAGATCAGCGTCTCGAGAGAGTTTAGGGCTTGGCGGCGGCTCCGTATCATAAAACGTGATGAATCCTTCTCTCTTATTTTTTTCTCCCCGAATACGAATATATGGAGTCAAGATGGACGTCGGTGGAGCATCAGGGGGCTCACGAGGCAGGGGGCGTGCCCAGGGGGTAGGCGCGCCCCCACCCTCGTGGACAGGGTGTGGGCCCCCTGACGTGGATCTTTTCGCCAGTATTTTTTATATATTCCAAAAATAATCTCCGTTGATTTTCAGGTCATTCCAAGAACTTTCATTTCTGCACAAAAATAACACCATGGCAATTCTGCTGAAAATAGCATCAATCTAGGTTAGTTCAATCCAAATCATGCAAGTTAGAGTCCAAAACAAGGGCAAAAGTGTTCGGAAAAGTAGATATGACGGAGACGTATCAGGGTCCCACTCCTGAGGCTCCTCCTGTGCTGCAGCTAGGTTGTTCCGATAGGCGACAATTTCCTCAGGCATAATCCGGTTTCCGCCCCTGGCAATAGGATCAAACAAAGCAGCTGCAGGAAATGGGATAATATCACGAGTGTCCACACTGAAAACCAGGTTATAAGGAATAGGAATATTAGTGTAATCGCCATCAATAAAATGGTGTTGTTCCATAGCCTGACGATCTAAATAAACCTTAGGTAAAGGATAATCATGTTGGCGTATCAGAACATTAAAGTGAGTCGCCAAGCGAGTAGCGTAAATACCACCATGTATTTTGCCCTTGGATCTGTTAACGTGGAGGCGACATGCCACAATAGCTCCTAAGCTATAAGTGTTGTCGGCGTAAAATGCATGACGCAAAATAGCAAAGTCTGGAGCACTAAGTGCACCTCCTTTCTCTATAGCAAGCAAACACTTTGCAATGAATAAAGCAAAATAATGCATAGCAGGAAAGTGTATGCTAGTGGCAGTGACACTTGACACCCCTCTCTCATCCCCCACAGTTAGAGTGCAGTAAAAAACATCAAACTCCGCGAGCCTAGGCTCAACTAAACTCCTGTCAGAAGGGATCATGCATATATCACAGAATTCAGTAAGTGGTATCTGACAAGTTTCAACATATAAATTAAACTGCACCTCAGGGGGGTTATTCCTAGGAAGGAAACAAAAATTTTGCACAAAGGAATTTGTGAGCAGATGATACTGTTCACATTCAGTTGCGATGAAGTCGGTGAGGCCGACATTAGCAGCATATTGTGCAAACTCCTGAAGGATTCCGGCCCCTTCCATGAACGGGTTATGCGGCCATTCGCACGGCCATACCTCTGCCATTCTTTGGGTATGGAGATCACTGTCAGATGACTCTGCAATGACTCCCTTGGAGTTCTTCTTGGAAGCAAACTTCCTAAAGATACTCATCTTTTTCCCACGAACAAAATTCCGAAATTTTTAGTCCACAAAATTTTTCTCAACAAAACTCTACAAGATTGATAGCAACAACTCATAAGGATGCATAGAGGCCATAGCAAGCATTCAAACTACTTAGAACTCTAAGAATCCAACATGCAAGCTCATCTACAGCAGCACCGAGAGTAGCTAATTATTCAAAATATAAACCACTAAAGCAAAAACTAATTGGACAAACGGAGGAGTCACATACCAAGAAACAATCCCCTGAAACTGTTTCGGAAATGGAGCTTTGAGCAAAGAGATCAAAATCCATGGGTTTGAGAGCAAGAACACGAGAGAGAGAGAGAGAGAGAGAGAGCAATGGTGATTTTTTTCTGGAAGTAGGTGGTGACACTACAAAAAAATACACTTCCGTGATGATACGTGTTTGTCACAGTAGGTCGCGTTTTTTGTCATGCATGTACATCCATGACAAATTTATGACAGAATCAAGATAGTCATACCTGTGTTGTCGTAGAAGTGTTCCATGACATTACCCAAATTATCATCATGGAAGTGTCCACTTCCATTGTTGGGGAACGTAGTAATTTCAAAATTTTCCTACGCACAAGCAAGATCATGGTGATGCATAGCAACGAGAGAGGAGAGTGTTGTCTACGTACCCTCGTAGACCGACAACGGAAGTTTTGACACAATGTAGAGGAAGTAGTCGTACGTCTTCCCGATCCGACCGATCCAAGTACCGAACGTACGGCACCTCCGAGTTCTGCACATGTTCAACTCGGTGACGTCCCTAGAGCTCCGATCCAGCAAAGTGTTGAGGGAGAGTTTCGTCAGCACGGCTGCGTGATGACGGTGATGATGTTCTACCGACGCAGGGCTTCGCCTAAGCACCACTGCGATATGACCGAGGTGGAATATGGTGGAAGGGGGCACCGCACACGGCTAAGGAATGATCACGAAGATCAACTTGTGTGTCATGGGGTGCCCCCTTTCCCCCGTATATAAAGGAGGGAGAGGGGGAGGTGCGGCCGGCCCAAGGGGTGCACCTGGAGGAGAACTACTCCCACCGGGAGTAGGACTGCCCCCTCTTGCCTTGTTGGAAAAGGAAGGGGGAAGGGAGAAAGAGGAAAGGGGGGCGCCCCCCCCCCCCTTCCTTGTCCTATTCGGACTAGGGGGGAGGGGGCGCGCGGCCTGCCTTGGCCGGCCCTCCTCTTCTCCCTTAGGGCCCATGTAGGCCCAATAACCCCCGAGGGGTTCCGGTAACCCCCCGGTACTCCGATAAAATCCCGATTTCACCTAGAACGTTTTCGATATCCAAATATAGGCTTCCAGTATATCAATCTTTATGTCTCGACCATTTCGAGACTCCTCGTCATGTCCGTGATCACATCCGGGACACCGAACAACCTTCGGTACATCAAAACACAAAAACCCTAATTACGATCATCATCGAACTTTAAGCGTGCAGACCCTACGGGTTCGAGAACTATGTAGACATGACCGACACACATCTCCGGTCAATAACCAATAGTGGAACCTGGATGCTCATATTGGCTCCTACATATTCTACGAATATCTTTATTGGTCAGACCGCATAACAATATACGTTGTTCCCTTTGTCATCGGTATGTTACTTGCCCGAGATTCGATTGTCGGTATCTCAATACCTAGTTCAATCTCATTATCGGCAAGTCTCTTTACTTGTTCTATAATACATCATCCCGCAACGAACTTATTAGTTGCAATGATTGCAAGGCTTGAGTGATGTGCATTACCGAGAGGGCCCAGAGATACCTCTCCGACAATCGGAGTGACAAATCCTAATCTCGAAATACACCAACCCAACAAATACCTTCGGAGACACCTGTAGAGCACCTTTATAATCACCCAGTTACGTTGTGACGTTTGGTAGCACACAAAGTGTTCCTCCGGTAAACGGGAGTTGCATAATCACATAGTCATAGGAAACTATATATAAGTTATGAAGAAAGCAATAGCAACAAACTAAACGATCAAGTGCTAAGCTAATGGAATGGGTCAAGTCAATCACATCATTCTCCTAATGATGTGATCCCGTTAACCAAATAACAACTCATGTCTATGGTTAGGAAACATAACCATTTTTTATCAACGAGCTAGTCAAGTAGAGGCATACTAGTGACACTATGTTTGTCTATGTATTCACACATGTATTATGTTTCCGGTTAATACAATTCTAGCATGAATAATAAACATTTATCATGATACAAGGAAATAAATAATAACTTTATTATTGCCTCTAGGGTATATTTCCTTCAGTCTCCCACTTGCACTAGAGTCAATAATCTAGATTACACAGTAATGATTCTAACACCCATGGAGCCTTGGTGCTGATCATGTTTTGCTCATGGAAGAGGCTTAGTCAGCGGGTCTGCAACATTCAAATCCGTATGTATCTTGCAAATTTCTATGTCTCCCACTTGGACTAAATCCTGAATGGAATTGAAGCGTCTCTTGATGTGCTTGGTTCTCTTGTGAAATCTGGATTCCTTTGCCAAGGCAATTGCACCAGTATTGTCACAAAAGATTTTCATTGGACCCGATGCACTAGGTATGACACCTAGATCGGATATGAACTCCTTCATCCAGACTCCTTCATTTGCTGCTTCTGAAGCAGCTATGTACTCCGCTTCACATGTAGATCCTGCCATGATGCTTTGTTTAGAATTGCACCAAATGACAGCTCCACCGTTTAATGTAAACACGTATCCGGTTTGCAATTTAGAATCGTCCGGGTCATGTCAAAGCTTGCATCAATGTAACCATTTACGATGAGCTCTTTGTCACCTCCATATACGAGAAACATATCCTTAGTTCTTTTCAAGTACTTCAGGATGTTCTTGACCGCTGTCCAGTGATCCACTCCTGGATTACTTTGGTACCTCCCTGCTAGACTTATAGCAAGGCACACATCAGGTCTGGTACACAACATTGCATACATGATAGAGCCTATGGCTGAAGCATAGGGAACATCTTTCATTTTCTCTCTATCTTCTGCAGTGGTCGGACATTGAGTCTTACTCAACTTCACACCTTGTAACACAGGCAAGAACCCTTTCTTTGCTTGATCCATTTTGAACTTCTTCAAAACTTTGTCAAGGTAGGTGCTTTGTGAAAGTCCAATTAAGCGTCTTGATCTATCTCTATAGATCTTAATGCCCAATATGTAGGCAGCTTCACCGAGGTCTTTCATTGAAAAACTCTTATTCAAGTATCCCTTTATGCTATCCCGAAATTCTATATTATTTCCAATCAATAATATGTCATCCACATATAATATCAGAAATGCTATAGAGCGCCCACTCACTTTCTTGTAAATACAGGCTTCTCCAAAAGTCTGTATAAAACCAAATGCTTTGATCACACTATCAAAGCATTTATTCCAACTCCGAGAGGCTTGCACCAGTCCATAAATGGATCGCTGGAGCTTGCACACTTTGTTAGCTCCCTTTGGATTGACAAAACCTTCTGGTTGCATCATATACAACTCTTCTTCCAGAAATCCATTCAGGAATGCAGTTTTGACATCCATTTGCCAAATTTCATAATCATAAAATGTGGCAATTGCTAACATAATTCGGACAGACTTAAGCATCGCTACGGGTGAGAAGGTCTCATCATAGTCAATCCCTTGAACTTGTGGAAAACCTTTTGCAACAAGTCGAGCTTTGTAGACAGTAACATTACCGTCAGCGTCAGTCTTCTTCTTGAAGATCCATTTATTCTCAATTGCTTGCCGATCAACAGGCAAGTCAACCAAAGTCCACAGTTTGTTCTCATACATGGATCCCATCTCAAATTTCATGGATTCTAGCCATTTTGCGGAATCTGGGCTCACCATCGCTTCTTCATAGTTTGTAGGTTCATCATGATCTAGTAGCATGACTTCCAAAACAGGATTACCGTACCACTCTAGTGCGGATCTTACTCCGGTTGATCTACGAGGTTCGGTAGTAACTTGATCTGAAGTTTCATGATCATTATCATTAGCTTCCTCACTAATTGGTGTAGGTGTCACACAAACCGGTTTTTGTGATGTACTACTTTCCAATAAGGGAGCAGGTACAGTTACCTCATCAAGTTCTACTTTTCTCCCACTCACTTCTTTCGAGAGAAACTCCTTCTCTCGAAAAACTCCAAATTTAGCAACAAAAGTCTTGCCTTCGGATCTGTGATAGAAGGTGTACCAAACAGTCTCCTTTGGGTATCCTATGAAGACACATTTCTCCGATTTGGGTTCGAGCTTATCAGGTTGAAGCTTTTTCACATAAGCATCGACCATTTCGAGACTCCTCGTCATGTCCGTGATCACATCCGGGACACCGAACAACCTTCGGTACATCAAAACACAAAAACCCTAATTACGATCGTCACCAAACTTTAAGCGTGCGGACCCTACGGGTTCGAGAACTATGTAGACATGACCGAGACACGTCTCCGGTCAATAACCAATAGCGGAACCTGGATGCTCATATTGGCTCCTACATATTCTACGAAGATCTTTATCGGTCAGACCGCATAACAATATACGTTGTTCCCTTTGTCATCGGTATGTTACTTGCCCGAGATTCGATCGTTGGTATCTCAATACCTAGTTCAATCTCATTACCAGCAAGTCTCTTTACTCATTCCGTAATACATCATCCCGCAACTAACTTATTAGTTGCAATGCTGGCAAGGCTTGAGTGATGTGCATTACCGAGAGGGCCCAGAGATACCTCTCCGACAATCGGAGTGACAAATCCTAATCTCGAAATACACCAACCCAACAAATACCTTCGGAGACACCTGTAGAGCACCTTTATAATCACCCAGTTATGTTGTGATGTTTGGTAGCACACAAAGTGTTCCTCCGGTAAACGGGAGTTGCATAATCTCATAGTCATAGGAACATATATAAGTTATGAAGAAAGCAATATCAACAAACTAAACGATCAAGTGCTAAGCTAATGGAATGGGTCAAGTCAATCACATCATTCTCCTAATAATGTGATCCCGTTAACCAAATAACAACTCATGTCTATGGTTAGCAACATAACCATTTTTTATCAACGAGCTAGTCAAGTAGAGGCATACTAGTGACACTCTGTTTGTCTATGTATTCACACATGTATTATGTTTCCGGTTAATACAATTCTAGCATGAATAATAAACATTTATCATGATACAAGGAAATAAATAATAACTTTATTATTGCCTCTAGGGCATATTTCCTTCATCCATGACGATAAATTGCGCGTCACAGAAGTGCTTTCGTCAAGGGTGACCGACACGTGGCATCCACCGTAACGGAACGCCGTTAAGCTATTGGGTTGGGTTTTGGATCCGATAACCCGTTAACAGCCCCAACTAATGGGGATTTTCCACGTGTAAAATCATCATTGGCTGGAGGAGACACGTGTCATGTCCGCGTTGGCATAGGTGTCACTCATCCAATGGGCGAGACGCGCCTATGATATGTTGACACATGGACCGGCCCATCAAGTTTAAATGGGCCGGCCCAACTGAAGGCCCACAAGATTTTGCGGACCATAATGGGCCGGCCCAGCTAAAGGCCCACGAGATTTTGCGGACCATAATGGGCTGGCCCAGCTAAAGGCCCACAAGATTTTGCGGGCCATAATGGGCCGGCCCAGGTAAAGGGCCACAAGATTTTTGTGTGCCATAATGGTCCGGCCCAGGTAAAGGCCCACAAGATTCTTGCAGATCATAATGGGCCGGCCCAGCTAAAGGGCCACGAGATTTTGCCGACATTAATGGGCCGGCCTAGCTGTAGGCCCACAAGATTTTGAGGACCCTAGTAGGTCGGCCCATTAACTGGCTGCCATGTTTTGGGCCAAATGTCGGCCCATATTTGATCTGGTCCATTAATGGCCTGCCATGCTCCGGGCCTAATAGTGTCCCATATGAGATCCGGCCCGTTAAAAGCCTACCACGTTCTGGGACAAATTACGGCCCAGATCAGGTCCGGCCCTTTAAGAGGCTTTGGGCTCAATTATGGCCCATATCAGATTCGGCCCGTCAACTGGACACTATGCTTTTGGGCCCACTTGCTAAAGGCCCACTTAGTAATTCGGCCTGATATTAGTTTTGGCCTGTTAAGGGCCCATTTAACATTTCGTCCCTATATTAATTTCGGCCTGTTAAAGCTCGTCATATAGTTGGGCCTAACTACGGCCCGGTTTGCATCCGGCCTGCTCGCAGCCGATATCTGATTGGGTCAAATAAGGACCGAGACAATTTTGGCTTGTTAAAAGCCCATGATTTGATTCACACAATCATTGGTCGGGGTTCATTTCGGGCTGCTGCCGGCCCGTGAGCTGTTCGGCACGTTTCAGGCCCAACCTACATCGTGATTGCATGATGGCCCGATTATGTACCGTAATTTTACAGTTTGGCCGGTTTACTACGAAGACATGATATATATACAGTAAAATAATTGCAGCATCGTGAATAAGAAAAAACCTAGACTATACAATAAAGAAATTACGGCATATTACATCCACTGGGCATCAAAGTTCGCCACTATGATAATAAAGCACAAGCAGACAGCAGATTACATACACGGGGCATCAAAGATAGCCACCAGTGCAAATAAACACACCGACAAAATAATATGCAAAACCGACAGCACTTCAATAGAGTTCAAGAAAGGTTAGCCCTGCTGGGGAGCTGCAGCGCAAGCAGCTGAGCAAGATGATGAGACTGCGCTTATTCAACACTTATATCTTCCTCACTCTGAAAGATAAATAAGCAGACATATGACAGGTTTTGCACATAAAAGTATCAGTGCTGACAATTCATCATATTTCTTACTGACGAATAAAGTGACACAGTTTAAAATTGCATTAACACAATATGGTATTGTTCAGGTCAAGACATGGCAGGAAATGACATTGTGAAGGAGTTGGCAGCTTCACGACACCACTGGATTACAGATCAAGAACTCATAAGTATCAATGGTTAGTGTGCTGTCAATTTATACCATTTCAGATTGGCAAATAAAGAGACGGTTTAAATAATAGTAGAATGATATGACATTGTTCATAGTTAAGACATTGCAGAATATGACATTGTGCTATAGTGGGTAGGTTCACCACACCACTGGATTACGGATGAAGAACAGAAGCATACATGCAGTGCAAAAGAAGATCACTTGCTCTGTATAGTTTAATTTACATGGTATGAAGAAGGAACTTGGTTGTACAACTGAAAACTCCACCGTTCACTGTTCATCCAACCCCCTCCCCTCGCCCCCGTAACGCTCACTGTTCATCCAATCGATCGGCTTCAGTTAGTAGCAGTAGTGAAGGAATCGCTCGATCGGGTTCAGTTAACAGCCATCGATCGATCGCTCGGGTTTAGTAACGCGTAGCCTGCAGTGCAATCGCTCGGGTTCAGTTAGAGCCCAACGTCTCGCTCGGGTTCAGTTAGAGCCAATGCCTCGCACACACGCGCGTACGTGTACGAGAAAAACATGCATCGCTCGGCCCCCGACCTCCCACCGTAACTGGGAACTCCCCGAAATTTTCCTCGCCCTCGCTTCTACCACGGTTTTTTCCATCATGGATGGCCCAAAGAATGTCATGCAGCTGCGTCTCCGGCCCGCCTAGGACAAAAAACCCATTTTCTATCATGATTTTTTGTCATAGATGTAGGAGCCCACCACACCTATGATGATACCAGGTTTTGTCACAATGATCGTCATAGAAGTGTCATATGTATGACAGAAAAAATTTCGTTCGGCCCAAAATGTCACGGATGTGTCTTTTTTTTGTAGTGTGATGTGGGATGAAGAGATAAGTGAGGGGGCCGCGTGGGGACCACAACCCACCAGGGAGCGTCTGGGGTCCTGGCGCGCCCAGGTGGGTTGTGCCCACCTAGTGCACCTCCCTCTGATGTTATTTGCACCATAAATTCTTAAATGTTCAAAAAAAATCGTATTAAATTTTTAGAACATTCTGAGAACTTTTATTTTTGGTTCTTTTTTATTGCACGGAAAATCCAAAAAATAGACAAAACATGGCATTTTATTTTATTTAACTAATAAAAACAAAAAACAAAAGGTAGGGACAGAAGGTAGTGCTCACTAAATTCAGCAACTTCATACCTCTAAAAATGATCAATTAATAAGGTTGATCAAGTCTTATTAACAACCACTTTCAATTAGCATGAAACCGAAGAACTTTCATAAATCACTAAGTTACCTCAACAGGGATATGAATGTCCCCAACAATAAGCATTTCATATTTCTTTTTAACAGTGGGTAGAGGTAGTTGAAAACTTCAATAGTGATTGTCAGAGATGTTTCAATAACGTTAATATCATTCACTTGGAATTGTTTCTTCAAAAAGTGCACTGTATGCTCATTACCATTAATGTGAAAAGGGAGCTTGCTTTTATTGCAATCAATAACAGCCCCTGCAATATTCAAAAAGGGTCTCCCAAGGATAATCGACATGTTGTCGTCCTCAGGCATCTCAAGTATAACAAAGTCTATCAAAATAGTAACATTAGCAACAACAACAGACACATCCTCGCAAATACCGATAGGTATGGCAGTTGATTTGTCAGCCATTTGCAAAGATATTTTAGTAGGTATGAGTTTATTCAAATCAAGTATTTTATATAAAGAGAAAGGCATAACACTAACACTAGCTCCCAAATCACATAAAGCAGTTTTCACATAGTTTCTTTTGATGGAGCAAGGTATAGTTGGTATTCCTGGATATCCAAGTTTTTTAGGTACTCCATCTTTAAAATTATAATTAGCAAGCATGGTGGAGATTTCAGCTTCCGATATTTTTACCTTATTTGTGATGATGTCTTTCGTGCACTTTGCATAAGGAGGCATTTTTAAGATGTGAGTCAAGCGAGTACACAAAAAGACTGGCCTCCGCATTTCAGCAAAGCGTTCAAATTCTTCATCATCTTTCTTTTTAGTTGAATTAGGTGAAAGGGCATAGATTTTTGAACCCATGGTTCTCTTTCCTTACCGTGTTTTCCAGCAACAAAGTCTCGTTTATCATATCTTTTATTCTTGGGTTGTGGGTTATCAAGATGAACTGATGGTTCTATCTCAACATCATTGTCTAGTTCTTTATTATTTGTTTGAGTATTTTCATGAACCTCATCATTATCTTTTTCATTATCAGAAGGTGAGTGTTCATTACTAGATTGAGTTTCAGCATCAGAGATATAAACTTCATTATCATTATCAAGAGGTTTTTCTACTTCAGGTTCACTAGAGGCATGCAAAGTCCTATCATTTTTCTTCTTATTTTTCTTTTTAGAAGGACTAGGTGCATCAATGTTAACCCTTTGAGAGTCTTGTTCAATTATCTTTGGGTGTCCCTCAGGATAAAGTGGTTCCTGAGTCACCTTACCTCCTTTAGTGGCTACTCTAACAGCAAAGTCATTTATATTGTTATTCATTTCATCTAACAACTCTCTTTGAGATTTAGCAACTTGTTCTAACTGAGTTTGAACCATAGAAGCATGCTTCCCCACACCTCTAACATCATTTGAAATTCTAAATAACAAGTCACTCAAGCGAGCAATCATATCAGAACTGTATTTCAATTGTTTCATAACATTTGCATTGAAGTGATCTTGCTTTCTAATGTAATTTTCAAACTCATAAAGGCATTGGCTAGGGTGAATATTGTGAGGATTATCGTTATCACTGAATTTCATTAGAGAATATACCTCTACCACCTTAGGTGGTGGTGGTGTATCAAGCCCATATATTTCTTCAATAGGAGGTAAAATTTTGACATCCTCAGCTTTAATACTTTTTCCCTTAATAGATTTCTTTGTCTCTTGCATATCTTCAGGACTGAGATATAAAATACCCCGCTTCTTCGGAGTGGGTTTAAGCGGTGGTTCAGGAAGAGTCCAATCATCATAATTTTTCAATATGTTATTCAATAATTTTTCAGCTTGCCCAATAGTTCGTTCCCTGAGAACACAACCAGCACAACTATCTAGGAAATCCCTAGAAGCATCGGTTAGTCCATTATAGAAGATATCAAGTATTTCATTTTTCTTAAGAGAATGATCTGGCAAAGCATTAAGAAATTGGATAAGCCTCCCCCAAGCTTGTGGGAGACTCTCTTCTTCAATTTGCACAAAGTTAAATATTTCCTGTATAGCAGCTTGTTTCTTATGAGTTGGAAAATATTTTTCAGAGAAGTAATAAATCATATCCTGGGGACTACGCACACAACCAGGAGCAAAGGTATCATACCAAGCTTTAGCATCACCCTTTAATGAGAAAGGAAATAATTTGAGAATATAATAATAGTGAACTTTCTCATCATGAGAAAAAAGGGTGGCTATATCATTCAACTTAGTAAGATGTGCCACAATAGTTTCAGTTTCATAACCATGGAAAGGATCAGATTCAACCAAAGTAATCAACTCTGGGTCGACAGAGAATTCAAAATCCTTATCATCAACAAAGATAGGTGAAGTAGTAAACTGAGGATCACATTTCATTTTAGCATTCAAAGTTGTTTCTTTATACTTGCATAATAATTTTTCTATATCATCTTTATCCTTACAAGCAAGAATATCTCTAGTAGTCTCCTCATTCATAACATAACCTTCGGTACCTTAGGCAATTCATATCTAGGAAGGCTAGTTCTAATAGGTGTTTCAGTTTCAAGCTCTTCATTAGTTTCAACAATTTCATCAGTTTCAGCATTCTCAAAAGCTTTAGTTCTAGCAAGTTGTTCATCAAGAAATTTACCTAGTGGCACATTATCATCAAGCAAGGTACTAGCATCATAAATAACTTGCAACATATCAAAATTAATAGCATGTGGTGGTGTCGCAAGTTTACTTATAACAAAAGGTGAATCTAAAGCGAAGCTGGATGGCAGTTCCTTACCGCCCCTCGTCTTAGAGGGAAACAATCTTAGTCTTAGAATCCTTCAGATTATTCATAGTGATAGATTGATAATAATCCCAAGTGACTCAACAAATATAGCTATGCTCCCCAGCAATGGCGCCAGAAAAAGGTCTTGATAACCCACAAGTATAGGGGATCACAACAGTTTCGAGGGTAGAGTATTCAACCCAAATTTATAGATTCGACACAAGGGGAGCCAAAGAATACTTGCAAGTATTAGCAATTGAGTTTTCAATTCAACCACACTTGGAGATTAATTATCTGCAGCAAAGTGATCAGTAGCGAAGTAATATGATAGCTTTGATAGTAGTGATAGCAGCAACAGTAACGGTAACAGTGATAGTAATATTTTTGTAGTAGTGACGATAGTAACATCAGTAGTAGTAACTTAGCAAGATCAATATGTAGGAAAATCGTAGGCATTGGATCGGCGATTTGTTAGATGATATTCATCATATAACAGTCATAACCTATGACGATACGACACTAGCTCCAGTTCATAAATATAATGTAGGCATGTATTCCGTAAATAGTCATGTGTGCTTATGGAAAGAACTTGCATGACATCTTTTGTCCTACCCTCCCATGGAAGCGGGGTCCTATTGGATACTAAGGGATATTAAGGCCTCCTTTAATAGAGAACCAGAACAAAGCATTAACACACGATGAATACATGAACTCCTCAAACTACGGTCATCACCGGGAAGTATCCCGACTATTGTCACTCCGAGGTTGCCAGATCATAACACGTAGTAGGTGACTATAACTTGCAAGATCTGTTCTAGAACATAGCTATAATGGTGATAACATAAACGGTTCAGATCTGAAATCATGGCACCCGGGCCCAAAGTGACAAGCATTAAGCATGGCAAAGTCATAACAACATCAATCTCAGAACATAATGGATACTAGGGATCAAGCTATAACAAAAATAACTCGATTACATGATGAATCTCATCCAACTCCTCAGCGACCAGTGAGCCTACGAAGGAATTACTCACTCCCGGTGGAGAGCATCATGGAATTGGCGATGGAAGAGGGTTGGTGTTGACGAAGACAGAAGATCCCCCTCTCTGGAGCCCCAAACAGACTCCAGATCTGGCCTCCCAATGAAGGACACGAGGTGACGGCGGCTCCATATCGCGAAACGAGATAATTCTTCCTCCCTGATATTTTCTAGAAATATGTGATTTTATAGCGTCGGTTTCAGGGTCTGCGGAGCCACCAGGTGGGGACAACCCACCAGGGCGCGCCTAGTGGGTTGTGCTCACCCAGGGGCCCCCTCCGGTGGTTCTTGGCTCTAGTATTTTTCTTTATTCATATAAAAATTCCTTGCAAAGTTTCGTTCCAATCCGAGAACTTTCATTTCGCACAAAAACAACACCATGGTAGTTCTGCTTAAAACAGCGTTAGTCTGGGTTAGTTTCATTCAAATCTTGTAAATTAGAATCCAAAACAAGAGGAAAAGCATTAGGAAAAGTAGATACGACGGAGACATATCACTCACATGGCGATGTGAACTATGGGTGTTAATCACATGGCGATGTGAACTAAATTATTGACTCTAGTGCAAGTGGGAGACTAAAGGAAATATGCCCTAAAGGAAGTAATAAGGTTGTTATTTTATATTTCCTTATTTCATGATAAAGGTTTATTATTCATGCTAGAATTATATTGATCGGAAACTTAAATACATGTGTGAATACATAAACAAATACCGTGTCCCTAGTATGCCTCTACTAGACTAGCTCGTTGATCAAATATGGTTAAAGTTTCCTGACCCTGGACATGTGTTGTCATTTGATAACGATATCACATCATTAGGAGAATGATGTGATGGACAAGACCCATCCGTTAGCTTACCATAATGATCGTTTAGTTTTATTGCTATTACTTTCTTCATGTCAAATACATATTCCTTCGACTATGAGATTATGCGTCTCCCGGATACCGGAGGAATGACTTGTGTGCTATCAAACGTCACAACTTAAATGGGTGATTATAGATATGCTCTACAAATTTCTTCGAAGGTGTTTGTTGAGTTGGCATAGATCGAGATTAGGATTTGTCATTCCGAGTATCGGAGAGGTATCTCTGGGCCCTCTTGGTAATACACATCATAAGCTTGCAAGAAAACGACTAAGGAGTTAGTCATGAGGTGATGTATTACGGAATGAGTAAAGAGACTTTCCGGTAACGAGATTGAACTAGGTATGAAGATACCGATGATCGAATCTCGGGCAAGTAACATACCGATAGACAAAGGGAATTACGTATGTTGTCATAACGGTTCGACCGATAAAGATCTTCGTAGAATATATAGGAGCCAATATGGGCATCTAGGTTCTGTTGTTGGTTATTGACCAGATAGATGTCTCGGTCATGTCTACATAGTTCTCGAACCCATAGGCTTCGCACGCTTAACATTCATTGATGATATAGTTATATGAGTTATATGTTTTGGTGCGAATGTTGTTCGGAGTCCCGGATGAGATCACGGACATGACAAGGAATCTCGAAATGGTCAAGAAGTAAAGATTGATATATAGGACAATGGCATTGGGACACCGAAAGTGTTTTGGGACGTACCGGAAAAGAATCAGGTCACCGGAAGGGGTTCCGAGCACCCTCCCGGCAAGTTATGGGCCTTATGGGCTAAAGGAGAGGACATACCAGCCCACAAGGGGGCTAGTGCGCCCCCTCCCTTGTTTGGCCAGCCCTAGGGAAGGAAAAGGGGGAGGGCTAGCCCCTCCCACCTTTCCCTCTCATGGGAGAAAGGAAAGTGGGGGGCACCCTCCCCTGCCTTTCCCCGCAGTCCAAATAAGGATAGGGGCGCGGCTTGGGAGGGACCCCAAGTAGGATTCCTCCTACTTGGGCGCCTTCTTTGGCTGCTCATACCGATATATATATATATATATATATATATATATATATATATATATATATATATATATATATATATATATATATATATATATATATATATATATATATGGGAGGGGGGCTAGCACACAACAGACAATTGCCTAGCCGTGTGCGGCGCCCCCCTTCATCGTTTACACCACCTAGTCATATTTCCGTAGTGCTTAGGTCAAGCCCTGTGGAGATCACTTCACCATCACTGTCACCACACTGTCGTGCTGACGGAACTCACCTAATACCTCAACGTCTTGCTGGATCAAGAAGGCGAGGGACGTCACCGAGCTGAATGTGTGCTGAACGTGGAGGTGTCATACGTTCGGTACTAGATCGGTTGGATCGCGAAGGAAGTTCGACTACATCAACCGCATTGTGAAACGCTTCTGCTTACGGTCTACGAGGGTACGTAGACACACTCTTCCCCTCGTTGCTATGCATCTCCATGGATAGATCATTGCGTGTACGTAATTTTTTTTTTGTTTTCCATGCAACGATTCCCGACAGATACAAGCTCTTACGGCTAATTATGTTGTTGCTTCCAGTCCAAAGGCTTCTATGAAAAGAGGGGGTTGGACTCGTCCCTGGTGGGATTTGTGAAACTTAATATTGATACTTCTTTTGACCATGATCTTGTTAAAGGTATGGCTGGGGCTGTCCTGAGGAACGATAAAGGGAATTTTATTGCAGGGGGTACTTGGAAAAGTATCATTGCGTCGATGCTCTCACAACAGAAGCTTGGGCTCTCAGATTCGGTATTTCACTAGCGCAATGTGTGGGTTGCAATCGCCTTGTTATTAATTTTGATAATTTGGAGGTTGTTGAAACGATTAATAATGGCGGATGGTCAGCAGGAGCGGCGGCGGCAATTTTTGATGATTGCTATTTTTTGGCGTGTGTTTTTCCTACCTCTAGATTTGAACACTGTCATAGGGAAGCCAATAAGGTTGCGCACGAGCTTGCTAGGTTGGCTAGATTTTCTTCTACTGTTGATTAGTTTGAGGAGCCTATGATTGAGATTGTACCATTCCTCACAAACGATGTATCTATTATTTCGGTTGAATAAAGTTCGTATGTTTTAAAAAAAGCTCCAGTGGTTAGCGAGTTTGGATGTGGAGCGAACTGCATGAGTTCGAATTCCATTAGTAACTACTTTTTAGTGGGGCTTTCCGCGCTATTTATTGTTCGACGCATTTCGTTGGCCGGCCCAACTTGCATGGCGTGTGGGCACCGTTTCTCCTAGCCGAGGATCTCTTCCGAAGAGGCAAGGTGATACAACCAGATGAGCTAGCGAGCTTTGTTGATCGTAAGACAACACAAATCCTTAAGAAAAAAACCCGAGCGCATATTTGAAATATTTTCGTAATTTCATACGCAATTTTTTCTTAGGCAACGCAAATCATTAAAAACGGTAACATTTTCTGAAAACCGTGAACAATTATTTTGAAACGGGAACATTTTTTGTAACAACAAAATTTGTAAAAGTGGGCATTTTCTTTAGCTCCCAAACAAAATACGAAACATGAACATTATTTGAAAATTGTGAACAATCATTTTGAAACGGGAACAATTTTTGTAATTCGACAACAAAGTTTGGAAAAGCAGACATTTTTGTAAGCTCCCAAACAAAATATGAAACATGAACATTTTTTGAAAACTATGAACATTTTTTAAACTCCTAAAAAATGGAAACATGATCATTCTTCAAAATTATTGAAAATGGGAACTTTTTTTAAAGTTTTGAATAATTTTTAATAACCTTACGAACAATTTATGAAAAAACACAAACAAAATTGGAAAACATGAACTTTTTTTGAAATTTACAAACAATTTTTTAAACACAAACAATTTTTCATACTCTTCAAAGATGGAAATATGAATATTTCTAAATTTTTGTGATTTTTTTATTTCGTGAGCATTTCAAAGAAAAGCATTCTGAACAAAATATTGAACCACAAACATTTTTCGAAATTTGCGAACATTATCTTGAAAAATGTGAACATTTTTTGAAAATCTGAAATGCATGAACTTTAGACACATTTTGAAAACACAAACATTTTTTTAAATGTGAGAACATTTTTTGAAAACACAACATTTTTTCCAATTTTTGAACATCTTTTTTGAAAACACAAGTTTTTTAAAAACTCAAACAAATTTTCAAATTTTTGAATAATTTTGAATTCTAAACATTGTTAAATTTTGCGCATTTGAAAAAAGAAACTGAAAAAGGGAAGAAAAGAAAAGGAAGAAAGAAACAGAAAAGATAAAAGTGAAAATGAAAATAAAAAAGACACAGAAAAGAAAAAAAAACTAAAAAATCCTAAATAAAAACCAGCCACAAAAAACTACATGAAAAAATAAAAACTGATTCAGGGAACCTACTAGAAGGTTCCCAAAACCGGAGAAAACCGTTGCTAGGCTAATCGCTAACGGGTCGGCCCAGACCGCGAACCCTCGATATCTTGACGCAATGTGCGTCACATAGGATTTTCTAAGCGAGACATCCAATTTTGAAGCGAGACGACATAAGTGGGCTGCTGGCCTATTATTCCCTGCATCAGTTTAGGAAAGTTGTAGAAGATTTTCTCTGATTTTTGGGATGAGTTTCTTCAGTTTTCTCAAAAATCTTACTTTAATTCTCTTTGTTCTTTTTATCTGTGTATTTTCATTTTAAATTTTAAATTTCACTTTCATTTCCGCAAGGTTCAAGCAAGACAACTTTTATAAAAAAGTTTAAATTGCGGATTTTTAAAATTTGAATATTTTCATGAACAACTTTTTCCCAAACCCGCAAGCTTTCCTCAATTTCATGGATATGTTGTTTAATCTGTGACATTTTTTTCAAAATCATGAAGTTTTAAAATTTTCACAAACTAGCTCTAGTTATCCAAGCTATGGCGTTCACTTTTGTTGGGGGGGCGTGAATACCTCACCCGCCTGAGTTGCTGGAGAAGACCGTTGTCAGGGCAACAAGTACTGATGTTGATGCTTCTTTCTTAGAGGAAGATTACTCAGGCTCTCGAGGGAGTTGTTACTTGTGACCACAGAGGTGACTTTATTGGAGCTACGATGCTAAGGCTGGAACATGTAGCAGATGTGGTATCGTAGTGAGTCCGCTGCATTGGACAAAGGTTTGAAGCTAGCCCAACGCTTTCACCGTTAACCCATGGGTACGAAAATCATCCCCAACCCCAACCCCCACTCTTTCTTCTTATACTTCATATAATAGAAGACATGCATCAAACCGCCTCGATGCACTAATATTTCATCGGTGGGATGGATGATATAATAATTGTAGACCCATTGAACCTTAACGTTGTATACTCGACGGTAGCCCTCCTTTTTTAAAGGATGTTTTTATTTACTAAAAATATAGCATCAAGCGGATAAAAGCATAATGAGCTACATCGACAATCTGACAAAAGAGAGTACAAAAACGGGTGTATTAGCAACAGTAAAGTCATATAGGACCCACAATGCTCCTATGTCGAAAAAGATGGTGGACCAACCCAAAGATTATGATGGCGGCTCCTATCCTCAATAATACTATGCTCCCTAGTTTTAAAGAGCTCGCATTCAATTGAGATCTCCAACTGAAATTGGATCACCCGATTTTGACCGGGTCAACAATTTACCAAATCTCCCTCATTCAATTATTTTATACTATACACTATGCTCACTAACTTTAAGGCCTCATAATTAATGAAGGTCTTCAATTTAGAATCAGGTCACCCAATTTTGACTGAGTCAATAATTTATCAATGAGCTCTCCCATTATTTTCTTTTAATTTCCTGCGATCCCTAATTCTGAAGCTTTTTCATTCCATTGAGCTATTCAATTTTGGATTTGGTCTAAATTTTTACCAGGTCAACTATTTTTCAAATCAATCAGCAGCAACCGGCCTATATCAACATATCAATCCTATGAACTCTTCCACCACCTAGAATAAAGAAGTGCCATTATGTGATACTATAGCACCAATATAGTACATGCAGTCACCGACACGGAAATTTTTCAACATAAATATATGTTGGTTAGCATATAACACAGAACCACGCCACGAAAAGCCCATCAAATCACTACATTATAAATAAAAACACTCCATCATCTTCCCCGCCCGCCAAACTAAATATCCCATCAGTTTCAAAATATAAGGGGTATTGGTTTTTTGGAAATTCAAAATTTCTTTAACTTTGACCAAGTTTAGAGTAAAAAATATCAACATCCACAATATTAAACAAAAAGTAAGGTAATTCATTTCATGATGAGTCTAATCATACCGATTTGATATTATGGATTTCGATATATTTCTCTACAAATTTGATTAAACTTAAAATGTTTGATGTTCCAAATGATGGAAATATGCCCTAGAGACAATAATAAACTTGTTATTTATATTTCCCTATATCAAGATAAATGTTTATTATTCATGCTAGAATTGTATTAACCGAAAACTTAGTACATGTGTGAATACATAGACAAACAGAGTGTTAGTAGTATGACTCTACTTGACTAGCTCGTTGAATCAATGATGGTTATGTTTCCTAACCATAGAGATGAGTTGTCATTTGATTAACAGGATCCCATCATTGGAGAATGATGTGATTGACTTGACCCATCCGTTAGCTTAGCACGATGATCGTTTAGTTTGTTGCTATTGCTTTCTCCATAACTTATACATGTTCCTATGACTATGAGATCATGCAACTCCTGAATACCGGAGGAACACTTAGTGTGCTATCAAACGTCACAACGTAACTGGGTGACTATAAAGATGCTCTACAGGTGTCTCCGATGGTGTTTGTTGAGTTGCCATAGATCGAGATTAGGATTTATCACTCCTTGTATCGAAGACGTATCTCTGGGCCCTCTCAGTAATGCACATCACTATAAGCCTTGCAAGCAATGTGACTAATGAGTTAGTTGCGGGATGATGCATTACGGAACGAGTAAAGAGACTTGCCGGTAACGAGATTGAACTAAGTATTGAGATACTGATGATCGAATCTCGGGCAAGTAACATACCGATGGCACAAGGAACAGACGTATATCGTTATGCGGTTTGACCGATAAAGATCTTCATAGAATATGTGGGAGCCAATATGAACATCCAGGTTCCGCTATTTTTTATTGACTAGAGATGAGTCTCGGTCATGTCTACATAGTTCTCGAACCCGTAGGGTCTGCACGCTTAACATTCAGTGACGATCGGTATTATGAGTTTATGTATTTTGATGAACCGAAGGTAGTTTGGAGTCCCGGATATGATCACGGACATGACGAGGAGTCTCGAAATGGTCAAGACATAAAGATTGATATATTGGGCGGCTATATTCGGACACCGAAAGTGTTCCGGGTGATTTCGGAGAAAACCGAAGTGCCGGAGGGTTACCGAAATCCCCCCCGGGAACTAATGGGCCACATGGGCCTTAGTGGAGAGAGAGAGAGCCGGCCAGGGTAGGCCGCGCGCCCCCTCCCCCTCTGGTCCGGATTGGACTAGGTAAGGGGGGCGGTGCCCCCCTTTCCTTCTCCCTCTCCTCCTTCCTTTCCCCCTCCTAGTAGGACTAGGAAAGGGGAGTCCTACTCCTACTAGGAGGAGGACTCCTCCTCTCCTGGCGCGCCCCAAGGGCCGGCCGGCCTCCCCCTTGCTCCTTTATATACGGGGGCAGGGGGCACCCTAGAACACACAAGTTGATCATTGATCTCTTAGCCGTGTGCGGTGCCCCCTCCATCATAATCCACCTCGGTCATATCGTCATAGTGCTTAGGCAAAGCCCTGCGCCGGTAGCTTCATCATCACCATCATCACGCCATCGTGCTAACGAAGCTCTCCATGTACACACAGCTGGATCGAGAGTTCGTGGGATGTCACCGAGCCGAACGTGTGCAGATCGGGGAGGTGTCGTACTTTTGGCACTAGGATCGGTCGGATCGTGAAGACGTACGAGTACATCAACCGTGTTGTCATAACGCTTACGGTCTACGAGGGTATGTGGAAAACACTCTTCCCTCTCGTTGCTATGCATCACCATGATAGATCTTGCGTGTGCGTAAGATTTTTTTGAAATTACTGCGTCCCCCTACAGTGGCATCCGAGCCAGGTCTATGCATAGATGTTATATGCATGAGTAGAACACAAAGGAGTTGTGGGCATGGGTATATACATATTGCTTGCCGTCACTAGTTTATTCTTGATTCAGCGGTATTGTTGGATGAAGCGGCTCAGACTGACATTACGCATACGCTTACGCGAGATTGGTTCTACCAACGTGCTTCGCACACAGGTGGCTGGTGGGTGTCAGTTTCTCCAACTTTAGTTGAATCTGATTCAATGAACAGGGTTCTTTCTGAAGATCAAAAAGCAATCACTATACCGCGTTGTGGTTTTTGATGCGTAGGTAAGAACGGTTCTTGCTCAGCCCGTAGTAGCCACGTAAAACTTGCAACAACAAAATAGAGAACGTCTAACTTGTTTTTGCAGGGCATGTTGTGATGTGATATGGTAAAGACATGATGCTACATTATATTTTATGAGATGATCATGTTTTGTAACACAGTTATCGGCAACTAGCAGGAGCCATATGGTTGTTGCTTTATTGTATGAAATGCAATCACCATGTAATTGCTTTACTTTATCACTAAGCGGTAGCGATAGTCGTAGAAGCAATAGATGGCGAGACGGCAACGATGCTTCGATGGAGATCAAGGTGTCAAGTCGGTGACGATGGTGATCATGACGGTGCTTTGGAGCTGGAGATCAAAGGCACAATATGATTGAGGGAGTCCTGGATTAGGGGGTCTCCGGACAGCCGGACTATCTCCGTTGGCCGGACTGTTAGACTAAGAAGATACAAGATTGAAGACTTTGTCTCGTGTCCGGAAGGGACTCTACTTGGCGTGGAAGGCAAGCTAGGCAATACGTATATGGATATCTCCTCCTTTGTAACCGACCTTGTGTAACCCTAACCCTCTCCGGTGTCTATATAAACCGAAGGGTTTTAGTCCGTAGGACAACAATCACAACATACAATCATACCATAGGCTAGCTTCTAGGGTTTAGCCTCTCTGATCTCGTGGTAGATTTACTCTTGTATTACCCATATCATCAATATTAATCAAGCAGGACATAGGGTTTTACCTCCATCAAGAGGGCCCGAACCTGGGTAAAACATCGTGTCCCCTGCCTCTTGTTACCATCCGACCTAGACGCACAGTTCGGGACCCCTACCCGAGATCCGCCGGTTTTGACACCGACATTGGTGCTTTCATTGAGAGTTCCTCTGTATCGTTGCTGTTAGGCTTGATGGCTCCTACAATCATCGACAGCGATGCGGTTCAGGGTGAGACTTTTCTCCCCGGACAGATCTTCGTATTCGGCGGCTTTGCACTGCAGGCTAATTCGATTGGCCATCTGGAGCAGATTGAAAGCTACGCCCCTGGCCATCAGGTCAGATTTGGAAGTTTGAACTACACGGCCGACGTCCGCGAAGACTTGATCTTCGACGGATTCGAGCCATAGCCGGGCACGCCACACTGTCTCGATGGGTATGACCTAGCTCTGCCGCCGAACAGTACCCCAGAGGCCGCGCCCGCATCAGCTCCGACCCTTAGCTCGGAGTCAACTGCGCCAATCGAGGACGGGTGGCTAGACACCACCTCAGGGGCTGCAGTCTCGACGGTGATCGAGCCAAACACCAGCATAATCCTCTGCGCAGCCCGTGACTCCAAGGTGCCAGACTCTTTTTCTGACTCCGAACCGCACGCGCCCCTGCCAATCGAATCTGATTGGGCGCCGATCATGGAATTCACCACCGCAGATATCTTTCAGCACTCGCCCTTCGGCGACATTCTGAATTCACTAAGGTCTCTCTCTTTGTCAGGAGAGCCCTAGACGGATTATGGCCAACAGGATTGGGATGCGGACAACGAAGAAATTCGACGCCCACCCACCACCCACTTCGTAGCCACTGTCGATGATTTAACCGACATGCTCGACTTCGACTCCGAAGACATCGACGGTATGGACGACGATGTAGGAGACGAAACATGAACCAGCACCTATAGGGCACTGGAAAGCCACCTCGTCATATGACATATACATGGTGGATACACCCAACGAAGGCAATGGCGACGGGATAGCGGAGGATGACCCCTCCAAGAAGCAACCCAAGCACCGACGTTAGCGGCGCCGCTCTAAGTCCCGCCAAAGCAAAAGTGGTGATATCGGCACAGGAGATAATAATACTCCGGATAGTGCCGAAGACAACAACAATCCCCTCCAGCAAGATTTAGAGCAGGAGGATGGAGGAGCCAGCTCTCCTGAGAGAGCGGCAGACGGAGAGGAGGAGGATGACAATCACATGCCCCCCTCCGAAGACAAGGCAAGCCTCGGCGACGATGAATTCGCCGTACCAAAGGATGCCGTCGAACAAGAGCGCTTCAAGCACCGGCTTATGGCCACGGCAAATAGCCTGAAGAAAAAGCAGCAGCAGCTTCAAGCTGATCAAGATCTGCTAGCTGACAAATGGACTGAAGTCCTCGCGGCCGAGGAATATAAACTCGAGCGCCCCTCCAAGAGTTACCCAAGGCGCAGGTTACTACCCCGACTGGAGGAAGAAGCATATGATATGGCTGATCGGCCACCTCGTGGCCATGATAGAGAGGCATTCTAGCCAAAAGCTCAGTCTCCACCCCAACACCATTCAAATAAAAAGGCATGGGGAGATACGCCAGACCTGCAAGACATATTGGAGGACAAGGCAAAGCATTCAAGATCGATCTACGGATCACGAGGGCGCACCACTCTGCGAGACGACAAACGTCACGCCGGATACAGTAAAAGCAAATCCGGCCGGGCCGAACACAGCGGGCAAGACCCATTCGAGCTGCGTCGAGATATAGCCCAATACAGAGGCGCCGCACACCCCTTATGCTTCACAGACGAAGTAATGGAACATCAATTCCCAGAATGTTTCAAACCTGTAAACATTGAATCATACGACGGCACAATAGATCCCGCAGTATGGATTGAGGACTTCCTCCTCCACATCCACATGGCCCGCGGTGATGACTTACACGCCATCAAATACCTTCCACTAAAGCTCAAAGGACCAGCACGGCATTGGCTTAACAGCTTGCCAGCGGACTCCCTTAGCTGTTGGGAAGATCCGGAAGCCGCATTCCTCAACAACTTTCAGGGCACCTATGAGCGACCACCAGACGCCGATGACTTGAGCCACATAATTCAGCAGCCAGAAGAGTCGGCCAGGCAATTCTGGACTCGATTCCTTACAAAGAAAAATCAAATCGTCGACTGTCCGGATGCGGAGGCCTTAACGGATTTCAAGCACAACATCCGGGACGAGTGGCTAACCTGGCACCTTGGTCAGGAAAAGCTGAAATCTATGGCAGCTCTCACGACGCTCATGACCCGCTTTTGTGCGGGAGAAGACAGCTGGCTGGCTCGCAGTAATAACATATCAAAGAACCATGGTACCTCAGTTACCAAGGACGGCAATAGCAGGTCACGTCGCAACAAGCATAAGCGCCGCATTAACAGGGAAAATACTGAGGATACGACAGTCAATGTCGGATTCAAAGGATCTAAACCCGGTCAGTGGAAAAAGCCATTCAAACAAAGTATGCCGGGTCCGTCCAGCTTGGACCTATACTCGATCGCTCGTGTCAAATACATGGCACCCCAGACAAGCCAGTCAATCACACCAACAGGGATTGTTGGGTGTTCAAGCAGGCCGACAAGTTAATTGCTGAAAACAAGGAAAAGGGGCCGCATAGCAATGACAAGGAGAAGCCCCGGCAGCCGCATACCGGAGGACAGAAGAGGTTTCCCCCGCAAGTGCGGACGGTAAACATGATATACGCAACCCACATCCCCAAGAGGGAGCGGAAGCGTGCGCTCAGGGACGTATATGCGTTGGAGCCAGTCGCCCCAAAGTTCAACCCTTGGTCCTCCTGCCCGATCACCTTCGATCGCAGGGACCACCCCACTAGTATCCCTCATGGCGGATTCGCCGCACTGGTCCTAGACCCAATCATCGACGGATTTCACCTCACTCGAGTCCTTATGGACGGCGGCAGTAGCCTGAACCTGCTTTATCAGGACACAGTGCGCAAAATGTGTATAGACCCCTCAAGGATCACACCCACGAAAATGACCTTTAAGGGCGTCATTCTAGGTGTAGAGGCCCATTGCACAGGCTCAATTACACTGGAAGTGGTCTTCGGATCCTCGGATAATTTCCGAAGCGAAGAGTTAATCTTCGATATAGTCCCGTTCCGTAGTGGTTATCACGCGTTGCTCGGGCGAACCGCATTCGGTAGATTCAATGCGGTACCGCATTATGCATACCTCAAGCTCAAGGTGCCAGGACCTCGCAGAGTTATTACAGTCAATGGAAACACAGAGCGCTCTCTCCGAACAGAGGAGCACACTGCGGCCCTCGCAACAGAAGCGCAAAGCAGCCTCTCAAGGCAATCAACCAGTTCGGCGTTTCAAAGCTCGGACACCTTCAAGCGCGCTCGGGGAAATCGGCAAATAGACCGCCTGGCGCGATCTGAGCTCGCGTAGCAATACGGTGGCCACCCCAATCCCAGCCCAACGGCGATATTCGTGTCGCACGTACATAATTACGCATTAAAAATACCATGGGCATAGGTGGGGAGGGGGGAACAACTGCGACACGCCCCAAGACGCGGCTTAAACCGCACTAGGGGCTTCCTGTTTGGTTATTTTTCTTTTCTTTCAGGACCTTAATCTCTGGAAACACTGTCCGGCATCACTATTGCCGAACACATGATGTAGCAACCAAGGAGGAAAACAGCTACGTCATACCACAGAATTCCCAGGTCGATTACAGTAACGATTTCATATCACTCCTTAGCTTACCCTTGGAAGGGACTTAGTCCTACTCTTTGCTTATCGCACTATCTGTGTCACTCTGCTTTAACGCAATTTTTTAATAAACAATGCATGACATTACGACTATTATTGCATTCTTGTTATATATATATATATATATATATATATGTGTGTGTGTGTGTGTGTGTGTGTGTGTTCATTAATGACGCCTTGCAACCGTACACGCTGGTACGGCCAATACACCAGGGGCTTACGTACCCCACAATGCGGTGTGAAAAGTCCGAACACTTTCACAAGTGCGGCACCCTGAACTTATAGCATTATATGCATCAGCTCCGAATCATGTCTTTGGTCAAATGTTGGGTTTGCCCGGCTCCTATGTTTTGGTACCTTATGTTCCGCCCTATCGGCTAAGGTAGCGCTAGGAGAACTACTGCGATTGTGCCCCGGTTCTGCCGGGCTGAGCACCTCAGTAGAGAAAGCTAAAACTGACTGTCATGATAAGGTGAGAGACTGGTCGCTGTTCGGCGAGGTTTTTCGAGTCCCTAAAGACTTATGCCGCTTAGGGCGAGGGGGCGGCCCAGTCCGGCTTACAGGCGTGTATCGCACCCCGAATTCGGCCTTTCGAATACCAGGGGCTTCACCAAAATTTAAAATTATAGAATTCTATGGCTAAGTGAGAGTGATAAAGTATTATTAGTCCGGTTGCCTTGTTCGTTGTGCTGAGAACCTCCCTCGAAGGACCCAAATATGGGAACAAGAGTGCTCAGGTTTATCCCGAACACCCCAGCACTTGTGGCATGGGGGCAGAAGCCGAGGACTAGCCACCTCTCAGATTGGATAAACAGCCAAACAGAAGGTAATATTTTAAATTCAAACAAGCGTTGCATAGCGCATATGAAACATGTTTTCATAAATACAGGATAAAATGAGCGAGTTTACTCAAATATTACATCTTTTGAACACTCATCCGCGATAAGACGGGCACCCGGCAGAACACCGTCGTAGTACATCTCGGGGTGGCGGTGCTCCTTGCCCTCCGGCGGCCCCTCCTTGATCAGCTTCACGGCGTCTAGCTTGACCCACTGCAATTTCACACGGGCGAAAGCCCGGTGTGCACCTTCAATGCAGACGGATCGCTTGACGACCTCCAGCCGTGGGCAGGCATCCACAAGCCGCCTCACATGGCCGAAGAAGTTGTTCAGAAGGGCGTCGCCAGGCCACAGCCAGACTATAAAGCCCTTCATGGCCTGATCGACCGCCTTATGTAGCTCGACCATCTGCTTCATCTGGTCGCTCATCGGCACCGGATGTTCGGCCTCAGCATACTGCGACCAGAATAGCTTCTCCATCGAGCTTCCGTCCTCGGGCTGGTAAAATTGTGCGGCATCGGACACACTGCGGGGCAAATCTGCGAATGCTCCTCAAGAGCTCCGGATCCGGGTAAGTAATCGGTAATTTACTTTTACATGCTTGCTTTGCATATAGAAAGCCTTACCGGCCGCTATCTTCTTCATTGCATCGATCTCCTGGAGGGCCTTCTGGGCCTCAGCCTTGGCACTCTTTGCGCTCTCAAGGGCCGCGGCAAGCTTAGACTCTCACGTCTTCGAGTCAAGCTCCAATGCCTCGTGCTTTGTCACGAGAGCCTGGAGCTCTTGCAGCACCTCGCCCACCCGAGCCTCGTGCTTCTATCGCTCGGTGCGCTCCTTGGCCGTTGTATCTTCGGCCTTGGTTAGCGCTTGCTTCAGGGTCGCCACCTCGGTCGTGGCCCCTGGCAAACATACAATGATCCTGTCATTTTGCAATTGCGTCCTTTTTAATATATACATTTTTATAGACAGGGTATTACTTACCCTTGTTCTCCTCGAGCTGCCTCTTGGCAAGGCCGAGCTCTTTCCTGGACCCCTCGAGGCCCTGCCTTAGTACGACAACCTCCATAGTCAGTGCGGCAGACGCCAGCAGCGAAGCCTGCATACGCATATTGACATACTTATATTAGACTCCTGAGATATTATTTGATCCTCTGTTCGGCTTTTCTTTGTGAACACCGAACAAAGCATCAGGGGCTACTGTCTATGCGGTAACATTTCTACTACATTTTAAAACACTTACCTCAAAGCCTGTTAGAAGGCTGGCACAAGCTTCAGTCAATCCGCTCTTGGCGGACTGGACCTTCTGGATCACCGCACTCATGATAGTGCGGTGCTCCTCGTCGATGGAAGCGCTGCGAAGCGCTTCCAGCAGATTGTCCGGTACCTCTGGATGGACAGAGGTCACCGGCACAGGCGTCTTGCCCCTCCTAGAAGGAGGCCGCCTGCCCGAGCCCGGAACCGCTGGAGGGTCCGGCACGGTGTTCGGCTGAGGGCCGAACTCGGAGCTCTCGGGGGCCCCGTCCCCACGGCTCCCGGAGTCCGGAAGGTCGCCTTGAGGCGCCTCCAGGACTGTTTCCCCTCGATCCGGTGCCTCTTGAGACAACACCTCGGCGTCGTCGGCAGGATGAGGGGAGGTGGCGGTCGGGACTGGATCGCTATCCATGTCTGACAAGCCCAAGGAGCCGTCCGATGATACATCGATACTGGCTCATGGCGGCCTGCATAATTGCGTTCAACGTTAGGGAAAGCAGTGCGACAAAGGAATCCTAGGAGTTACTCTGGTATCCGAATACTTACGATCTCCCCGGGGGCTTGACCCTGGGCAACCACTCGCCTTCGCCTTCATCGGCGGCGGTGGAACTGTCCGGAAGGAGAGTCCTTCCCTTCTTGGACCCTCCGGTCTCCCCGGTTGGGGCGGCCTTCCTTTTCTTGTCTCCCCCAGTTGATGGGGGAGCATCTTCTTCTTCCTCTTCCTCGTCTTCAGGGGAAGAGTGCGTCGCAGAGTCATCGGACGATGAGTCCGATGACGCCTGGCGTCGGGAACTCTTTCGGGTTCCCTTGGCCTTCTTGGTCTTCTCCAACACCTTATAAGGGGCCGGAGTCAGCATCTTCGCCAGAAGAGCGTCTGTGGGGCCTTCGGGCAAAGGAGCCGGACAGTCGATCTGTCCAGTCATCTTCTGCTAGTCCTGTCAAAGGTACGGGAGTTTAGATCCCGCATAGAGTCAATCTATATAAAAAATAAGTATCCTATGAAAGGTAAAGCAGCTTACCGCACTGGCTTGGCGCTTCGCGCTAAATCCGCGATCCTCAGTAATAGGGGGAGGGACCTCGACACTTTTGAACAGCACCCTCCAGGCGTCTTCGTGAGTCATGTCGAAGAGCCTGTTCAGAGTTCAGTGCCGCGCCAGATTGAACTCTCACAAGGTGAACTCCCATTGTTGGCACGGGAGTATCCGGCGGATGAGCATAACCTGGACTATGTTGACAAGCTTGAGCTTCTTGTCCACCATGTTTGGAGTCCGGTCAGCTCTTTCGAACTACCCCAGGACAGGCCCTTCTCTTTCCAGGAGGTGAGCCGCATGGGAATGCCAGATCGGAACTCGGGGGCCGCTACCCATACGGGGTCGTGCGGCTCGGTGATATAGAACCATCCCGGTTGCCACCCCTTTATGGTTTCCACAAAGGAGCCCTCGAGCCATGTTATGTTGGGCATCTTGCCCACCATGGTGCCTCCGCACTCCGCCTGGCGGTCGCCCACCACCTTCGGCTTGACATTGAAGGTCTTCAGCCATAAGCCGAAATGGGGCTTGATGCGGAGGAAGGCCTCACACACGATGATAAACGCCGAGATGTTGAGGATGAAGTTCGGGGCCAGATCGTGGAAATCCAGGCCGTAATAAAACATGAGCCCCCAGATGAAAGGATGGAGAGGGAATCCCAGTCCGCGGAGGAAATGGGTGAGGAATACTACCCTCTCATGGGGCCTGGGGGTGGGGATGAGCTGCCCCTCATCGGGGAGCCGGTGCGCGATGTCGTCGGGCAGGTATCCGGCTCTCCTCAGTTTTTTGATGTCTCCCTCCGTGACGGAGGAGACCATCCACTTGCCTCCCGCTCTGTACATGGTTGGAGAAGGTTGAGGCGGAAGTGTGGGCTTGGGCGCTAGAGCTCGAGTGTGCGAAAACGGATGAGCAAAGAAGGAAGAAGGCGTGGATAGAAAGGTGAATCCTTATCCCTTTATATGGGCGGACGAAACTAAGCGTCCCCACTTGCCTGGTAAAACTCGCTTATCCCCCAAGCGCCGCAATTGATGGTGCAGTTGGGTTACCCACGCCCATATTGATGAGAATCCCGTAATAAGGGGACACGATCTCTGCTTTGACAAGACGTGTCGAAAAACTGCCTCGCGTTATGTGCGGGGCTGGTTAAAAGAAACGGTTCGAATAATCACCGGGCCATGACATAACGTCATGCTGCCAAAACAAGCCAGTAAATTAGATCTACAAAAATATTATTCTCTCTACGGTGGAATGTGGAACTTATTTTGCAGGGTCGGACACTATCCTCGTATTCAAATTCTTCTGATGTATTCGGAGAAGGAACCGCCTTGCAATGCCGAAGACAATACTGCGCACTGGACTCATCGTCATTGAAGCCTGGTTCAGGGGCTACTGAGGGAGTCTTGGATTAGGGGGTCTCCGGACAGCCGGACTATCTCCGTTGGCCGGACTGTTAGACTAAGAAGATACAAGATTGAAGACTCCGTCTCGTGTCTGGAAGGGACTCTACTTGGCGTGGAAGGCAAGCTAGGCAATACATATATGGATATCTCCTCCTTTGTAACCGACCTTGTGTAACCCTAACCCTCTCCGGTGTCTATATAAACCGAAGGGTTTTAGCCCGTAGGACAACAATCACAACATACAATCATACCATAGGCTAGCTTCTAGGGTTTAGCCTCTCTGATCTCGTGGTAGATCTGCTCTTGTACTACCCATATCATCAATATTAATCAAGCAGGACGTAGGGTTTTACCTCCATCAAGAGGGCCCTAACCTGGGTAAAACATTGTGTCCCCTGCCTCCTGTTATCATCTGGCCTAGACGCACAGTTCGGGACCCCCTACCCGAGATCCGCCGGTTTTGACACCAACAATGATGATGGCCATATCATATCACTTATATTGATTGCATGTGATGTTTATCCTTTATGCATCATATTTTGCTTAGTTCGGCGGTAGCATTATAAGATGATCTCTCACTAAATTTCAAGGTACAAGTTTTCTCCCCGAGTATGCACCGTTGCTACAGTTCATCGTGCCGAGACACCACGTGATGATCGGGTGTGATAAGCTCTACGTTCACATACAATAGGTACAAGCCGGTTTTGCACATGCAGAATACTCGGGTTAAACTTGACGAGCCTAGCATATGAAGATATGGCCTCGGAACACTGAGACCGAAAGGTCGAGCGTGAATCATATAGTAGATATGATCAACATAGTGATGTTCACCATTGAAAACTACTCCATCTCACATGATGATCGGACATGGTTTAGTTGATATGGATCACATGATCACTTAGATGATTAGAGAGATGTCTATCTAAGTGGGAGTTCTTAAGTAATTTGATTAATTGAACTTTAAGTTATCATGAACTTAGCACCTGATCGTATTTTGCATGTATATGTTGTTGTAGATAGATGACCTATGTTGTTGTTACGTTGAATTTTAATGCGTTCCTAGAGAAAGCTAAGTTGAGATGATGGTAGCAACTACATGGACTGGGTCCGTAACTTGAGGATTATCCTCATTGCTGCACAGAAGAATTATGTCGTGGAAACACCGCTAGGTGACAAACCCGCTGCAGGAGCAACGCCAGATGTTGTGAACACCTGGCAGAGCAAAGCTGATGACTATTCGATAGTTCAGTGTGCCATGCTTTACGGCTTAGAACCAGGACTTCAATGACGTTGTGAACGTCATGGAGCATATGAGATGTTCCAGGAGTTGAAGTTAATATTTTAAGCAAATGCCCGGATTGAGAGATATGAAGTCTCCAATAAATTCTACGGCTGCAAAATGGAGGAGAATAGTTCTATCAGTGAACATATACTCAGAATGTCTGGGTACAACAACCACTTGACTCGGCTAGGAGTTAATCTTCCTGATGATAGTGTCATTGATAGAGTTCTTCAATCACTGCCACCAAGCTACAAGAGCTTCATGATGAACTATAATATGCAAGGGATGGATAAGGCAATTCCTGAGCTCTTCGCAATGCTAAAGGCTGCGGAGGTAGAAATCAAGAAGGAGCATCAAGTGTTGATGGTCAACAAGACCACTAGTTTCAAGAAAAAGGGTAAAGGGAAGAAGGGGAACTTCAAGAAGAACAGCAAGCCAGTTGCTGCTCAAGTGAAGAAACCCAAATCTGGACCTAAGCCTGAAACTGAGTGCTTCTACTACAAAGGGACTGGTCATTGGAAGCGGAACTGCCCCAAGTATTTGGCGGAGAAGAAGGATGTCAAAGTGAAAGGTATATTTGATATACATGTTATTGATGTGTACCTTACTAATGCTCGCAGTAGTGCCTGGGTATTTGGTACTGGTTTAGTTGCTAACATTTGCAACTCGAAACAGGGGCTACGGATTAAGGGAAGATTGGCTAAGGACAAGGTGACAATGCGCGTGAGAAATGGTTCCAAAGTCGATGTGATCGCTGTCGGCACGCTACCTCTACATCTACCTTTAGGATTAGTTTTACACCTAAATAATTGTTATTTGGTGCCAGCTTTGAGCATGAACATTATATCTGGATCTTGTTTGATGCGAGACGGTTATTCATTTAAATCAGAGAATAATGGTTGTTCTATTTATATGAGTAATATCTTTTATGGTCCCTTGATGAGTGGTCTATTTTTGCTAAATCTTGATAGTAGTGATACACATGTTCATAGTATTGAAACCAAAAGATGCAGAGTTGATAATGATAGCGCAACTTATTTGTGGCACTGCTCTTTGGGTCATATTGGTGTAAAGCGCATGAAGAAACTCCATTCTGATGGACTTCTAGAATCACTTGATTATGAATCACTTGGTACTTGCGAACCATGCCTCATGGGCAAGATAACTAAAACTCCATTCTCCGGAACAATGGAGCGAGCAACAGAGTTATTGGAAATCATACATACTGATGTATGTGGTCCAATGAACATTGAGGCTCACGGCAGATATCGTTATTTTCTCACCTTCACAGATGATTTGACCAGATATGGGTATATCTACTTAATGAAGCATAAGTCTGAAACATATGAAAAGTTCAAAGAATTTCAGATTGAAGTGGAAAATCATCGTAACAAGAAAATAAAGTTTCTATGATCTGATCATGGAGGAGAATATTTGAGTTATGAGTTTGGTATTCATTTGAAACAATGCGGAATAGTTTCGCAACTCACGCCACCCGGAACACCATAGCGTAATGCCGAACGCCATAATCATACTTTACTATATATGGTGCGATCCATGATGTCTCTCACTGATTTACCGCTATCATTTTGGGGTTATGCTTTAGAGACAGCTGCATTCACATCAAATAGGGCACCATCTAAATCCATTGAGACGACATCTTATGAACCGTGGTTTGGCAAGAAACCCAAGTTGTCGTTTCTTAAAGTTTGGGGCTGCGATGCTTATGTGAAAAATCTTCAACCTGATAAGCTCGAACCCAAATCGGAGAAATGTGTCTTCATAGGATACCCAAAAGAGATTGTTGGGTACACCTTCTATCACAGATCCGAAAGCAGGATCTTCGTTGCTAAGAATGGATCCTTTCTAGAGAAGGAGTTTCTCTCGAAAGAAGTGAGTGGGAGGAAAGTAGAACGTGATGAGGTAATTGTACCTGCTCCCTTGTTGGAAAGTAGTTCATCACTGAAATCAGTTACAGTGATTCCTACACCAATAAGTGAGGAAGATAATGATGATGATCATGAAACTTCTGATCAAGTTACTACTGAACCTCGTAGGTCAACCAGAGTAAGATCCGCACCAGAGTGGTATGGTAATCATGTTCTAGAGGTCATGTTACTTAACCATGACGAACCTACGAACTATGAGGAAGCGATGATGAGCCCAGATTCCGCAAAATGTCTTGAGGCCATGAAATCTGAGATGGGATCCATGTATGAGAACAAACTGTGGACTTTGGTTGACTTGCCCGATGATCGGCAGGCCATAGAGAATAAATGGATCTTCAAAAAGAAGACTGGCGCAAACGGTAATGTTACTGTCTACAAAGCTTGGCTTGTTGCAAAAGGTTTTCGACAAGTTCAAGGAGTTGACTACGATGAGACCTTCTCACCCATAGTGATGCTTAAGTCCGTCCGGATCATATTAGCAATTGCCGCATTTTATGATTATGAAATTTGGCAAATGGATGTCAAAACTGCATTCCTTAATGGATATCTTAAAGAAGAGTTGTATATGATGCAACCGGAAGGTTTTGTCGATCCAAAAGGTGCTAACAAAGTGTGCAAGCTCCAGCGATCCATTTATGGACTGGTGCAAGCCTCTCAAAGTTGGAATATACGCTTTGATAGTGTGATCAAATCATATGGTTTTATACAGACTTTTGGATAAGCCTATATTTACAAGAAAGTGAGTAGGAGCTCTATAGCATTTCTGATATTATATGTAGATGACATATTGTTGATCGAAAATGATACTGAATTTCTGAATAGCATAAAAGGATACTGGAATAAGAATTTTTCAATGAAAGACCTCGGTGAAGCTGCTTACATATTGGGCATTAAGATCTATAGAGATAGATCAAGATGCTTAATTGGACTTTCACAAAGCACATACCTTGATAAAGTTTTGAAGAAGTTCAAAATGGATCAAGCAAAGAAAGGGTTCTTGCATGTGTTACAGGGTGTGAAGTTGAGTCAGACTCAGTGCCCGACCACTGCAGAAGATAGAGAGAAAATGAAAGTCATTCCCTATGCTTCAGTCATAGGTTCTATCATGTATGCAATGCTGTATACCAGACCTTATGTGTGCCTTGCTATTAGTTTAGCAGGGAGGTACCAAAGTAATCCAGGAGTGGATCACTGGACATCGGTCAAGAACATCCTGAAATACCTAAAAAGGACTAAGGATATATGTCTCGTTTATGGAGGTGACAAAGAGCTTGTCATAAACGGTTACGTCGATGCAAGCTTTGACACTGATCCAGATGACTCTAAGTCACAAACCGGATACATATTTTTATTAATTGGTGGAGCTGTCAGTTGGTGCAGTTCCAAGCAGAGCGTCGTGGCGGGATCTACGTGTGAAGCGGAGTACATATCTGCTTCGGAAGCAGCAAATGAAGGAGTCTGGATGAAGGAATTCATATCCTATCTAGGTGTAATACCTAGTGTATCAGGTCCAATGAAAATCTTTTGTGACAATACTGGTGCAATTGCCTTGGCAAAGGAATCCAGATTTCACAAGAGAACCAAACACATCAAGAGACGCTTCAATTCCATCCGCGATCAAGTCAAGGAGGGAGACATAGAGATTTGCAAGATACATACGGATCTGAATGTTGCAGACCCGTTGACTAAGCCTCTCTCACGAGCAAAATATGATCAGCACCAAGACTCCATGGGTGTTAGAATCATTATAATGTAATCTAGATTTTTGACTCTAGTGCAAGTGGGAGACTGAAGGAAATATGCCCTAAAGGCAATAGTAAAGTTGTTATTTATATTTACTTATATCATGATAAATGTTTATAATTCATGCTAGAATTTTATTAACCGGAAACTTAGTACATGTGTGAATACATAGACAAACAAAGTGTCACTAGTATGCCTCTACTTGACTAGCTCGTTGAATCAATGATGGTTATGTTTCCTAACCATAGACATGAGTTGTCATTTGATTAACGGGATCAAATCATTGGAGAATGATGTGATTGACTTGACCCATCAGTTAGCTTAGCACGATGATCGTTTAGTTTGTTGTTATTGCTTTCTCCATAACTTATACATGCTCCTATGACTATGAGATCATGCAACTCCCGAATACCGGAGGAACACTTAGTGTGCTATCAAACGTCACAACGTAACTGGGTGACTATAAATATGCTCTACAGGTGTCTCTGATGGTGTTTGTTGAGTTGCCATAGATTAAGATTAGGATTTGTCACTTCGTGTATCGGAGAGGTATCTCTGGGCCCTCCCGGTAATGCACATCACTGCAAGCAATGTGACTAATGAGTTATTTGCGGGATGATGCATTACAGAACGAGTAAAGAGACTTGCCGGTAACGAGATTGAACTAGGTAGTGAGATACCGACGATCGAATCTCGTGCAAGTAACATACCAATGGCAAAGGGAACAAACATATATCATTATGCGGTTTGACCGATAAAGATCTTCGTAGAATACGTGGGAGCCAATATGAACATCCAGGTTTCGCTATTGGTTATTGACTGGAAATGAGTCTCGGTCATGTCTACATAGTTCTCGAACCCGTAGGGTCCGCACGCTTAACGTTCAGTGACAATCGGTATTATGAGTTTATGTATTTTGATGAACCGAAGGTAGTTCGGAGTCCCGGATATGATCACGGACATGACGAGGTGTCTCTAAATGGTCGAGACATAAAGATTGATATATTGGACGACTATATTCGGACACCGGAAGTGTTCCGGATGATTTCGGAGAAAACCAGAGTGCCGGAAGGTTACCGGAA